>NC_064633.1:576240285-576560702 GCF_023864275.1 Schistocerca cancellata | reverse complement strand
AGCAGCGTGCAATCATTCGTTTTCTGAATTTGCGTGGTGTGAAACCAATTGAAATTCATCGACAGTTGAAGGAGACATGTGGTGATGGAGTTATGGATATGTCGAAAGTGCGTTCGTGGGTGCGACAGTTTAATGAAGGCAGAACATCATGTGACAACAAACCGAAACAACCTCGGGCTCGCACAAGCCGGTCTGACGACATGATCGAGAAAGTGGAGAGAATTGTTTTGGGGGATCGCCGAATGACTGTTGAACAGATCGCCTCCAGAGTTGGCATTTCTGTAGGTTCTGTGCACACAATCCTGCATGACGACCTGAAAATGCGAAAAGTGTCATCCAGGTGGGTGCCACGAATGCTGACGGACGAACACATGGCTGCCCGTGTGGCACGTTGCCAAGCAATGTTGACGCGCAATGACAGCATGAATGGGACTTTCTTTTCGTCGGTTGTGACATTGGATGAGACGTGGATGCCATTTTTCAATCCAGAAACAAAGCGCCAGTCAGCTCAATGGAAGCACACAGATTCACAGCCACCAAAAAAATGTCGGGTAACCGCCAGTGCTGAAAAAATGATGGTGTCCATGTTCTGGGACAGCGAGGGCGTAATCCTTACCCATTGCGTTCCAAAGGGCACTACGGTAACAGGTGTATCCTACGAAAATGTTTTGAAGAACAAATTCCTTCCTGCACTGCAACAAAAACGTCCGGAAAGGGCTGCACGTGTGCTGTTTCACCAAGACAACGCACCCGCACATCGAGCTAACGTTACGCAACAGTTTCTTCGTGATAACAACTTTGAAGTGATTCCTCATGCTCCCTACTCACCTGACCTGGCTCCTAGAGACTTTTGGCTTTTTCCAACAATGGAAGACACTCTCCGTGGCCGCACATTCACCAGCTGTGCTGCTATTGCCTCAGCGATTTTCCAGTGGTCAAAACAGACTCCTAAAGAAGCCTTCGCCGATGCCATGGAATGATGGCGTCAGCGTTGTGAAAAATGTGTACGTCTGCAGGGCGATTACGTCGAGAAGTAACGCCAGTTTCATCGATTTCGGGTGAGTAGTTAATTAGAAAAAAAATCGGAGGCCTTAGAACTTGAATGCACCTCGTAGAAGTAGAGGATCGAGTGGAGACACCTCTGCGTGAATTCGGGATAGCTGCTGGGAACCTGTGAAGCGTCAAAGGCGCTAGCAAAACATTATTAGAGTCCAGTTATTTATTCACAGCGTTTACGTGTCGACGTTCTTTCCCACCAGCCTCGACTGTTGCTCATTCAGCTGCGTGTCGGATTCTGGCTGACGCCCGTCGAGTCGGCTAAGCGTTCGCTCGCCCAGGAGGAGATGTCAGCCGGCGAGCAGGCGCGGCTCCAGCCCAGAGCGAAGCGGTTCTCGCTGCTGGAGCGTACTCGGTCCCATTCCGAATTCTACAGTGACCCTTGAAGACCCATCCGCGATGTACCTGGTATCGGTACTCGAGTGGTCAGTTGACCTCCTCCTAACCCCTGGTAGGTGTCAGCACCCGAAGTCGCCTGAGTGCTGAACAGGAACCTGGTGCCCCTAGAGGCCCTGTTGCTGGTTTCCGCGTTCAAGTCTGGTACCGGCAGCACTCTGCGATGTGGTGTTGTCGGAAAACAAAAACAGTCAGTTTCTTCATCAGTGGATGGTTGGCGGCGAGCAGCAGGAAGTTCATCAGGTGAAGACCATCATCTTGAGTACATCTTCGGCTAGTTCATAGACTGTGCGGGAGCCGGCCGTTGTGGCCGAGCGGTTCTAGGCGCTACAGTCTGGAACCGCGCGACCGCTACGGTCGCAGGTTCGAATCCTGCCTTGGGCATGGATGTGTGTAATGTCCTTAGGTTAGTTAGGTTTAAGTAGTTATAAGTTCTAGGGGACTGATGACCTCAGATGTTAAGTCCCATAGTGCTCAGAGCCATTTGAACCACTTTGACTGTGCTGGACGATCTAGGACGTATATTAACTACATTGTCGTAATTGTCGATTTGCGAGTATAACACCACAACTCTGTGGATGATCATACATTTTCCACGTGTTTTACGAAGTTTTTTTTATTAGTTGAGCTGAATATTACTCTTGTAAATATGTTGTCAAGTTGAAAGGGTACAGTACCGTCCGACATTGAAAATAGGTACAACATACTTCATTATTTTTGTCAGAACAACACATTTCTTTTGTAAAATAACTCAATTTCAATTAATACAGTGAAGCCGGATACCAGTGTGGGAAAGAATGACAATTTATTTTTTTAATTGATCACATGTGCACTCCCACAAAGTAAATCCCTACATCCAGTTTGATGATATCTGTGAAATGAATGAATGTATAGTCGTCTGCTAACCGCAGATAGTGAATGTGAATATATGATCATCTTTGAGACGATCCTTTGGCCACCTTTGGTGGGACCAAAGAGATGAAACTTACTGGAGCTTTGAGCGCCTGAAATGTGGCTGACCAATATGGTAGCATGGTCTTCCCCCACGTCGACAGAGGTGCGAGATGACCTGAAGAACGGCCATGTTTCAGCACTCTGGCGCTGGATCTTGTGCTGTTAAGACCTGTCTTAGTTGTGCTCCGTAAAGACAAAAGAGTGGAGACATGGTATGCATGTGGAATATTTAAGAGTAGTTTGAAATAATAATTTCTCTATTTCAGGAACTTTTGTGGGGAGAATTAAATGTCAGGCAGGTAATATTAATGGGATCGTAGTAATCTTAGGAAGCGACCAACGGTCACAATGAAACCACGTGTAGCAATAAGTTGAAATACTTCCGTGTGCTTAAGTTAAGCTGAATTACTAGCGTGTGTACAATAAGTTGAAATATTTAAGAAATAGCGTGTGTACCATAAGTTGAAATATTTAAGAAATGGCGTGTGCAGGACTTGAAATTAGAGACGAGTACTTCCACGTGGTGAGTACTGTGTGAGTCTTAATCTGTGTATGAGACAAAGGATAAAGAGAAGTACTCGTCCATGGTATCAGTTGAGGACTCGTGTGTGTGATGAATATGTTCTTAATATTGCTCGTCGAGATATGTTTCCGTGTGATGCTTGATTCAAACTATAACACTCTGAGAGAGAAACAAGGTGAGTCAGCCGTCTATCCAGCAACGCCACTTGGCTTGCATTGCACAGGAAGACGTGCATATATCTCCAGAGTTCATAGTAGGAAAGTAGAATTACGAAGTGGGGCAGTGGCGTGTGAAACTGGGATAAATATTAATTGAAGTGGGAAAGCTGAAAGTGATAATGTTGTGACTATTCCCTGTCTTGTATTTCATGTTGCAGTGTGGTGTATGTCATGTAATTTAAGTATGTGTGGTTTGCATGGGAGAGTAGCAAGGTAGTTTCAGAGGTAGTGGGTATGCATGTTCCTTTTGTACCGCTCGGTCTGGAGGAAAGTTTCGTGATGATGGTTGTGAGAGTCGAAGTGTGATATATAGCAAAAGATCCACCATCCTATCCAGAAAGTGCACTGTAGCGTTAAATAATTACGAGACCATAAGATAGAGATTCACCAATGTAAAGCCATGCCCACTGGGCGGAATTTCTCATGTGTTATTGTTGTAGGTTATAGAATTTGTGTGTTTAGGTTATAGAATTTATCGGAATAAATAAGATAGTGAAAAGAAAAAGATTGGTGGCCTTTTCCTTCGAATTGTATGTTGTCATGATATCCAGAATTTATAATGTGTGCGCCACTCGTATTCAGTGCGATGGCCACGTGTTGATAAAAGCCGTTAAATAAAAAAGAAAGAAAATGTGGTATTGCCAATGCGTAGTGAACAGTCAGAGTTCTGTAAATTAATGATAGTCAGATGTGCGTTTCCGTTGCGTATTATTCATACAGGAGGATAATTTGTAACTTAATTGTGAGTACGAGAGTTCATGTTACTCGATAAATAAGAATGAATCCACTCGCTTGGCAGACCACTCATCTTGCAGGCCTGACTGCTTGATGCCACAGTATGAGCAAGGCATGTGGGTGCTTCTCAAAGTTACAAATGCTATTTGTTATTTAAGAAACAGAATACGCGTGGAATGTTAACATTTTGTTAGTAGACACGATGGCCTAGTCAGGGAAAAGCTATTGTCAAAGAGTATAATAAATTGTAAATGCATTATCGCTTGGTGCGAGCGCGCCAAAAAAGTAGCAGTTCGAAGTCGCGAAGAGACTGCTATTGCCGTTGGTTGTGTGTAGTCGCCCGTGTGACTATCCAAAAGTGAGGCGATAAGAAGTCTGTTTCCGAAATGCGGAGCAGTGAAAACTGAAATGGTTGTTTTGGCCGATGTTTAATATGGGCAAGCTATGTGTATGACATTTATTGGGCACAGTACAAATGCAGCAAGAGTAATACACATAACATCAAGAGTACCGTGGGCCCTAGTCATTGGCTGTGGTATGGCAAGAAGATCAACTTGTGCCCTATTTTACCGCTAAAACTAACGGCATCATGAAATCAATTAAGATACAGACTTTTTATAACTAGAAATGTAATAGGATGTCCTGCGTAGCTGGAATTTTATTGCTTACATAACATTGTTTACCGCATATTGTCACGTAAATAATTTTCGTAAGCAGTTATCCAAGTAGTGTCCACCCCATATCTTTGTACCTACCAAGATAATCGGAAAACGAACTGAAAATGAAGTGAACATTAATTTATTAGATTACTAAGACATAATTTTTCCAACTTTGAACAATTGCATAATAATGAAGTCTTTGGCTGCAGTATGAATAATATCAGACATAGAATGATTTAAAAACCAGTAATCCATTTATTAAAAAAAAGAGTAACTTTCATAACAAAAAATTTCATAGTAAAACTTCAGGTAAATTGGACACTGAATTCCACTGTCAAAGCACAGTTTCTAATTTGTAGCTTGTGGCATAATTTAAAACTTTTATTTCAAAGAAATATCAGAGTAACTGCTAGATAAATCATAGTCCTTACCAATGAGTAAGTACAAACAATCTTTCTGCTTGCTAAAATAACGACAGTCAGTACTACCGTGACTAACGTAACAAAAAGTTTCTGTCCACAGCTAGTAAACAATCTTACTTTAATTGATCTTTGAAAATTAATATAATATGTTGTATGTGTTTGCTATTTGATTATTATCTGACTAATGTGACATGTGTGGTGTGCAGTACTTGAAAGTGTGCGTTAGGTACTGTTCCTACGTCATGACGCCAATAACTGTTCTTACGTAAGATTGCTTACAAGTATAAAGACCAGTTTCAATTTAATCATTCTTGTGCCGGTGAGGAACTGGCAACCGTTGGTTATTTTCATTAATGACACACTTTGAAAACCTTTTTCCCAAATTTTCCACCAACTACTATTAATTAAAAATTAATTTATGTAATAAAAATATTACAGTTCAACGAACTTTGTTTCTAATCGTCATTGCTAAAGTACTGAGCAGTGACGATTTGGTTATAATCAACTTCTCTCGGTTTTACATTATTCTTCGGAGTAGATGCCTTTTTCCCACAGATTAGGGACTTTAGGTACACGGTCATATAGAAAAGCCTAATTAGTCGGAGAGGTGGGAGGGTTATAAGTGCTATTACTGTCAATGCCATCGATCCCAAAGGTCAACTCTTGACGAGAGGTGCAGTATTCACAGGGAGCTAGCCTGAGGCTATGACACAAGGCTCAGTTCGTAATGACTGTATGCGCCATTCTTGTTCTGCTATATTCACTTAACACGTTTTTAACTGCTGTGTCGGTCCCTCGCTCTGTGGTCTTACGAAAGACATAAAGTCTCTTGCAACATGTCTCACGAGTTAATGAATATGTTTGTCTCGCTTCCTTTGGTTTTCTGTCGCAGTCTTATTTCTGCTGAATGCGTACCCTCATTCGGTAGACGGTGTCATCAATCTGACCCACTTGCAACATACTGGCTCAATCGCTGCTTCTGCCTCTGTCTCTGGCATGACGAACTTGCCGGTCGCAATGTGAATGAGTTTTAATAAAATGTTTCTAATTTCTATCCCTTAGTATTCCGTGCTGGAAGAGAAGGATGTCGAAAATCAGGTGAACTGATCAGATAAGCAATGTGGGAGCTCTCTGCTGAATCGTCGTGGAAATTGAGGGAACTCTAGAGCGTAAAAACTGCAGGGGAAGACAGAGATTGGAATGTATGCGACAAATAATTGAGGACGTATAGTGTGAGTCCTGCTTTGAGATGAAGAGGTTGGCTCAGAAGAGGAACCCGTGGCGGACCGCAGCTTACAAGTCAGATGACTGGTGACAAAAAATAATTTAAAAAAATTAAGGTAGGTGTATGTAACTAACGTGTAGTATAAGAGCAATTGTTTGATTTCGTTGCAGTGTGTCTTTAAATCACTTAAAGTTTCAGTCCTGGTAATATGTTGTACAGTTAGATCATGGCATCAGCTTTCATTGCGACAGACCTGTGTTTTCCATAATTACTACCGTCGATGTGGTTTTTCATCAAATGTTTGAGCTTAGCGGATACAGGACGCCTAAGGGGTTACGCAATGAGTTCTCGTCCGAATGTTTATAGCCAAACGAAGAGAGTGAAATGGACAAATACCGTATGAAACCCACGACCGTGAGCTGTAGTTTCGCAAAAACAGGTTCAAACGCTTAAGAGTTATCAGGGTAATTAAGAAAAATATCGTTAGTGACTTGATCGAAAATTTTTGTCCGAATTTTCATAGTCAAACAAAGATTGTGAAATGCACAAATGGAACATGAGGTCTGCTTTGGCAAAAACAGGTGTAAATGCTTGAAAGTAATCGAGAAAATTAAAAGAACTGAATTATTGATTTGAGAGAAAATTTAAATATTTCACGAACAATTACTGCTAGCTATGTAAATAAACTGTCAAACAGTTCATCTCTTCAAGACATAACAATTCTTTGGAAAAAATGTTACGTTGGTGTAACAATTAACTGCAATTTTTTTTTCTTTCAAAAATGTTACAAGTTTTGTGAAATGATTTGTCTAAAAGTAAGGTTCAAATGGCTCTGAGCACTATGGGACTTAACATCGGTGGTCATCAGTCCCCTAGAACTTAGAACTACTTAAACCTAACTAACCTAAGGACATCACACACATCCATGCCCGAGGCAGGATTCGAACCTGCGACCGTAGCGGTCACGCGGTTCCAGACTGAAGCGCCTAGAACCGCACTGCCACACCGGCCGGCTAAAAGTAAGGAACAAAATAAATTAAAGAAGTATTTGGCATGCCTTTGACTGATGGTCGAAATGATTTACAGGAAATGAGAAGTCGACTGAGAATTTGAAGTTCAGTGTTTAACTTAGAATCTTAGACTATTAAGGAATACAAGGGGATTATACACTGAAGAGCCAAATAAACTGGTATACTTGCCTAATATCGTGTTGGGCCCATTCGGGCACGCAGAACTGCAGCAACACGACATGGCATGGACTCGCCTAATTTATGAAGGAGATCTGCAGGGAAGTGACACCATGATTCCTGCAGGGCTGTCCATAAATCCGTAAGAGTACAAAGGAGTGGAGAGGCATCCCAGATATGATCAGTAATGTTCATGTCTGGGGAGTCTTGTGTCCAGCGGACGTGTTTAAACTCTGAAGAGTGTTCCTCGAGACACTCTGTAGCAATTCTGGACATGTGGGGTGACACATTGTCCTGCTGGAATTGCCCAAGTGCGTCGCAATGCACAATGGACATGAATGGATGAAGGTGATCAGACAGGATGCTTACATATGTGTGACCTGTCAGAGTCGCTTCTAGACGTATCAGGGGCCCCATATCACTCCAACTGCACACGCCCCATACCATTACAGAGCTTCCACCAGCTTCAACAGTCCCCTGCTGACATGCAGGGTCTATAAGTTCATGAGGTTGTCTCCATACTCGTACACGTCCATCTGCTTCATACAATTTGAAACGACACTCGTTCGACCAGGCGCGAATTATAACCACACATTCAAACTCACTTAAATATTGATAACCTGCCACTGTAGCACCAGTAACCGATCTAACAACTCCACCAGACACGTGTTGTCTTATATAAGCATTGCCGTAGTGCTGTATTCTGCCTGCTTACATATCTCTATATTTGAATGTGCATGCCTATGCCAGTTTCTTTGGCACTTAAGAGTATGAATGTGTGGTGTCTGTTCCTTCAGACATGTCCAAAAGAACCGACCGCTGTGGTCGAGCAGTTCTAAGCGCTTCAGTCCAGAACCACGCCGCTGCTACAGTCTCAGGTTCGAATCCTGCCTCTGGCACAGATGTGTGTGATATTCTTGGGTTAGTTAGGTTTAAGTAGTTCTACGTTCTAGGAGTCTGATGACCTCAGATGTCAAGTCCCATAGTGCTAAGAGCCGTTTGAACCATTTTTCCGAAAGAACAGACACCACGCGGGATCCGTAACTGTGAATCACCAGTGATTAGAAAATGTATGCCGGACTGGGTCTGGAAACCTGTGTCTGGAAACCTTGTAAGTAGGCTGTTTATGTTTTCTTTATGTAAGTAGGCTGTTTATGTTTTCTTATTGGCAACGTTACGTAGCGCTCTGTATGAAAATCACAGGCTGTGCTGTGTGCAGCCTGTGGCTAGTTTGCATTGTTGTCTGCCATTGTAGTGTTGGGCAGCGGCAGCTGGATGTGAACAGCGCGTAGCGTTGCGCAGTTAGAGGTGAGCCGCCAGCAGTGGTGGATGTGAGGAGAGAGATGGCGGAGTTTTGAAATTACATATATTATGACTTTTGATGATATTAAGGTAAATACAGTGTTTGTTCTCTATTAAAATCTTTCATTTGCTAACTATCCCTATCAGTAGTTAGTGCCTTCAGTAGTTTGAATCTTTTATTTAGCTGGCAGTAGTGGCGCTCGCTGTATTGCAGTAGTTCCAGTAACGAAGATTTTTGTGAGGTAAGTGATTTGTGAAAGGTATAGGTTAATGTTAGTCAGGGCCATTCTTTTGTAGGGATTTTTGAAAGTCAGATTGCGTTGCGCTAAATAATATTGTGTGTCAGGTTAAGCACAGTTGTGTATAAATTGTTCAAAGGGGATGTTTCATATGGCGACCCTGCCAGGATACCTCACTGGAATCTTCTGATTTTTTCTTGTAGTTTGTGTATTTAGTGTAGCTTTTGTTTATTGCTAGCTCGTAATTATAGAGAGAATTTCCTTGGTAGTTGTCGTTTTTCATAGTTGCACAGTAAAACAGTTGTGGCATGCATGTAGATTTGCACCAAGTATTTCGCAGCTGCGCTTGCAATTAACTAGATTTATTTTCAGTTCTATGTTAATGTGTTCTCTTATTTTTGCTCTTCAAATGGTGTTTTTTTGTGTTGTCATGTGAAATATTGTGACAATAATGGCGTGTGAAAAACGTAATACTAGGCTCCAAAGTAAACTGAGAAATGACAGTGAAGACAAAAGCAGTGTGTTAGCGCCACCGAGTAATGAATTAACTAATGTTGAAAGTAGTAATTTGGTAATTGTACATAGGGAAATGGAGCGGGCTGCAAACAATGGTGTAGACAGTGAAACAATTAGTCAACAGGGAAGCATTATCGATCGATCGGTCGGCAACAGCTCCCCTCAGGAAACCGAAATGACAGAACACAATATTGCAAATACTGTAGACTTAGGTCTTGGGTCCTCACCATTTTCTCAAATGAGTCAGGACACATTTTCTGCTTGTCAAAATGTGAATGTTGCTGGTGCAAATGCACTGCCGAAAAGCGTAGAGGAACAGATTCCAGACACTAATGCATTGTTATTACAATTAATGCAACAAATGGGACAAAATCTTCAAAAGTTAGACACAATGGAACAAAATCTTAAAAAGTTAGACACAGTGGAACAAAATCTTAGAAAGTTAGACACAATTGAACAAAATCTTCAAAAGTTAGACACCACACTTGAACAAACACGTGAAGATTTAACTACTGAGTCACATAACATCGAATCGAAATGTAAAAAGGTCTGTAATGACGTAAAAACACAAATTTATGAGCATTTCCAACCTATTTTTTCGCGTCATGAAAATGCATTACAGAATCACGAAGCAGCCATAAAAGAACTGCAAACTATTGTTCATGAAAATCATGAGACCTTGCAAGCTAAAATTGACTCAGTTGCATCTACCGATTCGGTTACGCAACTTGCAAAAACTCAGGAAAACTTAAAGGACACAGTAGATTCGATTTCTACACAAATGGACACTCTGGAACTTGGTTCAGAAAAACACACTGAGGAAATGTGTACACTATCGGAGAAAGTAGCCGAACTTTCGGATCAGGTCACTAACTTATCTACAAAGGTAGATGATGATCTGAATGACACAAGACCCGTAGCCGTCAGTGACACAGAAGAGTATGAACAAATAAGAAAATTCAAACAAAATCAAAATCAAATCAATACACAGTACAAAAGAGAAATCCGGGAAGTGCAAGATCAGTTGACACAGGTAATACAAGAATTACATATTTCAGAGGACACTCGCGCCCCAATATGGGAAGAGGGACATAGAAATACGGAACAGCCACGAAATAATAACACAGGGCATTTCGAAAGTTATGAAAGAAATTGGCAATGTGCACCGAATTTTGAGATCGAACCGCCAACATGACGTAACAATGACCGACATGCTACTCGCCGACACGATGATTTTGACTATAAGCTGTTCATTACTACACATAAATTCAAAACGTTTAAGAATTCTGCCAACGACATTCATCCACAAGCGTGGCTCCATCAATTCTCTCATTGTTTTCCTCCCAACTGGTCATTGGAGCACAGGTTAGAATTTATGTGTGGCTACTTGGAGAATGAACCAGCTGTAAGAATGCGATCGGTCATTCACGATTGTCACAGTGAAGGAGAATTTTATCATGCGTTCCTCTCAGCATATTGGTCACAAGCTACACAAGACCGAGTAAAACATAGCATCATGATGATGAAACACTTTGAACAATCTGAATTTTCCAGTCTTGTGAAATATTTTGAAGACATGTTGCACAAGAATCAGTACCTGTCAAACTCATACAGCCCCTCAGAACTCATCCGCATTTGCTTAATCAAATTACCTGAACATTTACGGCACATTATTTTGGCAGGACGTTGCAAAGACGACATTGAAGCTTTTCAGGGACTCTTACAAGAATTAGAAATTGACACAGACAGTCGCAGGATGCGAAAACAGGAAAACAATCACTACAGGTCACATCCGTCACAATTCCATGACGACAGAAACAATAAATGGCCACGACAAGCCTATTCTTACAACGTAAATCGTGACCAAAACAGACACCACCCGTATGACAACCACTGGCAGAGTAATAGTTACAGGGAAAGATCACCTTTCCGCGGTAATGATTATCACAGAGACAATCAGAGAAACAGACAATATGGGAACCAAAACAATTATTATCAAGGGAGACAGAATAACTTTAGACGCAACGGTCCAGCGCGCAGTTACGACTCAGGGAGAAATTCTCCACCACGTGACCGACAAGATAGAAACTACGGAATCTACCGACATGACGATAGACGATATGATCGTAACGACAGACCTGAACTGCATCAGAACTGGCGGGATTCTCGTCACGGTGATTTTGTAGAAGTTAGGTCTCCAAATCCCAATAACGACGCGCGCCAACAAAGAGACAATAGGCAATGACTCACACCGCTGGCAGCCACAAGACGTACTTATGAAACTGACGACACAGCTGCCGTAGCTAGTAATTACGTAAAAATGGAAGACATTAGGGACATCTTACTCCAGGAACAAGACGTAAAACATAACAACATTGCATATCCTGTGATTCATATTACTGTAAATGACGTAAAATTTACGGCAGTACTTGACTCTGGCAGTCCCATTTCTGTAATTGGTGAAACAGCTTTTAGCAAATGCAACAAATCGAACGATTGCCCCACACTTCCGTTACGTAAGATTAAATTACAAGGTGCAATCTTTGGAAAAAGTGTAGATGTACGCCAACAAACCAATTTAGAATTCTTTTGCCAAAGCCACAGCTTCTCTATGAACTTTCTTATTGTTCCATTATTGTCGACGGAAATTATACTGGGAGTAGACTTTTTGAATGAATACAAAGCAATCTTAATCTTTCACAATGCTGAAATAAGTTTAGAGAAAGAAGGTAAGTCAATAGCTTTGAAATTTGAAGACTGGCTCTCAAACCATGATGAGGAAATTAATCGGCTTTACCTTCTGTTAGACAACAGTTCGGAATTTTCTACGGAACTAGACACTAACAATCACTCTGCAAGTACTGACAGGGATGATATCGACGGCATATTTGAAATTAATGAGTTAATTCAGAATAAAATTCAAACAATTGAGAATTGTAATGACACTGATAGGCAGGACCTTTTTCAGATTTTACAAGCACATTCCACAGTTTTTACTCACAAAACAGGAACAATCAAGGGATTTCAATACCAATTTCGTGTTCGTGAGCATACTAAATTTTGTGTTAGACCATACGTAATTCCAGCACATTTTAGGGACCGTGTTAGAACAGAAATACAATCTATGCTTGACGAGGGCATTATTGAGCTTGCAGTAAGCTCATACAACAATCCGTTACATGTTGTTGAGAAGAAAAATGGATCGATCAGGCTGGTCTTAGATTCGAGACAAATCAATAAATGGTGTAAAAGTGTTGTCTTCCATTGATCTCAGATCCAGCTTTTATCAGATCGAACTTCATCCAGAATGCAGAAAATACACAGCTTTCCTTTGTTTCAGCGTTTGTTATCAGTTTCGGTAACTTCCTTTTGGTTTGAACATTTCTTCGGCAGCATTCATTCGTGGGTTAAATTCCATATTACCTGAGTTCTTAAAACGTCACATCACCTTATATGTGGACGATATTCTGATAGCAGAAGCTTCATGGGAACAACACAATCGCATCCTCAACAGTTTGTTACGTATTTTTGCAGAATCTGGAATTACAGTTAACTTGGAAAAGTCTGAATTCGGTAGGTCAAAGGTGAGGTTTTTGGGACATATTGTTTCTTCTGAAGGCATTCAGCCGGATCCTGAAAAGTTAGAAGCAATCAGAGCCATTCCAGTTCCATCCACAAAAAGACAAGTCCGCAGTTTTCTAGGTCTCGTAAATTTTTACCGTCGTTTTCTGAATATTCAAATGCTAGTTACACCAAAACTTTGTTCTCTCACTGGAAAAAATACTATTTGGAACTGGGACGAACAAGCACAGTTGGAATTCAATTCTTTGAAAGAATCGCTACTTAACGCGCCAATACTAGCTCATCCAGATCTGTCACAAGATTTCTGCCTTAGCATGGATTCTTCTAAAGTCGGTCTTGGTGCTCATTTATTTCAAGAAGCCACAGAAAATGACACTACTGTTCAGAAAACCATTGCTTTTGCTAGCCGAGTGCTAACAAAATCTGAAAAAAATTATTCCGTTACTGAATTAGAAGCTTTAGCTATCGTTTGGGCATTTAACAAATTCCGTTTCTTTCTTTCTGGTAAGCACGTAAAAGTATACAGTGATCATCGTGCATTACAATTTCTTATGTCTTCAAAATTAAATCATGGTAGGTTAAAACGTTGGGCATTGTTTCTGCAAGAATTCCGCTTCACAATAGTCTACATTCCCGGCAAGGAGAACATTGTTGCGGACGCGCTGTCACGCGCACCGGCTGGGCTTGAGAAAAGTAACACAGAAGGCAACCTCGAGAAAAATTTCAGTAGTCTTTACATTCAGAAAGTCGCCTTTGAAAACTTCATCACCACATCTTTAAAGGACATTGCTCATGAACAAGATAAAGATCCGATTTGGAAAGACATCAAAAGTAAATGGCATGAAAAGACACACACTCAGATTCGGCACTATTACCTGGTTAGAAACAACATACTCTTCAAACGCTGCACTGTTGATGACAAGCTATGGGTACTTTGCATTCCAGACGATTTTGTTAATAAGCTCATTTGGTACATTCATTTCAGCTACGCACATTTTGGCCCACGAAAATGTTATCATATTCTTCGAACGACTTGTTATTTTAACATTATGGAAAAGCGAATTCGAAGAGTCTTGTCTATTTGTAAACTTTGTCAAAAGGCGAAACCATCTACTATCTCACATCGTGCTTCGTTGTTTCCTATTATTCCTTCTAAATTAAAAGAATTTGCTGCTGTTGATCTCTTGGGACCCCTTATCAGAACATCGAATGGATTTTCGTACGTTCTAGTCGCTGTTGAACTTACTTCAAAATTTGTTTCTTTCACACCGTTACGTAATGCCACTGGACGGTCTGTATCCAACGCCTTTGTTAAAAATTTCTTACGTGAAGTTGGACACGTCAGTAAAGTCATTTCAGATAATGGACCGCAATTCAGATCTGCTGTTTGGTCACGCATGCTGCGGAACCATAAAATCAAACCTGTTTTTATTTCATTGTACTCACCACATTGTAACCCGTCTGAACGGATTATGAAAGAAATCAATAAGCTTTGCAGACTTTATTGTCACAGAAAGCATCAGCATTGGGACAGATATTTACACTTATTTCAAAATGTGCTGAATGAAATGCCTCATGATTCCACTGCTTTACCACCTACTCTTGTACTGAAGAATGAAGAACCACCGAACAGAATCAGAGAGCTTGTACCCTTCCCGAATACACGTAAACTTCGACACAAAGACATAATTGATTTGGCTCTTAAAAATATAAAATCTGCAGCAGACAAAAGGAGAAAACTACACGGTAAAGCAAATGCAAAGAAATTATATATTGGTCACAAAGTTCTCATTAAACCTTTGTCACATAAGAAGAAACACTTGAGTCACAAATTCTTTCTAGTTTACAATGGACCTTACAGAATCCGACGTATACCACATGATAATTGCGTCGAAGTTGAAACTCTGCGTACTAGGAAGAGTAAAGGTTTACACCACATTTCACATGTAAAACCGTTTATTGAAAAATAATCTGCTTTTTAACTTTGTCTTTGCCATAAAACGTTTCACTTCACGTTACTAGTATGCTTTAGAAACTGTTACCATGCAACAATGTTTAAAGCTAAATATCCAGTCAAGAACCAAGAGAACTTATTCAAACAGAAATTACGAATGCATTGTTATTGCGAACAGATGACACAGTGATTAGTTAATGTGACAGCTACACGATTTTATCACGACGCTACTAATGAGTGACAATTTACAATGTTGCTTTTGCGGTGTTTCTGTTTCATATCTGCACAGTTTTTCTGAATTCTTCTGGAAAGTAAAACATGTTTAATAGTAACTTTTGTGGTACAGCTACAATGAGACAGCCTTTTCCGTTGCACAACAATACGTTACAGCACAGTACTTTCTTCATCACGGCAATAAGCGTAATAAGTAAGTTATCTATACGCAAAGCATTTCACTTTTGTTTATCATGAGGTCAGTACATTGACTTCTGCAGAACTTAGCTTTTGGAGGACGATAACTACGACACTTCCACAGAGATTATCTTACAGCAAGACGCACATTTAGCGCTACAGGACACGTATTTGAGTGATTAATTTTGTACTAAAAACATTTATTTTCAAAGATATTTGAAGTACAATGATACAAAGGTTTTCTGTAATACATTTCATTCCATTCTTGTAATCTGTAATACCTGAGGGTACAATTACATTAATCCTCAGGGGGTACACGCTTACTATGTGTACCATGTGTTTGGCAAGCACAAGGAGCCCTAGCTAATATGGTATCTGCTTATACAACTTTACACATCGGTACCATATTTCTCTAACACAAATTTCACAGCTATCTGATCATTTAACTGAGAGAGACAAACATTTCTTTTTACTACATCAGTGACAGATGTTTACGTAATTACACCGTTGGATAACTTCACACTTACGAAATTGTATTTTGTATGTACTTTGTGAACTGTTCATATTTTTTCGGAACCATTGTGATACTATGAGAGCTTTGAATGATGTATTTGGTAAGGGAGCATGATTTTAAAGTACGTTTGAGGCAGATGACACATTTGACATGAGCAGAGAATTTTTTTAGGTTTTGAAATTATTGGAGGAAGCTACGACGATTTTGAGATTTGACTGAGGTGTTATGATGTTATTATTACGATGACGATGTGTATAATGCTGCTGAGGTATGTTTATGATTAATAGGCTGATGCTATATGAGTTATTTGATTATGCTACTTATCTGTTATGATGCAATATTGAAGAAGTGTCGACGAATAAGGTAAGGAGTAATGAATAGTGGTTAGGGACGCTGACTTGTGAAAAAGGATGTTGGAAACCAAGAATCGTACTTTAAGAGTTATGAAATGTGTGTAAATGCGTGAATGTATCACAATGCCGGCGAAAATTTTTTGGACAATGTTATATTCATAGGATTTTGTTTCTACACATTTGCAACGCAAATTCTTGACCTGTGAAATATTTTTATATGAGACTGTCACTGTAGCGGAAACTGCTGTTGTAAATATTTCCGTAAGAAAGTTAAGTGACCACCTGCACATAATGCGTCGTGGGGACCCAGGTGTGTCAGACGCCTGGAGAACAAGCCATTAGTGTGAGTGCCTCGTCAGAAGCACAGGTAGAAAAAAAGAAAGGGGAGGTCATTGTCCTCGTTATTGACATTTCCTTGTTGAAAGCATACTGTGGAGCTCGTAATTTATGATATTTACTGAAATGCCTAATGAAACGATGAGAAACATTTCATGGCTATTGTCTTGCTAGTTGAGAAAAATGCCATATGGCTTGCTTTATGTATTTATTTACACATTTTGTTTAATATCAAGTTTCTAGCTGCACTGCAGCATTGGTTAAAATAAAATTTAATATATGTACTAATATAGTTATTTTATGCCTACAGATCCAGTCAATAAGAAATTTATGATCTACTTCCAAGAAAACGAGGGCACGTAAATAGACATTTCCCTTCACAGGAATTGCATAAATAATTTCTTTACGATTTGGTAACTTATCTGCTAGTGTAAGTTCTCGTGATGCATCACTCTAGTGTTAAGATGTGACATAGGTATTAGACATGGCCATTTTAGTGTAATATTTTTTCTGCTTGAGCTATGTCATGTTTAGGTATAAGTTACTGCTGTTTGCCAGGCATAGTGTTACTGAATTTGACTTTGTGTTACTCTTCTAAGCTAGTTTTACTAATGATTTATTTTTATTGTTTGCTGCACAGTGCCTTATATTAGTTGTAATATTGCAATTGCTTTGCCTATTTAAAATTTTTGTCCTTGATGTTTGTATTAATTGTTTTATGTGATGCTACATTGCCTCGTCCCTTGGTATATATATCTGAGCTAAGTAGATTTAAGTTAGCTTAAGAGGGGGTAGACTATATAAGAGAATGAGTTGCGATGAATTGGAAGAAATGCATTGAGAAGTTATACGAAAAAAAGTACAGAAAACAGGTTTAGGTAGGATTTTCTTGGAAATAAATGATGAGGTAAGAAATATCTGAAACAAATACAGAAAGCATGCTTAGATAGAATTTTTTTGGTGGAAACAAAGGTTGAAATAAGACGAAAGATGTACGGAATGAAGTTTTGGGTTGGACTGCAGTACCAAATGTTACACTGAAAACAAACCCTGTCCTTTCCTTTTGTGTTATCCCACTATGTGTTTGTGTACCCTTGTGTAGTTGTTTTCTTCCTGTCTCTGTGTAGTTTCATAGAATTTTTTCTTCTTCTAATACTAAGCTACATTCACTATGATGAGGAATACTGTTAGCCTCAAACATAATTGGCATTAATAATATGTTATTTACCTTGTAAAGATGCTTAGACATTATTTATTCTGTTTTGCTTTAATGCTCATGTGTGAAGTTGATGTTTCAATAATTATTCTGATCGTTTATGTATTTACTTATGTCATAATTCCTGTAACACTGATGTATATGTTTATTTCTATTCTGTTGTAAAGCCTGTACTACAAATGTTATCTGCATTGTTATGTTCTTTAATGATGTATTTTGTACCTTTGTAATTGTATTCTTATGTTATAAATTTATAATAATATTGACACCAGTTCATCAAATTAAGTAACTTGTAAGTTACATTTCACTGCACATGTTTCCGTTGGTCATAGTATATGGACAATATGTGAGAAGTAGGGACTGTTAGTGTTTGAACGTGTGTTGACAATTCAGCAGGGGACTGGATAACAGCATTGCTGGTTCTAAGGACAATTCCAAAAACTTTGTGAGTGCACAAGTGGTGGTTATGGACTTGCTATATTAACTGCAAGACTCTTCAATGGTGATTGTGCACCCGCACAGTCACAACAGATGGCTGCTGACCATCTCTACAAGGACTACAGTGGGTCTGCACCTCTGGTGGCCCACCAATACCACAATCTCTACCAGGACTACAGTGGGCCTGTCCACAATTTCTACAAGGACTACAGTGGGTCTGCACCTCTGGTGGCCCACCAATACCATACTCTCTACCAGGACTACAGTGGGTCTACTCTGTGGTGACCTACCTACCAATATTCTTCAAAAGTTCGAATGACTCTGCTGTGGGTTTGCTCTGTTGTGGCCCTTTACCTGTCTGCATGTCAAGAGTCAACACTGTCTTTCTATTGGAAGGACAACACTACTTCTTCAAGACTGCATGGAAATCCACTACTTCCGTGTACATTGTCTTTTAGTGCTCAGATTTGGAAAAAAAAAACACTGAAATTTTACTGTGATGAACAATCTGGACTGTCTTTATGGACTGTGAGAAAATTTTAGCTTTTGACCAACATTGTATAAATAAGTGTGTGTGCATTTGATATCTTTGTTATTGTAATTATGAAAAATTTTATCAAATCATTATTGGCCACTGCCCAAAAATATTTTGTAAAATTTTTTGTGGGGAGCATGGGGGCTATGTAAGTAGGATGTTTATGTTTTCTTTATGTAAGTAGGCTGTTTATGTTTTCTTATTGGCAACGTTATGTAGCGCTCTGTATGAAAATTACTGGCTGTGCTGTGTGCAGCCTGTGGCTAGTTTGCATTGTTGTCTGCCATTGTAATGTTGAGCACCGGCAGCTGGATGTGAACAGCGCGTAGCGTTGCGCAGTTAGAGGTGAGCCGCCAGCAGTGGTGGATGTGAGGAGAGAGATGGTGGAGTTTTGAAATTACATATATTATGACTTTTGATGATATTAAGGTAAATACAGTGTTTGTTCTCTATTAAAATCTTTCATTTGCTAACTATCCCTATCAGTAGTTAGTGCCTTCAGTAGTTTGAATCTTTTATTTAGCTGGCAGTAGTGGCGCTCGCTGTATTGCAGTAGTTCCAGTAACGAAGATTTTTGTGAGGTAAGTGATTTGTGAAAGGTATAGGTTAATGTTAGTCAGGGCCATTCTTTTGTAGGGATTTTTGAAAGTCAGATTGCGTTGCGCTAAATAATATTGTGTGTCAGGTTAAGCACAGTCGTGTATAAATTGTTCAAAGGGGACGTTTCAGCCTTAATCACTGTGGCACCCGACCACAGTGTTTACCGTAAATGCGCGGTCTGTCTCGGCTGACTCTCACTCCCGCCTGGCGCCACCTGTTCACGGTTCCCATCTACATGGTCCATACATGCAAAATTTAGATTCCCACTGGAGCTCGAACACAAATGTACATTCACAGTGAAGTTTGTGGATTCATTGCCCATTAGGTGAATCGATTATATGAAAGTGTGGTATCTCTTCTTCCAGACAACATTCAGTACAGATCCTCATTTACGTTCGACCTCCAGTGGGAATCTAAAATTAGAGAACATGGAGGATAGGTGGCGCCGGTTGGGAGTGTGAGTCGGCTGGGGATCGTGGAATAAACACTGTGTCCAGGTGGCACATTGGTTAACCTACTGCCTAATAAGCAGGAGATCCCGGATTCGAGTCCCAGTGCAGAGCACATTTTTACTCATCGCCACTGTTTCCACACAAAGCCCCGATGCAGATGATATTAGTTATTTCCCTTTCCTTTCCTTTCTCCCACTCTCCATTCAATTCACACAAGTAGTAGAGGGTATTTGTTTGGTGGATTATGTAGTCAGTGGAGCAGAGTAAGGCAACATGGGCATCAGTGGGTATCTTATTGCAGGTTGCCTACATCAGGGGCAAGTACGCATTCAGGGGCAAACCTATTGTTCTGTTTTGATTGGCAGGTCCTTAAACTGCTGTTCTCCTAAGAGAATTAAAACCCCCTGGAGATAATCCACCCTTTTGATTGACAGGTCCTTAACCTATTGATCACCCACCCCTCGCCACCTATTCCTCCTCCACCTCCTCCTTCCCCATCTCTCAGATAACCCACCCTCATTGATACAGCCACACTTTCGATATCAATTTGATTAATTAATTAAATCTATCAGTTAATTAAATCCACACACAATGTCTAAATCGTTTAAACAATATTCCATACTGCAATCGGTTTCCTACCAACTGCAAAATTCTTTACAGAAATAAATAAGCTATATTCTATACATGGCCTTTTTTCCTATCAATTGTATAAATAAACAATATTCCACACACTACAATCGATTTCCCTCCAAATGACTGGACAACTGAATCTTTTTGCCGCCAATTTCCAGGAGAGAGAGGGGATGGGAAGGTTGGGAAGATTCTTAGAGAGAGGTTTTAATTAATTGATCGATTTAATTAATTAGTCAATGAAACTGATATCAAAAGTGTGCGTGCATCAGTGAGGAGGTTCCCTGAGGGATGGGGGAGGAGGAGGTGGAGGTGGTGGAGGAGGAGGGGGAAGGGGTGGGGGACCAATAGGTTAAGGATCTGACAGTTAAGAGGGTGGATTATCCCCAGGGGTTATTATTCCTCTTAGCAGAACAATAAGTTAAGGACCTGTTAATCAAAAGAGAACAAAACGTTTGCCCCTGAATAGGTACTTTCCCCTGATGTATGCAACCTGTACTAACAAAACGCGCTGATGTCCCTGTTGCTCTACTACTTGCAGTCTCATTTGCTGCACATGATTTCGAGAATCATTCAAATAGTTCTCTAATGTGTTACATTTCTTACTTTTAGACAGATCATTTAACGAAAGATTTGACCTTCTTTTTCCAAAAAAAAATTATCTGTCATTCACAGAACGCAGAGCCCCAGCTGTGCCGATGGAGTGGCAGTATCGTGTACTTCGCTGTGGCCATAAAAAGTGTACGGCTATCGTCACACAGCTGGCCGCGAGCAAATAAATACAGTGTTTGGCAAATAGCGGTCGGCCGGCGTGACGTGTGTGTGCGGCCAGAGACTGGCGGCGTCGCTATCTGCACCCCCCGCCGCGGCCGCAGCCCGCCTCCCGCGCCGCGCCTCCGCCTCGCTGAGCGGCCAATGGCTCAGAAGAACCGCCCGGCCGCCGCGCCGCGCCGAGCCGCGCCGCTGCCGTCTGATTTACGACGCCTGCAGCCGCACACCACGGCACGCCACGCCACAGCGCTGCCGGCTCAGCTGCGGCGGCGGAGCGCTCGCCGCGCGTCGATAGCGCCGACAGTACTCTGAGCTGACAAAAGTCACGGCACACCGATACGTACACGTGCAGACGGCGGTAGCATCGCGCGCACAAGGTACACTACTGGCCATTAAAATTGCTACACCACGAAGCTGACGTGCGACAGACGCGAAATTTAACCGACAGGAAGAAGATGCTGTGATATGCAAACGATTAGCTTTTCAGAGCATTCCCACAAGGTTGGCGCCAGTGGCGACACCTACAACGTGCTGACATGAGGAAAGTTTCCTACCGATTTCTCATACACAAACAGCAGTTGTCCGGCGTTGCCTGGTGAAACGTTGTTGTGATGCCTCGTGTAAGGAGGAGAAATGCGTACCACCACGTTTCCGACTTTGGTAAAGGTTGGATTGTAGCCTATCGCAATTGCGGATTATCGCATAGCGACATTGCTGCTCACGTTGGTCGATATCCAATGACTGTTAGCAGAATATGGAATCGGTGGGTTCAGGGGCGTAATACGGAATGCCATGCTGGATCCCAATGGCTTCGAATCACTAGCAGTCGAGATGACAGGCATCTTATCCGCATGGCTGTAACGGATCGTGCAGCCACGTCTCGATCCCTGAGTCAGCAGATGGGGACGTTTGCAAGACAACAACGATCTGTACGAACAGTTCAACAACGTTTGTAGCAGCATGGACTATCAGCTCGGAGACCACGGCTGCGGTTGCCCTTGACGCTGCATCACAGACAGGAGCGCCTGTGATGGTGTACTCAACGACTAACCTGGGTACACGAATGGCAAAACGTCTTTATATCGGATGAGTCCAGGTTCTGCTTACAGCATCATGATGGTCGCATCCACGTTTGGCGACATCGCGGTGAACGCACATTGGAAGCGTGTATTAGTCATCGCCATACTGGCGTATCACCCGGCGTGATGGTATGGGGTGCCACTTGTTACACGTCTCGGTCACCTCTTGTTCACATTGACGGCACTCTGAACAGCGGACGTTACATTTCAGATGTGTTGCGACCCGTAGCTCTTCCATTCATTCGATCCCTGCGAATTTCAGCAGGATAATGTACGACTGCATGTTGCAGGTCCTGTACTGGCCTTTCTGCATACAGAAAATGTTCGACTGCCCTGGCCAGCACATTCTCCAGATCTCTCACCAATTGAAAACGTCTGGCCAATGATGCCCGAGCAACTGGCTCATGACAATACTGTGGTATCATGTTGAAGCTGCATGGACAGCTGTACCTGTACACGCCATCCAAGCTCTGTTTGACTCATTGTCCAGGCGTATCAACACCGTTATTACGGCCAGAGGTGGTTGTTCTGGGTACTGATTTCTCAGGATCTATGCACCCAAATTGTGTATAACGTAATCGCATGTCAGTTCTAGTATAATATATTTGTCCAATGTATTCCTGTTTATCATCTGCATTTCTTCTTGGTGTAGCAATTTTAATGGCCAGTGGTGTATAATGAGGGCAGTGGATTGGCGGAGCTATCATTTGTACTCGCGTGATTCATGTGAAACGCATTCAGAGGTGATTGTGGCCGCGTCATGTTAGTTACCAGAGTTTGAACACGGAATCGTAGTTGATGCTAGACGCATGGAGCATTCGTTATGGAATTCAGAATTCCAAGAACAACAGTGTCAAAAGTGTGGCGAGAATATCAAATTTCAGGCATTACCTCTCGCCAAGGACAATACAGTGGCTGGCGGTCTTCACTTAAGGGGAGCCGGAGGTGCCTATGCTGCCCATGTTAAAATCACTAAGTTTGAGGAACATTTATGATTAAACTACCAAATAGAAAAATTTGATTTTTTTTACATATAGAGTGGTTTAGTATTGCAGTTATGACAGAGGGATTTTGGAGTATCTTTTCTAGTTTCCTTCTAATTATTTTTTTATTAATGACCCACATTTTTTACAAATAATTGCTTTATAACTAAACTGAAATGAAACTACTGAACATATTGCCAAATGGCTGTGTTACAATGTAAGTTTGACCACTAGGAGTGCTGTATAAAAATTTCGTCTCTCTAGCTTGAGTGGATTTTGAGAAAATGTTCCTTATATTCTAAAAATTCTAATTTATGGGAAATGGCTATCAAAGTTTCTCAAAACATTCCTGCACTATGGGATGGATTATCAGAGTCTTCTTCTTCATCCTCCAAAAGCTTCCTCTTCTGTCTTCTTTTCTGGCCTGTTGTTCCATCATACTTCATATGCCTTTCTCTTCTTTCTGCTCCTCTCATCCTTTCTCTGTCAATATTTCTTAGTGCTCGTACAGTGTTCACCCCAGCTGTAAATCCTAATGCCTTCAGAACTTCACGCTTCACACTGTTCGCTTGGTTGTAGGTTGCTATTGCATCATAAATGCCAAAGTGCAGTGTTTTTATGCTTACAAACACCCTTTCAGGAATCACTTTCCAAATCAAATTGTTTACGCTCTCATTAGGATTCTGTGTCTTTCCATGTAGACATTTGTGTAACAATTCTGGCTGTGCTAAGTCATGAAAAATTGGTTTTATTGCATTTATCACAGCTGCTGGCAAACCATGTTTGTGATCATAGTCCTTTTTTGCACTATATTTGCACCAGGAATCTTTTGGGCACAGGCTGTGTTGAGGGTATTCATTGGAAGAGGTAGTATGAAGGAACAATGCCCACACTGCTTTTCGCATGTCACTAACATTACTAGTATTTTGCCTTATAGCATACCCATAGTATCTCTGTAGACGTTCAATCACCTCATCAGTAAGCCTGCCTCTCCCTCCTATTGTCTTTCCATCACTGAGCTTACTTGAACCCAAAGTTTGTTTGAGCCTTCGAAGCTATGCACCCATATGCTTTTGCACATGCCCAATGCATTCTAACTTTTCAACTACAAATTCATTTCCATATGGTTTCAGTTCCTCTATAGTCTTGAAACCTTTGGAGTCACCATCCCCAAGGTAGTATTTGTACCTAACGTTGTATCTGGGAACTGAACATTCGAAAATTTGTTTCACTCCATCCACTTCCATTGCTCCACTTTATCCACTAAAATTTGCCTCACAGGTTCCACTGTGCTCTCCTTTGATTTTATTTTTGCACCTACAATGTTTTGATAATATTGCAACATCTATCACTTTTGCACTATCAGCACAAGTAGCAGTTACAACCCCATTCAGGGATTTATGAGCCCTCTTTTGCCAGGAACCATCGAATGCCACTACCAAATCCCTAGAAACACCGTTAATTTCTACAGATTCCTCCACTGCTTCCTTCATGGTTTTCAAAGCCACATCTTCAACAGAGGATTCTACCAGTTCACAGTAGTACCCAAATTTGCTTGGAGGCGATGGCAAGTTCATAATACCACAAAACAGTTTACCAGCAGCAGACCCTTTTCCAATGGATCAAAGACCATACCCAAGTCGAACATTCACATCAAACAATCTAGATCGTCCATTTTCACCAAAGAGACTGGCATGTGAATTGTAGAAAGTCACTTGATACTTGCAACATGCACAGATTATCTTCATCTCACAAGCTAAACCAAAGTGCTTTGTTATCTCTAGTCCCACTCCTACACTTGAACACATTTTGCGCAGAACACTTTTTTTCAGCACAGAAGATAATAATCCAATATTCAGTACTTCGTTAATATCATCACTGTCACTAACATATTCACGAAATCTGTCACTTCCACCAGTCAGCTTCTTGCTAGAAGATGTCACAGGGCTATGGCCGGCCATGTGTTGCTTAGCAGAAAAACGCACTGTTTCAGTAATTGTAGTATCGCAACTTGGTATTAGTGTTAATTTTCTTTTCCCTACGTTCTTCCTCTTCTTATATACACGGTTACTAAAACGTGGCATCGTGACCAGAACAACGCTTTACACAAGAAGTATAATACCACCAACAACAGGCGCAACACTGAACTAATTCGAAACGGTAAACAGCAAAGAGACGATGTTCCGCGCTCTTAGCGCTTCATTTGTCACAGAAAACAATGTAGCCAACCCTTGCACACTCGCTGTATGCGTAACAGGCCGAGAAAATCCCAAGCAGTTCGCCAGGAAGTGACAAGAGGATGTTAGATGCATTCAGCGGCCGCCCATTTCCTCTGCAGGCGTGGGGGAAAATGGTAATAACGCCACTTCTAGGGCGAGTTGAACAATAATTTAAAGTTTACATTAAAGAGGAATGTTCCAATTAATTTTCGGTAGCAAAAAAAAAAACGTAATTTTTTGGATTTGACCACCTCCAGCTCCCCTTAACGACCGAGAGCAGTGGCAATTCAACAGGGTAGTCAGTGTTGACAGACAAGCAATACTGCATGAAATAAACGCTGAAATCAATGTGGAATGTACGACGAACATATCCGTAAGGACAGTGCGGTGAAATTTAGCATTAACGCGCTATGGCAGCTGACGATCGGATCGAGTGCTATCGCTAACAGCAGGACGTCGTCTGCAGCACTTCTCCTGGGTTCGTGGCCACATCGGTTGGAACCTAGACGACTGGAAAACAGTCACCTCGTCAGGTGAGTCCTGATTTCACTTGGTAAGAGCTGACGGTAGGGTTAGAGTGTGGCGTCAAGCCCCACGAAGCCATGGGCCCAAGTTGTCAACAAAGTACTGTGCAAGCTGGTGGAGGCTCTATAATGGTGTGAGCCGTGTTTACATGGAATACACTGGGTCCTCTGATCCAACCGGCCCCATCACTGACTGGAAATGATTATGTTCGGCTACTTGGAGACCATTTGCAGCCATTCAAGAACTTCATGTTCTGAAACAACGATGGAATTTTCATGGATGAGAATGTGCTGTGTCACCGGGTCACAATAGTTCGCCATTGGTTTCAAGGACTTTCTGGACAATTTCAGCGAATAAGTTGGCCACCCATATCACACGACATGATTTCCATCGAACATTTATGAGACATAACGGAGAGGTGAGATAGTGCACAAAATCTTGCAGCCGGCCGATGTGGCCGTGCGGTTCTAGGCGCTTCAGTCTGGAACCGCGTGACCGCTATGGTCGCAGGTTCGAATCCTGCCTCGGGCATGGATGTGTGTGATGTCCTTAGGTTAGGTATGTTTCAGTGATTCTAAGTTCTAGGGGACTGATGACCACAGATGTTAAGTCCCATAGTGCTCAGAGCCATTTGAACCGTTTGAAAATCTTGCACCGACAACTCTTTTCCAATTATGGGTAGCTATAGAGGCAGTATGGCTCATTATTTCAGCTGCGGTTTTCTGACGGCTTTTTGAGTCCATGCCACGTCATGTTCCTGCACTCCGCCGGGAAAAAGGAGGTTCGATGCGATATTGGAAGGTACACAATGACTTTTGTCACACCAGTGTATCAGTATCAAGTACATAACAAAACGTAAATTCAGTAAGTTCTATGGCGGTTTCGGAGAATAACGATGATTTGTACCTACACATTACCCCTACATCTCAGCAGGAAACGCAGTGCTATTCGTAAAATTGTCTCTGAGAACACAGAAGAGTTCTACCCAGTCCAGTCACATGATTTTGGCTTCCTGTCAAAAGCCGGAATAAGAACCTTCCGCAGCGCGAGAAGTGCAGGGAGAGATTCACTGACGTTCTGGAAGGTGCCGACAGTCATGTGGAGCCATGCCGCCTCCACTGCCGTGGCCGGCAGAGCCAAGCCTCACGTTCAGGATGCAAGGCGCGAGCAGCCAGACCGAGGTGCTCTCTCTGATTCTCGATTGGGTTTTAATTTGGGCTGTTTGGTAGCCATGGGATTACGTTAAACTTACACTGGGGCCCTTCTAACCACGTACGTACACTGTACTGTTCTGAAATGCAGGAGGATCTGCAACAAATTGACGCATGGTGCAGTGAATGGCAACTGAATCTCTATGTAGACAAGTGTAACGTGCTGCGAATGCATAGAATGAAAGATCCCTTATAATTTAGCTGCAATATAGCAGGTCAGCAACTGGAAGCAGTTAATTCCATAAATCATCTGGGAGTGCGCATTAGGAGTGATTTAAAATGGAAAGATCATATAATGTTGATCGTCGGTAAAGCAGATGCCAGACTGAGATTCATTGGAAGATTCCTAAGGAAATGCAATCCGAAAATATAGGAAGTAGGTTACAGTACACTTGTTCGCCCACTGCTTGAATACTGCTCACCAGTGTGGGATCCGTACCAGATAGGGTTGATAGAAGAGATAGAGAAGATCCAACGGAGAGCAGCGCGCTTCGTTACAGGATCATTTAGGAATCGCGAAAGCGTTACGGAGATGATAGATAAACTCCAGTGGAAGACTCTGCAGGAGAGACGCTCAGTAGCTCGGTACGGGCTTTTGTCAAAGTTTCGAGAACAAACGGTACCTTCACCGAAGAGTCAAGCAGTATATTGCTCCCTCCTACGTATATCTCGCGAAGAGACCATGAGGATAAAATCAGAGAGATAGAGCCCACACAGAGGCATACCGACAATCCTTCTTTCCACGAACAATACGAGACTGAAATAGAAGGGAGAACCGATAGAGGTACTAAACGTACCCTCCGCCACACACCGTCAGGTGGCTTGCGGAGTATGGATGTAGACGTAGATGAGCTGTGGACACATTGCATTGTCTTGCTGGTAGATGCCATCGTGCCGAGTAAACAGAAGATGCCTCTAGGAACAGACATGGTCCTCAAGGATAGATGCGTACTTCTGTCTTTCCTTTGTGCCTTCCATAATGAGAGGATAACTTAAGGAATGCTCTCCGTACTGGACCCATCCGACGATTGTTGCAAGATGTTTGCTTTCAGACATTTCCCACCGTGCACACCAACGGCTACCTGTCCGATGGGTCATAAAACGTGATTCGTCTCAAAAGGACACCTATCGCTACTCAGTGTGTGCCCAGCTGCGGTAACGGCGTGCAAATTCCAGGCTTCGCCGGCAGTGCACAGCAGTCAGTATGGGTGGATGAACACGGCGCCTGCTGTGGCAGGCCATAAAGAGAAAGGTTCACTGAGCAGCCGTTGAGGATATCCGGCAGCACGCGAACAGCTTACAAAATTTCAAAAATACTCCCACCCTTGGCACCAAAGACAATCATCATGCCCTTGTAGATCTCAGATAAACCGCCACGTTTCCACATTATGACAACGACTGCACTGTTTTCCACGGTCGCCGAACGCGATTTATATACCCTTTGAAAAATTGGAAGAAAGAGAAGAGTTGGTGGTAATGAAAGGAACAGTTGATTAACCCTTTCGTCCTTGATGGGACTTGAGAACTCCAGCTGAAGTTTGTGCAAAAGGTACAAATTTAGGCAAAGGGTTCTTTCCCATATAGTACGCACTTAATGCTCTTGTCCGCACGTATCATGTACCCTACGTAGCGTTTACAGATAACATAACCAAAATAACCATAGATGGAGCTGTGGGCCTTTCAGTCCATGATAATTTTCGTATAGCTACAGAGAGAATTCCAGACACACCAATTTCATTATTTCCGCCGTGGGTGAAAGTCACTTTCTTGCTCTTTTGGGTGGTAAGCTGGATTTTTATCTTGCATTGACATGATGTAGACTAAAATGACTTGATATTTTGAAGGCAGGTATGCAAATCGTTCAATAATTCTACAGGGTGGCGCACGAAATGTGTTACCAATTGTTTCTTTCACAATTTACGACGCACATTAGATATCCCGCTGGGATCTCTACAGCAGTACCAGCAGAGTTTGGAAAAACAAATGAGTTACGAAATGACATGTAATTCACGATACTGCCGCTAGGAGACTAGTAAGCAGCAATGGCTGAAATGGAATACTGACAACACAGCAACGATCGGCAAATGTGTTACTTTTTCATGAAACGAAAAGCGTTGTTGTGACTCAGAGGCGTTTTCGACAACAGTTTAACGCACGATGGGTCCCTTGCAAGAAGACCATCCACAGGTTGTACAATAAATCTGTACAGGAAGGAACAGTATTGGAAGCGAAGCGACCTCGGGGTAAGCCTGTTTGTTCGCCGGAGAATATTGAGGCGGTACGTGTTGCTGTACAGAGAAGTCCCGGGAAATCGTGTAGAAAGACAGCAGTCCAACAGGAAATATCCAGACGCTCCGTTCAACGCATTCTTAAAAGTGATCTCCATATGTACCGATACAAGATGACCTGTACACAGAAGCTCACTGAAGAATACAGCAGGCCGGAGTGGCCGTGCGGTTCTAGGCGCTCCAGTCTGGAACCGAGCGACCGCTACGGTCGCAGGTTCGAATCCTGCCTCGGGCATGGATGTGTGTGATGTCCTTAGGTTAGTTAGGTTTAATTAATTCTAAGTTCTAGGCGACTGATGACCGCAGAAGTTAAGTCACATAGTGCTCAGAGCCATTTGAACCAACCAGCCAAGAACACAATCAGCAGAGACTACTGTTTGCTGAGTGGGCGGAGGATAGGGAAGAAACTCTCAACAACGTTTGGTTTTCAGACGAGGCGCATTTTCATTTAGACGATGTGGTTAACAAACAAAATGTACGCTTTTGGGCCACTGAAAACCCACAAGTGCTTCATGAACGACAACATTATGCTCCGAGGATTACAGCGTGGGCAGCAGTTTCAGTCACGGACTTATTGGACCCTTTTTCTTTGAAGAAACTGTGAACAGCGAGCGATATTTGAGCGTGCTTCGCAATAGCTTCATTCCACACCTTCTTGCTACTGCCTTGCCCTTCAACACGGAGTGGTTCATGCGAGGTGGAGCAAGCCCACATACTGCAAACACTGTGTTGGAGTTTTTATACGAGCATTTCGACATGCGGATCATTTCACTCAGATTTCCAGGTCGCTTCAATCACGGACAAAATTGGCTCCCCAATAGTCCAGACCTCAATCCATGTGACTTTTCTTTGGGGGTAACTAAACGAAAAAAATTTTCCCGAAACGTGCACGTGATTTAATGGAGCTCAGAAGACTTACTCTTCTAGCTTGCAGTGAAATTACGGAAGACATGTGCCGTAGGGTAATCACTATCTTCAGTGTTCGTTTGAAGGAAGTTAGGAAACGAAATGGTGGACATATTGAGCACGTCCTGAGTTAGAACAAATCTCCATGGACGGCTCTTCATTGTAGTATATTTTCCTTTCAGATTGTATTGACAATAAAGTATATATTCAAAAACAAAATGGTAACACATTTCGTGCGCCACCATGTAGTTAACTTACTGATTTACGGGATTTACTTTCAAAGTGTCTAGACTCTTCGAGTGCAGTAGAGGAAGTATTAAGTAACTTTTCAAAATCAAGCATACCGAAGACACCTGAATTTAGTCTTTTTCCGCACACATAGAAATTAATTTCTGCTTCTAGTGTCAACAGTGAAGGAGATAATAGAAAAGTTAATAGTTGAAAGTTCGGAGTGGACTACCAAAACAGTGATATGCCTCCAACATCACTGAAAGTCATAAGAAAAGACTAGAAGTCAAAATCTTATTGGTGTGTTTGAAGATGGAGTAGAGACTTGCTGTTCATGCCTGCTAGGATCATGACTTCTACGAGGATTGCCTAGAAAGTAATGCACCGCACTTTTTTTTTCTCAGCCAGAAACAATATTACGAATGCGAAACATTACTTATGCATTATTTGAAGTCTCTTGAGTGAACGCGCCAAGTTTTCGTTACTTCAGACGGATAGCGTAGCTGCAGGACACTTTCAAATGGGGTCTGCAGGTGATGTACATAACAAGCAACGTGCCGTCATTGAATTACTCACTGCAGAGAAACAAGTTGTGGGGAATATTCACAAACGCTTGTGCGAAGTCTGTGGAGCAGCTGCTGACGACAGAAGTACAATTAGTCGCTGGGCACGGGGGGGGGGGGGGGGGGGTGAGGTCACCAGAAGGCGGTTCGGCGGAGCGCCACGATTTGCAGCGGTCAGGGAGACCATCCACGGCTGTCACACGTGACATGTTGCAGCGAGCTGATGTCATTCGCGAGGACAGACGCGTTACGACTCTGCAGTTGGCAGACACTTTGAAGAGGTAATTCACACAGTGAAGCACTGGCTCCGCCACCAGGACAAGCATTGGTGCTAACTGGGCATACGCGCCCTTGTTTCGCGCTGGAGGAAGTCCATAGAACAGGATGGATTTTACGTGGAAATATTAGGTGTGCAGATAAAATACCATTCTTTCGTGTGTGTAACTATCATTATGTTCAATAAAGAATTGTTGAAGAAAAAATGCGGTGCATTACTTTCTGGGAAACCATCGTATAAAGGAGTAAAAGCATGATTGATATGCAAGGGACGAAAACCTAACTCGCGAGCAAGTACTTTGCCAGAATTTACAGACGAATTTGTACAAACACAGTTCGCTCCATTATCCCCAGGTAGAGAATTGAAAATGTTACACGTACAGCACTTGTCTCATTGATTCTGTTTAGAGATATGCTTAACTGTGTGGAAATAAATGCGAGCTACCGATGGAGAGGCGGGAACAGTAATGGAGATAATGCTATCAGTATGTCCGAAGAAATTTGTATTAGCTTACTGTATGCATTCTGTATATGTCAAAATAAATATACAGGGTTATTACAAATGATTGAAGCGATTTCACAGCTCTACAATAACTTTATTATTTGAGATATTTTCACAATGCTTCGCACACACATACAAAAACTCAAAAAGTTTTTTTAGGCATTCACAAATGTTCGATATGTGCCCCTTTAGTGATTCGGCAGACATCAAGCCGATAATCAAGTTCCTCCCACACTCGGCGCAGCATGTCCCCATCAATGAGTTCGAAAGCATAGTTGATGCGAGCTCGCAGTTCTGGCACGTTTCTTGGTAGAGGAGGTTTAAACACTGAATCTTTCACATCACTATACGTGAAACTTGCCCACACGCATTCAAGCGTTTCTTCGCTCACTGCAGGACGACCCGTTGATTTCCCCTTACAGAGGCATCCAGAAGCTTTAAACTGCGCATACCATCGCCGAATGGAGTTAGCAGTTGGTGGATCTTTGTTGAGCTTCGTCCTGAAGTGTCGTTGCACTGTTATGACTGACTGATGTGAGTGCATTTCAAGAACGACATACGCTTTCTCGGCTCCTGTCGCCATTTTGTCTCACTGCGCTCTCGAGCGCTCTGGCGGCAGAAACCGGAAGTGCGGCTTCAGCCGAACAAAACTTTATGAGTTTTTCTACGTATCTGTAGTGTCTCGTGACCATATGTCAATGAATGGAGCTACAGTGAATTTATGAAATCGCTTCAATCATTTGTAATAGCCCTGTATATCTTTATTTTTTTAAAAAATCTGCTGCCAGGGAGCGTGCGCCGCACGTGGCTAACACGATGCCAAGCTGCCGCCCATGCCGTCAGCGGAGACTGTCACCGCCGCCTCTGCAGGCAGGTACACCTGGTGCTCCACTAAGACGAGGGCAAAACTTGGAAATACACCTCTATTTTTACAATCTTGGTAAACATTTTTGGAAAGCAGTGATCAATTAATTGTTATATTTTGACTAAAGTTCAGTCTTGATCACTCATGTATGTTTTAATGATATAGGTAACCGGTTTCGGTTCTTTCTACAGAACCATCATCAGACGCAGTAGCAGCGAGGAGAGCTCCGCCTACCATCCTAAGGGAGCCATGGGTCTGATGATGGTTCTGTAGAAAGAACCGAAACCGGTTACCTATATCATTAAAACATACATGAGTGATCAAGACTGAACTTTAGTCAAAATATAACCTCTATTTTTGTTGGCTCCTTGAGGTGGTAATTGCAACTATGTGAACACTTGATGTACACTATCTGATCAAAAGCATCAGAACATCCCTGTGTAACGTGCAGTTGACTATTAGATGTCACGAGAGGCGAACCCGTCAGTATAAAAGGAGGCGGGGATTTTGGTGTTCTGTGGAGGGAAGCAGCAACAGCTGACGGGGTAGGTCGGGGGGAGGTCAGTGACTTGGAACGTGGACTAGGCACTCGGTGTCACCTGAGTTACATCTGTTACGGACGTTTCAACCCGTCTAAGGCTGCCCAAGTCGACTGTTGCTGATTTGATGGTGAAGTGAAAACGCGAAGGAACAACCACAGCTACAGCAAGACCAAGCAGACCTCATGTACTGACAAACAGCTACTGTAAGGCATTGCCGAGGGTGCTTGTAAATACACTCAAGTCATTGGAACTACACTCGTGAGTTCAAACCTGCTACCAGAAATCCAGCTAGCACAATGGCTGTGCGTAGGGAGTTCGAAACAATGGGGTGCAATGGACGGGCAGCTCCACACACTCCTGTAGTCACACTGCTGAGCAACACTTGACTTTAGCCGGCCGGAGTGGCCGAGCGGTTCTAGACGCTACAGTCTGGAACCGCGCGACCGCTACGGTCGCAGGTTCGAATCCTGCCTCGGGCATGGAAATGTGTGATGTCCTTAGGTTAGTTAGGTTTAAGTAGTTCTAAGTTCAAGTGGACTGATGACCTCAGAAGTCCCATAGTGCTCAGAGCCATTTGAGCCAATACTTGACTTTGGTGTAAAGACCGACGGCACTGGGCAGTGGGTAACCGGAAACGGGTGATTTGGAATGGATGAATCAAGATGTACTCTGTGGCAATCTGATGGAGCGGTCTGAGTTCGGCAAATGTCGGGAGAACATGCGAAAAATGAAGTACTGAAAGGGTACAGTACCGCCTGACATTGAAAATAGGTACAACATACTTCATTATTTTTGTCAGAACAACACATTTTTTTTGTAAAATAACTCAATTTCAATTAATACAGCGAAGCCGGATACCAGTGTGGGAAAGAATGACAATTTATTTATTTAATTGATCACATGTGCACTCCCAGAAAATAAATCCCTACGTCCAGTTTGGTGAGATCTTTTGAAATGAAGGAATGTATGGTCGTCTGCTAACCGCAGATAGTGAATGTGAATGTATGATCATCTTTGATACGATCCTTTGGCCACCTTTGGTGGGACCAAAGAGATTAAATTTACCTGAGCTTTGAGCGCCTGAAATGTGGCTGACCAATACGGTAACATGGTCTTCCCCCACCTCGAGATAGGTGCGAAAGGACCTGGAGAACGGCCATATTTCGGCACTCTGCCGCTGGATCTTGTGCTGTTATGACCTGTTTTAGTTGTGCTCCGTAAAGACAAAAGAGTGGAGACATGGTATGCATGTGGAATATTTAAGAGTAGTTTGAGACAATAATTTCTCTATTTCAGGAACTTTTGTGGGGAGAATTAAATGTCAGGCAGGTAATATTAATGGGATTGTAGTAATCTTCGGAAGTGACCAACGGTCACAATGACACCACGTGTAGCAATAAGCTGAAATACTTCCGTGTGCTTAAGTTAAGCTGAATTACTAGCGTGTGTACAATAAGTTGAAATATTTAAGAAATAGCGTGTGTACCATAAGTTGAAATATTTAAGAAATGGCGTGTGCAGGACTTGAAATTAGAGACGAGTACTTCCACGTGGTGAGTACTGTGTGAGTCTCAAACTGTGTATGAGACAAAGGGTAAAGAGAAGTACTCGTCCATGGTATCAGTTGAGGACTCGCGTGTGTGATGAATATGTTCTTAATATTATTTTGCGTGTTATGTTTCCGTGTGACTATAATACTCTGAGAGTGAAGCAAGGTGAGTCAGCCGTTTATCCAGCAACGCCACTTGGCTTGAATTGCACAGGAAGACGTGCAAATATCTCCGGAGTTCATAGTAGGAAAGTAGAATTACAAAGTGGGGCAGTGTCGTGTGAAACTGGGATAAATACTAATTGAAGTGGGAAAGCTGGAAGTGATAGTGTTGTGACTATTTAGTGTTTTGTATTCCATGTCGTAGTGTGGTGTATGTCATGTAATTTGGGTATGTGTGGTTTGCATGGGAGAGTAGCAAGGTAGTTTCAAAAGATTAGTGGGTTATGCTTGTTCCTTCTGTACCGCTCGGTCTCGAGGAAAGTTTCGTGATGATGATTGTGAGAGTCGAAGTGTGAGAAATAATAAAAGATCCACCATCCTATCCAGAAAGTGCACTGTAGCGTTAAATAATTACGAGACCATAATATAGAGATTCACCAATGTATAGCCATGCCCACTGGGCAGAATTTCTCACGTGTTATTGTTGTAGGTTATAGAATTTGTGTGTTTAGGTTATAGAATTTATCGGAATAAATAAGATAGTGAAAAGAAAAAGATTGGTGGACTTTTCCTTCGAATTGCATGTTGTCATGATGTCCCGAATTTATAATGTGTGCGCCATTCATATTCAGTGCGGTGGCCACGTGTGAATAAAAGCCGTTAAATAAAAGACAAAAAGAAAATGTGGTATTGCCAGTGAGTAGTGAACAGTCTGAGTTCTGTAAATCACTGATAGTCAGATGTGCGTTTCCGTTGCATATTATTCATACAGGAGGATATTTTGTAACTTAATTGAGAGTACGAGAGTTCATATTACTCGATAAATAAGAATGAATCCACTCGCTTGGCAGACCACTCATCTTGCAGGCCTGACTGCTTGATGCCACAGTATGAGCAAGGCATGTGGGTGCCTCTCAGTACGTAGAAGGTCTTGTTGTGATACGGGGGTCATTTCTGTGGTTACGGTTCTGTGGTTCTCCTCATCGCGCCTAAGGAAACGCATTTTACTGCCTCGTGTACTGAGCACAGTGGAGCAATCGTTCGGAACGCAGGTTGCTCTGTCAGCATGAGAATGCACCCTGTCATCATAAATCAAATTCGTAAAGCAATAGTTTGTGGGCAATAACGTTTTTGAAGTGGACTGACCTGCCGGGAATCACGACCTCAACGAAGTGGGATGAATTAGAATATCTACTTCGCTCCATACCCCATCGACCAACATCAATACCTTGTCCTGTTTCGGCTCTTGAGGACGAATGGGCTGCCATTCTTCCACAAACATTGACAAGCCTCATCAAAAGTGCACTCAGCAGAGTTTAAGCCGACGTAAGGCGAAGGATGGACACACCCCATTTTAATGTCCAACAACATTCTAACCACATAGTGTGTTGGTAACTGTGAAATTAAGCTTACCGCACAAAATATGGGAGATAGCCATAAAGTTCTAACTAACAGGTCGACAAAATAAAGTACGTTATCATTAAATTACCAAATAAGCAGCAACCAGTTGCAAAATCGTGTTTTATTTATCCACTTTTGCATATCGATTTCAACTGATTAACAGCCATTATCGGTGCTTTCAACGAATATGTGCCCTGAGTAGTAATAGTACTATTACTACTCAAAGCACATATTCGTTGAAAGCACCGATGATGGCTGTTAATCAGTTGAAATCGATTTGCAAAAGTGAATAAATAAAACACGATTTTGCAACTGGTAATAGTACTATTACTACTCAAGGCACATATTCGTTGAAAGCACCGATGATGGCTGTTAATCAGTTGAAATCTATTTGCAAAAGTCAATAAATAAAACATGATTTTGCGACTGGTTGCTGCTTATTTGGTAATTTTATGGTTTACGGTCACTGCACAGCATGGGAACCACATGGAGCCCACCATTCATACGTTATCATTGTTTTTGTGTAACGTCTCAAAAATGAGATCGACAGGAAGTGCAAAATGGCTAAGCAGGGATGGCTAGAGGACAAATGTAAGGATGTAGAGGCTTATCTCACTAGGGGTAAGATAGATACTGCCTACAGGAAAATTAAAGAGACCTTTGGAGAAAAGAGAACCACTTGTATGAATATCAAGAGCTCAGCTGGAAACCCAGTTGTAAGCAAGGAAGGGAAGGCAGAAAGGTGGAAGGAGTATATAGAGGGTCTATACAAGGGCGATGTACTTGAGGACAATATTATTGAAATGGAAGAGGATGTAGAGGAAGATGAAAAGGGGGATATGATACCGCCTAAAGAGTTTGACAGAGCACTGAAAGACCTGAGTCGAAACGAAGCCCCGCGAGTAGACAACATACCATTAGAACTACTGACGGCCTTCGGAGAGCCAGTCCTGACAAAACTCTACCATCTGGTGAGCAAGATGAATGAGACAGGCGGAATACCATCAGACTTCAAGAAGAATATAATAATTCCAATCCCAAAGAAAGCAGGTGTTGACACATGTGAAAATTACCGAACTATCAGTTTAATAGGCCACGGCTGCAAAATACTAACGCGAATTCTTTACAGACGAATGGAAAAACTGGTAGAAGCCGACCTCGGGAAAGATCAGTTTGGATTCCGTAGAAATATGGGAACACGTGAGGCAATACTGACCTTACGACTTATCTTAGAAGAAAGATTAAGGAAAGGCAAACCTACGTTTCCAGCATTTGTAGACTTAGAGAAAGCTTTTGACAATGTTGACTGGAATACTCTCTTTCAAATTCTAAAGGTGGCAGGGGTAAAATACAGGGAGCGAAAGGCTATTTACAATTTGTACAGAAACCAGATGGCAGTTATAAGAGTCGAGGGGCATGAAAGGGAAGCAGTGGTTGGGAAGGGAGTGAGACAGGGTTGTAGCCTCTCCCCGATGTTATTCAATCTCTATATTGAGCAAGCAGTAAAGGAAACCAAAGGAAAATTGAGAGTAGGAATTAAAATTCATGAAGAAGAAATAAAAACTTTGAGGTTCGCTGATGACATTGCAATTTTGTAAGAGACAGCAAAGGACCTGGAAGAGCAGCTAAACGGAATGGACAGTGTCTTGAAAGGAGGATATAAGATGAACATCAATAAAAGCAAAACAAGGATAATGGAATGTAGTCTAATTAAGTCGGGTGATGCTGAGGGAATTTGAGTAGGAAATGAGACACTTAAAGTAGTAAAGGAGTTTTGCTATTTGGGGAGCAAAATAACTGATGATGGTCGAAGTAGAGAGGATATAAAATGTAGACTGGCGATGCCAAGGAAAGCGCTTCTGAAGAAGAGAAATTTTTTAACATCGAGTATTGATTTAAGTGTCAGGAAGTCGTTTCTGAAAGTATTTGTATGGAGTGTAGCCATTTATGGAAGTGAAACGTGGACGATAAATAGTTTAGACAAGAAGAGAATAGAAGCTTTCGAAATGTGGTGCTACAGAAGAATGCTGAAGATTAGATGGGTAGATCACGTAAGTAATGAGGAGGTATTGAATAGAATTGGGGAGAAGAGCAGTTTGTGGCACAACTTGACAAGAAGAAGGGACCGGTTGGTAGGACATGTTCTGAGGCATCAAGGGATCACCAATTTAGCATTGGAGGGCAGCGTGGAGGGTAAAAATCGTAGAGGGAGACCAAGAGATGAATACACTGAGCAGATTCAGAAGGATGTAGGTTGCAGTAAGTACTGGGAGATGAAGAAGCTTGCACAGGATAGAGTAGCATGGAGAGCTGCATCAAACCAGTCTCAGGACTGAAGACCACAACAACAACAACAATGTATGTACAAATCTGCAGCTATGGTAAACTTAGAAATGCCGGCGCAGCAGTACCGTAGCACGCCTCTAGAGGACTCAAAGCAAAGTCGCTCAGCCCACTGACGAAGTGGAGAATTATGCAGTATATCACTGTCTGTACCTTAATGGAAGAAAATCCACAACAATCCATGTGGAGCTGATGGAAGTGTACGACAACGAAGCACCACCCAGTGACACAGTGGAGTAAAACAAGTCTGCATGACGAATAACGAAATGGAATTCCACCTCTGCGTGAAAATCTGAGAATCACAGTAGGTGTCTTAGGTGCTCCAAGACGGGTGCATCACAGTCTAGGTGATAGCAGAAAAAGTTACAGCTTTGTCAGCTGCAGTACTAACACATTATGTCAGTACGGGACAAACTTTCACAGGAGCATAATACTGAAATCTCCTGATGTGGCTACAGGAGGTAGTCGCGACGAAGGTCGCGGTAAATTGTCCAAAGAGGTGCTTCTGCTCCACGACTACTCCCCTGCTCATCTTGCTTCTACAACCAAGATTTCCGCCAAGTCGTCGGTCGTTGGAAAAGGTGTGCCACATGGAAGGGTAAATATATGGAGGCGGACTGACAACGTAACCAAGTTTCCCGGTCGCAATTTATTTTTTTAAGGCAATACTTAAAACACTATGACTACGTCTTTGTTTTAGTTGCTTCCTTAAAACAGCATCCTGATCGCACTGAAGAGATGCACGTGTAAAACTGGTGACGGGCAGTCACGTGACCCTCTACGGCTGGTGCAGTTAGGTGAGTCAACATGCAGACGTTACGTAGTGGCAGAAAGAAGTTACTGCTCTTTGGACGTGCTCGTCGCCACACTGTGAAGTTGGTGTATGCAGCATGTCTTTAAGAAATAAATTGATCATGTATTTTCATAACCCACATAAATTAGCCTCAGTCAGCAAAGTTGTCTGACAGTTCACTTGTATATACTATAATCTCTCTTTCTGGCCAAGCACTTCTTCCCAATACATAAATCGCTGAATCAGACGCATAATTTCAAAAGTAATGGTGTAGGTTCTCTTGCCGCCAACACGGTCAAAAAAGACGTTAGAAGAATAGCATGCACGACGACAGTAATTAGCTTTTTCAGTTTAAACTGACGCCAGCTAATTCAATTACCCGCGACTGAGCGGCAGATGCGAGGGCGTTCAGTACGTAATACGAAACATCTTTTTTTTAAAACAGGTTGGTTTTAGTCAGCATTCCAGTACATCACATTATTCCCCACACTTTTAGCTACAAAATACTACTTTTTACCATAATCGCCGTTCAATGCGATGGCCTTACGTCACCTTACTGGGAGGACCAGTATGCCTGCAAGGTCGTCCTGCATCATTACCTACCCATCATCCGTGTACTGCTTCCCACGGGGTCCTTCACTGGGCCAAACGGATGTAAGTCGGAAGGTGCGAGATCTGGAATGTAGGGCTTAAAGACGCCAAGGCCTTGCGGACTTGTCCTCTTCCATTTTTTTTTCTATTTTTATCACCCACTCGAAATGTTCTCGAAGGCAATGGCCGATTAAGGTCACGGAATAACACGTGATCGGGTACTGAGAGCTTCATTTGTTCTGTTTAAATTGGGTATCGACTCTGGTTTCGTTTCTATATTTTTCTCCTGAATCTGCGTGTTTGGCCTCTCTGCGAGGAGCAGTGCGCTTGACAGAACCGCTTGTGGTCGGGCCAGTGGCCAGAAGGTGGCCTGTCGGTGACGGTTGTGGGGTCGCGAGAGAGGCGACCCCTCCGGAATAGACTCCAATATGCCTTTGTACCAACAGGGACATAGAGGCCATCGGCCCAGCAGAAGTTTGGAGCAAGGAAGAACAGTCCAGTGAAGTTCTGTGTGGTTCTCTCGGGTGGGCAGACTTGTGTGAGGCCTTGTGTGGTCATGGAGAAGGAGAACTTCATTTGGATCACGTCGAATGAGAGTGTCCGCACGTTCCAACATAGCTGCGTGCGGCCAGCCAGAACGCGGGAGATCGGACGGGTTTGCTCGACCGTTCTGTGACGATGACAGAGGCCTCGCCCAACGACTCACCGTGCTTATGTTCACGTCCAGCTCTCCGTAGACATTCTGTAAGCTTCTATGAATATCTGCTATACTGTTTTTTTTTTTTTTTTTTTTTTTTTTTGCCAAAAGAAATTCAATGACAGCTCTCTGCTTGGAACTGACATCCTTTAGAGGCGCCATTTTGAAGGCTACATATAGAGCCACAACCATTGGAACTTCATGAAACGATAGGAGCTGAAGCGGAAATATTCCACGATGACCCATAACGACTTAACCATTTTTCCAACAGAAACTGACTGAGAAAAAAAGTTTTGCATTACTTATTAAATACCCCTCGCAGACTGTAAAACATCAAAAAAACGTTTTTCATCACCTCGGTTTCGAGAGTTCCGGAAACTGCACAGGATATTGGAATAGATATCAACATAAACATCATTTCAGCCCTTTTCACTGCTCATGAAATCCACACATTGCATGTTGTACCACCATACAGCAAGACCTTCAGAGATGGTACTCCAGATTGCTGTACACACCGTTACCTCTAATACCCAGTAGCACATCCTCTTCCATTGATGCATGCCTGTGTCCGCCGTGGAATACTATCCACAAGTTCATCAAGGCACTGTTGGTCCAGATTCTCCCACTCCTCAACTGCGATTCGGAGTAGATCCCTCAGAGTGGTTGGTGGATTAGGTCGTCCATAAACAGTCCTTTTCAATCTATCCCATCTATGTTCGATAGGGTTCATGTCTGGAGAACATGCTGGTCACTCTAGTCGAGCGATGTCGCTATCCCGAAGTAAGTCATTCACAAGATGTGCACGGTGGGGGCGCGAATTGTCGTCCATGAAGACGTACGCCTCGCCAATATGCTGCCGCTATGGTTGCACTATCGGTCGGAGGATGGCATTCAGGTATCGTACAGCCGTTCCGGCGCCTTCCATGTCCACCAGCGGCGTACGTTGACCCCACACAATGCCACCACAAAGCAGCAGGGAACCTCCACCTTGCTGCACTCGCTGGACAGTGTGTCTAAGGCGTTCAGCATGATTTGGTTGCCTCCAAACACGGATCCGACGATTGTCTGGTTGAACGCATATGCGACAATAATCGGTGAAGAGAACGTGATGCCAGCCCTGAGCGGTCCATCCGGCATGTTGTTGGGCCCATCTGTGCCGCGCTGCATGGTGTTGTGGTTGCAATGATGGACCTCGCCATGGACGTCGGGAGTGAAGTTGCGCATCATGCAGCCTATTGCGCACAGTTTGAGTCGTAACACGACGTCCTGTTGCTGCACAAAAAGCATTATTTAACATGGTGTCCTTGCTGTCAGGGTTTCTCCGAGCCCTAATCCGTAGGTAGCGGCCATCCAATGCAGTAGTAGCCCTTGGGCTACATCACTTTGGTTCACTTCGAGGCGCCTGGGTACTTCCCTTGTTGAGATCCCTTCCTGGCACAAAGTAACAATGCGGACGCGATCGAACCGCAGTATTGACCGTCTAGGCGTGGTTGAACTACAGACAACACGAGCCGTGTACGTCCTTTCTGGTGGTATGACTGGAACTGATCGGCTGTCAGACCCCCTCCGTCTATTAGGAGCTGCTCGTGCACGGTTGTTTACATCTTTGGGCGGGTTTAGTTACATCTCTGAACAGCCAAAGGGACTTTGTCTGTGATACAGTAGCCACAGTCACAGTCTATCTTGAAAAGTTCTTGGAACTGGTGTGATGCAAAACTTTTTTTAATGTGTGTATAAGCTGTAACGTTCTTTAAAAATAATCGTGTTTGTCACAAGTGTAACATTCTTTAAAAATAATTTTTTGTTATTCAAATTTACTGTGTGATGTGTTGTTGAGCAAATGGTGTGCTTAATCAGTTTTACTATAACCCAAAGAAAAATTAAACAACTTAATCTGGAAAACCAGTATGTAATGCCTATAATAAAATCAATCCCTCAGAAATTTACTCAATCTCGTGAGCACTGAGTTCTATGGCCCTGTGCAATAAAGGGATAAAATTCCCTAACCAAATAAATAATGAAATACATTTTCCTTAGCTCTTGAGTCGCAACGGATGTAATCTTGGTATTCTGTTCTCTCCACAGGAGGCATACAAAATATTCAACCTTGGCTCAGCAAAATGCAATGCCGGCCGTAAAATAGCTTCATACAAATAATGTTACCCGACATGGTAGAGGATGAGGTACTGATAACAGGATATACTAAGACAGAATTCTTCATTTCGAAAATTGTATTCAAAATTAAGTTTCTCCTTCACAAAATCTAATATGAAACATTCTACATTAACTTCAAAATCAGTGAACTTCTCAACTCTTCTACAATTCTCACTTAATGACGTAGTTAACAATATAGGGTGTCCCACTCAAACCTCCCTGATTTCAAAGACCCAGGAAAATAACCACAGTAGATACGACAATGAAAAATGCACCATGTTGTACAGCATCTCAAAGAATTTATTTATTTATTATTAATACACCTCTACATGTGAACCATTTGTAACACGAAGAATATCGATCAACATTCAATTTCTTGCCAAGTTCTTTGTAACATTTCCTCTGTTATTGTTGCAAACGCATTAGCGATACGATGTAGAAACCTAGGAATATCGTCCACTTTGGCCGCATACACGCGCTCCTTCACGAATGCCCACATGAAGAAATCAAGCGGCGTAATGTACGGGAAACGTGGTGGCCATACAGTGGGACCTCCGCTTCCGATCCAACGATTGGGAAATTTCCTATCCAGGAACTTGCAAACAGCTGTTGACCAATGCGGCCGAGCTCCATCTCGTTGAAAAAGGATGTTGCGTTGCAAGTTTTGTATCTGAGGGTACACAAACTGCTCCAGCATGTCCAGATACACTGACCAATTCACTGTTTGTTCCGCAAAGAAGAATAGTCCAACAATCTTGTCGTGCTATAGCCCGCACCAGATGTTTAGTTTAGGGCTTTCATCAACATGTTCAATGACAACGTGCGGATTTTACGAACCCCAAATCCGAACATTATGCCTATTAACCCTTCCTGATATATGAAAGGTTCCTTCATCTGAGAAAGAACATCTTTCCAGGAAGCTGGCATCCATATCAAAACGCTGCAGCATAACCGCAGCAAATTGTTGTCAGCGTCAGATGTTGCAGAATTTGCACTTTGTAAGCACACATAGGAAAGCACTGGTGAACTACACGATGCAATGTTGATATAGGTACATCAAGCTGCCTAGATGCTTGACGACTTGACTTACGTGGGCTTCTGAGAAACTCCGTAATGTGCACTGCCAGAATGTTTCAAAACACTTCCTGTTGCCAGAAACTTCCTATACCAATGCTTAATTGTTTTCACATCAGGTGAATCACATTCATTCTCACGACGATAATTTCTTTGCACAGTAATCGGCGATTTTGTTTCTGCAAACCACACTACTGCTTGCGCGCGCTGCTGTGGAGTCGCCTTTTTCACTTCACACGAACATGCTGCACTCTGGCGACGATACTTGGTACTTCTGACGCGCGAATATTAATTCTTTGAGATGCTGTACAATGTGGTACATTTTTCACTGTCGTATCTAGCGTGGTTTTTGTCTCCTGGGTCCTTGAAATCCGGGAGGTTTGAGTGGGACACCCTGTACCTTGATTGTTACCCGACAAAAGGTCTGGCAACGTTTGACAAAATAGATACCAGAATTTAACTTCCTTGTATCAGGTTTACAAAACACAAAATATTACAAATCGGGCATACCAAATCAACCTATACATTAAATCTGATGGCAGATACTACATACAAGGGTCCGTACCGTAAAATTAGCAAAAGCCACATTGCATTGCTGCATACTTAAAACGGAGTATACAACATTTCACTACCTTACAAAACTGTATTACAGTGCGTCCATAGGCCAACCGCTAAATTCTCACAGCTAGCCTCTAGCTTAAAGACTTACATCCTACCTTTGACAGTGTGCAACGGCAACTGCTAGTGCGCTCTGCGCAGCCCTACTCACAATCGATTCTGCCATTCAGGCAACATATTTTGTTCAGTGGTGTCAAAGATAGAATCTCTTCTACATGTGATAATCATTACATGTCGTTTTTCATTAAATATATTACAAAAAATGGTTGAAATGACTCTGAGCACTATGGGACTTAACATCCGAGGTCATCAGTCCCCTAGAACTTAGAACTACTTAAACCTAACTAACCTAAGGACATAACACCCATCCATGCGCGAGGCAGGATTCTAACCTACGACCGTAGCAGTCACGCGGTTCCAGACTGAAGCTCCTAGAACCGCTCCGCCACACCGGCCGCAAATATATTACAAAATTGGCTCCACGCATAAGTGGACGCCTCACAGAGTATTAGCAAAAAAAGAAAACAATTATATAAAATTTTTCGCTCATGTAAAAATACACTCCTGGAAATTGAAATAAGAACACCGTGAATTCATTGTCCCAGGAAGGGGAAACTTTATTGACACATTCCTGGGGTCAGATACATCACATGATCACACTGACAGAACCACAGGCACATAGACACAGGCAACAGAGCATGCACAATGTCGGCACTAGTACAGTGTATATCCACCTTTCGCAGCAATGCAGGCTGCTATTCTCCCATGGAGACGATCGTAGAGATGCTGGATGTAGTCCTGTGGAACGGCTTGCCATGCCATTTCCACCTGGCGCCTCAGTTGGACCAGCGTTCGTGCTGGACGTGCAGACCGCGTGAGACGACGCTTCATCCAGTCCCAAACATGCTCAATGGGGGACAGATCCGGAGATCTTGCTGGCCAGGGTAGTTGACTTACACCTTCTAGAGCACGTTGGGTGGCACGGGATACATGCGGACGTGCATTGTCCTGTTGGAACAGCAAGTTCCCTTGCCGGTCTAGGAATGGTAGAACGATGGGTTCGATGACGGTTTGGATGTACCGTGCACTATTCAGTGTCCCCTCGACGATCACCAGTGGTGTACGGCCAGTGTAGGAGATCGCTCCCCACACCATGATGCCGGGTGTTGGCCCTGTGTGCCTCGGTCGTATGCAGTCCTGATTGTGGCGCTCACCTGCACGGCGCCAAACACGCATACGACCATCATTGGCACCAAGGCAGAAGCGACTCTCATCGCTGAAGACGACACGTCTCCATTCGTCCCTCCATTCACGCCTGTCGCGACACCACTGGAGGCGAGCTGCACGATGTTGGGGCGTGAGCGGAAGACGGCCTAACGGTGTGCGGGACCGTAGCCCAGCTTCATGGAGACGGTTGCGAATGGTCCTCGCCGATACCCCAGGAGCAACAGTGCCCCTAATTTGCTGGGAAGTGGCGGTACGGTCCCCTACGGCACTGCGTAGGAACCTACGGTCTTGGCGTGCATCCGTGCATCACTGCGGTCCGGTCCCAGGTCGACGGGCACGTGCACCTTCCGCCGACCACTGGCGACAACATCGACGTACTGTGGAGACCTCACGCCCCACGTGTTGAGCAATTCGGCGGTATGTCCACCCGGCCTCCCGCATGCCCACTATACGCCCTCGCTCAATGTCCGTCAACTGCACATACGGTTCACGCCCACGCTGTCGCGGCATGCTACCAGTGTTAAAGACTGCGATGGAGCTCCGTATGCCACGGCAAACTGGCTGACACTGACGGCGGCGGTGCACAAATGCTGCGCAGCTAGCGCCATTCGACGGCCAACACCGCGGTTCCTGGTGTGTCCGCTGTGCCGTGCGTGTGATCATTGCTTGTACAGCCCTCTCGCAGTGTCCGGAGCAAGTATGGTGGGTCTGACACACCGGTGTCAATGTGTTCTTTTTTCCATTTCCAGGAGTGTATATTCAGATAGGTGCATAAAACATCACTCTCTCTTTGAAATATCCGCTATATACTTCTTCTGACTTCTGTGCTAGGTAGTAATGAAAGTTATCAGATGGTGAAAAATAATTGTCATCCTCTCAATAAACTGATTTATCATTCTCAGATAATGATATTCATCTCCACGTAAAATCATGCACTGCTCAGCAAAACTTAAGGTCGAGCTAAATCAGAAAACATAACATATTGAGAACTCGGTGGAAATGAATGGAAGTGCGGGGGTGTGTTGCAAGAGGTCTCCCAGTTGTTCACACGAAGCTGGACGTCACACGATGAAAGGTCAGCGCGGCTATAACTCCAATGGAGACAGCCCTACAACAGGTGGCAGTTGAAGGAACTGGAAAAAGCTGTGCTTGTCAATCAGTGAGCAGTAACGGAGCACAGTGCACTTCATTCCAAAACGGCCCAGAGACTGCATCTTTACGACTTCTCATGGGCTCGAATCATTCGGAAACTGGAAGAAGGACGAAGTGTGACGAGTGTAGCCCACAGCATCGTTTCACGTGCGACGGGAGCGTTCCGAAGCACAGGCGCTGCTACTCTAAGGAGGCGAGGGGGCCGGTCACGGTCAACTGGCTAAATGGCTCTGAGCACTATGGGACTCAACATCTTAGGTCATAAGTCCCCTAGAACTTAGAACTACTTAAACCTAACAAACCTAAGGACATCACACACACCCATGCCCGAGGCAGGATTCGAACCTGCGACCGTAGCAGTCCCGCGGTTCACGGTCAACTGCAACAGCAGATGACCGCTACATTTTCTAACAGACAATAGGGGACCCACGTCAAGCAGCGGGCGCAATTACAACGCTGCACGGTCACGGTGGCATGCCGACTGCATGGGGATGGTCTCTACGCCTGACGACCAGTACGTCTTATTCCGTTGACACCCACACGTCGGCGTCACGGTTTTGTATGATACCAAGAGCACAGGGACTGGACTGACGAGGACTGGGGTCACGTGCTCTTCTCGTTTGAGAGCAGTTTCAGTCTGAGTAGTGTTTCGAGACGTAAGTTCACATCATGAGACGTAGGAACACTTAGAACACCGAGGAACATCGTCGAACATCATCGTTATGGTGGTCCAGGTGTTATGCTGTGGGGAGGCATAATTTTGCTTGGGCGTACTGACCTCCAAATCTTTGAACGCGGTACATCACCGATCAGCGATATTGTGACACCCCGTGAGCAATCTTTCAGTTGTGCATTCCGTCCTGACTTCATTTTCAGGGCTCAGGGCCTCTCTAAAAGTGGAAAACTTAAAGGATCACTTTAATGTGAATCAGCCTGCTTGTCGGTCTGTCTGTCAGACAGTTAGGAACCCTTTTTGCTAAGCAACGGGTACACGTATCTAATTCCAATTTACATCACTGGCCATTAAAATTGCTACACCAAGAAGAAATGCAGATGATAAACGGGTATTCATTGGACAAATATATTATACTAGATGTGATTACATTTTCACGCAATTTGAGTGCATAGATCCTGAGAAATCAGTACCCAGAACAACCACCTCTGGCCGTAATAACGGCCTTGATACGCCTGCGCATTGTGTCAAACACAGCTCGGATGGCGTGTACAGGTACAGCTCCCCATGCAGCTTCAACACAATATCACAGTTCATCAAGAGTAGTGATTGGGGTATTGTGACGAGCCAGTTGCTCGGCCACCATTGACGTTTTCAATTGGTGAGAGATCTGGAGAATGTGCTGGCCAGGGCAGCAGTCGAGCATTTTCTGCATCCACAAATGCTCGTACAGGACCTGCAACAAGCGGTCGTGCATTATCCTGCTGAAATGTGGGGTTTCGCAGGGATCGAATGAAGGATAGAGCCACGGCTCGTAACACATCTGAAATGTAACGTCCACTGTTCAAAGTGCCGTCAGTGCGAACAAGAGGTGACCGAGACGTGTAACCAATGGCACCGCATACCATAACGCCCGGTGATACGCCAGTATGGCGATGACGAATACACGCTTCCAATGTGCGTTCATCGCGATGTCGCCAAACACGGAAGCGACCATCGTAGGCGCTCCTGTCTGTGATGCAGCGTCAAGGGTAACCGCAGCCATGGTGTCCGAGCTGATAGTCCATGCTGCTGCAAACGTCGTCGAATTGTTCGTGCAGATGGTTGTTGTCTTGCAAACGTCCCCATCTGTTAACTCAGGGATCGAGACGTGGCTGCACGATCCGTTACAGCCATGCGGATAAGGTACCTGTCATCTTGACTCCTAGTAATACGAGGCCGTTGGGATCCAGCACGGCGTTCCGTATTACCCTCCTGAACCCGCCGAGACTTCTCCTCCTTACACGAGACATCACAACAACGATTCACCAGGCAACGCCGGTCAACTGCTGTTTGTGTATGAGAAATCGGTTGCAAACTTTCTTCATGTCAGCACGCTGTAGGTGTCGCCATCAGCGCCAACCTTGTGCAAATGCTCTGAAAAGCTAATCATTTGCATATCACAGCATCTTCTTCCTGTCGGTTAAATTTCGCGTCTTTAGCACGTCATCTTCGTGGTGTAGCAATTTTAATGACCAGTAGTGTACATCACTTATTAAGGTCGATAATCCGTCGGCAATGTAAAAATTCTACGTCTACATCTACATCATCTACATGAATACTCTGCAAATCACATTCAGGTGCCTGGCAGAGGGTTCATCGAACCACCTTCACAATTCTCTATTATTCCAATCTCGTATAGCGCGCGGAAAGAATGAACACCTATATCTTTCCGTACGAGCTCTGATTTCCCTTATTTTATCGTGGTGATCGTTCCTCCCTGTGTAAGTCGGTGTCAACAAAATATTTTCGCATTCGGAGGAGAAGGTTGGTCATTGGAATTTCGTGAGAAGATTCCCTCGCAACGAAAAACGCCTTTCCTTTAACGATTTCCAGCCCAAATCCTGCATCATTTCATTGACACTCTCTCCCATTTTTCTCGATAATACAAAACGTGCTGCCTTTCTATGAACTTTTTCGATGTACTCCGTCAGTCCTATCTTGTAAGGATCCCACACCGCGCAGCAGTATTCTAAAACAGGACGGACAAGCATAGTGCCGGCAGTCTCCTTAGTTGGTCTGTTACATTTTCTAAGTGTCCTGCCAATCTTTGATTAGCCTTCCCCATAACATTTTCTATGTGTTGCTTCTAATTTAAGTTGTTCGTAATTGTAATACCTAGGTATTTAGTTGAATTTACAGCTTTTAGATTAGACTGATTTATCGTGTAACCGAAGTTTAACGAGTTCCTTTTAGCACTCATGTGGATGACCTCACACTTTTCGTTATTTAGGGTCAACTGCCACTTTTCGCACAATTCAGATAATTTTTCTAAATCGTTTTGCAATTTGTTTTGATCTTCTGATGACTTTATTAGTCGATAAACGACAGCATCATCTGCAAACAATCGAAGGCGGCTGCTCAGAATGTCTCCAGAACCGTTTATATAGATAAGGAACAGCAAACGGGCTATAACACTACCTTGAGGAACGCCAGAAATCACTTCTGTTTTACTCGAGGACTTTCCGTCAATTAGTACGAACTGTGACCTCTCTGACAGGAAATCGGAAATCCAGTCACATAACTGAGACGATATTCCACAAGCATGCTATTTCACTACGAGCCGCTTGTGTGGTACAGTGTCAAAAGCCTTCCGAAAATCCAGAAATATGGAATCGATCTGAAATCCCTTGTCAATAGCACTCAACACTTCATGTGAATAAAGAGCTAGTTGTGTTTCACAGGAACGATGTTTTCTAAACCCATGTTGACTGTGTGTCAATAGACGGTGTCCTTCGAGGTAATTCATAATGTTCGAACACAATATATGTTCTAAAATCCCGCTGCATATCGACGTTAACGATATGGACCTGTAATTTAGTGGATTACTCCTACTACCTTTCTTGAATATTGGTGTGACCTGTGCAACTTTCCAGTCTTTGGGTACGGATCTTTCGTCGAGCGAACGGTTTTATATGATTGTTAAGTATGGAGCTACTACATCAGCATATTCCGAAAGGAACCTAATTGGTATACAGTCTGGACCAGAATACTTGCTTTTATTCAGTGATTTAAGTTGCTTCACTACTGCGAGGATATTTACTTCTACGTCACTCATGTTGGCAGCTGTTCTCGATTCGAGTTCTGGAATATTTACCTCGTCTTCTTTTGTGAAGGCATTTCGGGAGGCTGTGTTTAGTAACTCTGCCTTGGCAGCACTGTCTCCGATAGTATCTCCATTGCTATCGCGCAGAGAAGGCATTGATTGTTTCTTGCCGCTAACATACTTTACATACGACCAGAATTTTAAGCTTCTAAATCAGTTCAATCAAAAGAACTGGCCATTTATGTCAAATATTTTGATACTGAAAACTCACTCATCAAAACATATAGGATACTTCTCGTTGATCTAGCATCATGAAATTTGGCCAGAAGACAGGACAAGTAAAGGAATGAAATGGAAAACTGGTAATTTATACTTATAGTGCACCAACACTTTTTTTATCACTTTTTATCCATCTGTCTACCAATCCGTTTGTTGAGACCCCTTTCTTCTCTGGAACAGGTTGCCGTATCAAGTTGAAATCTGTCACATACTGAAGTCTATGATGCCTTGGCGATGTAAATAATTAAAGCTTCTGTCAATGCAATCAAAAGCTTCGACCCTTTATGTCACATATTTTGATACTCGCAAACTGATTCACCCGAACCTATAGGGTACTTCCACTTCCACTTGACGTAGAATCATGAAATTTGGCAAGAAGCAAGGTTTCACATTAAAAGTAAGTTTTAAAAAATATGAAAATTTTTCAGTTGCAATTATGTCACACAAAAATATATTTTTGCCATTGGAACATACTCGTACATTTCACTCATCATGCATCACAAGCATAATACGGGAACACTACTGCGTGCAAACATAAAATGTAAGATGTAGTCATTTTTTAGTAAATAAATAAGAAATATGTTCCTAAATCTTTCGTATCTACATATAGAAACTGAAGTTCACTGCTCGCTTCTTTTTGGATGACTGGGCTAGTCTGAGGGACTACTGTAGAGATTCTGATACAGTCTTGGAATTCCCGGGACCAATATCTTGCCAGTATCTACGAGGCGTGCTTTTTTTTAAGTAAGAACCGTTTTGCCACACCGCGGCCGCATCACTGCGGTCGGCGTTCTGCGCGCGCTGTTGTCTACGCATTGACGCCATTACAGTCTGATTGTTCCTTGTTAACGCTGTGTATTGAGTGTTTAAGATGCCACCGATAATCGTGAGTCCAGCCGACTGTGAAATACGGGCTGTTATAAGATTTCTTAGTGCTAAAGGCCTACTAGCGATCGATATTCATCGTGAGATCTGTGCAGTTTACAGAGAAAACATTATGAGTGATGGAATGGTAAGAAAGTGGGTGAGAGCATTTAAAGATGGCCGCACAAATGTGCATGATGAACAACAGAGTGGGCGTCCTTCGGTCGTTAATGAAAGTTTGGTGCAGGAAGTGGACAATAAGATGAGAGAAAACAGACGTTTTACGATTTCCTCCTTGTGGGATGACTTTCCTAATGTTTCTCGTAGTGTTTCGTATGGTATTGTGACCGAGCACTTAAATTACCGAAAATTGTGCGCACGTTGGGTACCGAAAATGTTGACGGATGTGCACAAAACCAAACGTATAGACAGTGCACTGACTTTCCTTGAGCTGTACCACAACGACAGTGATGATTTCTTAAACCAAATAGTTACAGGCGATGAAACATGGGTGGCCTACGTCATAACAGAATCAAAGCAACAGTCCATGGAATGGCGGCATTCAGATTCACTCAGAAAAGTGAAGTTTAAGCAAACAATTTCTGCCCGCATAATTACGTCCACTGTTTTTTGGGACAGAAAAGGAGTATTGCTTGTGGAATTTCTGCCTTGTAATGAGACAATCAATGCAGCATCTTACTGTAAGACATTGCACAATCTGCGCCGTTCAATTCAGAACAAAAGACTGGCAAGTTGACCAAGGGCATCGTTTTGCTCCAAGACAACGCCCGTCCACATGTGGCGAATCAGACCAAAAATCTCATCACATCTTTTCGATGGGAAAAGACCCAATCTTATGCCCAGTGACTATCATCTGTTCCTGCACTTGAAGAAACACCTGCGCGGTCAGCACCTTCAAGACGATGACGAAGTCAAAACAGTGGTGATGCAGTGGTTAACAAGTCAGGCGGCAGACTTCTATGAGGAGGGTATTCAAAAACTGGTACAGCGTTATGACAAGTGCCTCAATATTGACGGAAATTATGTAGATACATAGATTAACGTACAGGCTTTCATGTAAAAATAAAATTATTGAGGTACCTTAGCACGTCTTTTTTAATTTCAAAACGGCACTTGCTTAAAAAACACGCATCATACATTGAAAACAAGCAAAAATCGTTGAGGTTCTCGATTCCCAAGATGGATGAACTGTATATATATTTACACGTAGTTAAGTTTTCAAAAAAAAAAAAATGGTTCAAATGGCTCTGAGCACTATGGGACTTAACATCTATGGTCATCAGTCCCCTAGAACTTAGAACTACTTAAACCTAACTAACCTAAGGACATCACACACATCCATGCCCGAGGCAGGATTCGAAACTGCGACCGTAGCAGGCTTTCCTATCTTCTATGTACCGTAGGCTGGGGGTCTAGGCTTAAGAGGTTTTCCAAGGTTTCCCTGCTTAAGAAAGTTCCCGAATGGGTAGACCCTGATAACAGTTTCATGAAAGATCATCTTCCTTGGTTGTGCACAGCAGACATAACACCTTGGTGCACGTAAAAGCAATACAGCCGCGGTACCTGTCTCTTCATGTCTTCTGTTTTCAATATTTCTTTTCTTCGTCTGTCTTAAACAAAGTTTTTTTTTAGTCGGAGGACTGACAATCATCATTTCTGGGTTATCCACACTAATAGATAGCTCGCGAAGTGTGTTCGGTAAATCAAAATTAAGCTCACAAACTTCGCTCGCTGCGAGGGGCATTGTAATCTCCTCACGGAAAATTACCCTCTACCACGCACCAATTAATCATTGTCAATCAAACCATCCACATTCATTCACTTTGGAAAAGTATCTGATCTGATTTTCTAGTAATATATGCGCCGACAGCTCGTCGACGCCAAAGTATTTTCTAGTACGTTTATTCTTTGGAATAACAGAGATACATGTATGTATTCTCCAAGGTTGTTAGACTGGTAACTAGGACAGCTTCGGAAGTATCTGTTAAAATATTGACGGGTTTCTAAAAGAGACATATTTGCTTTTCTTCTCGCTAAAGCGAGCTATTAACATTTGTGCCACTACCGGGTTGTTTGAAGAGAAAGAAACTGTAACGGAAAATAATTAAGACTTGGAACCAACAGAGATCTGGACATGTAATGGAGATGGATTGAATATACAATTTCCTTCATAAATAAGGTTTGTGACCCCTTTTATTCTGGAGTGAATGAACGAATGAGTTTTTTTGTCTGAATCATTGATGATCGCGTTGGCCCTGTAATTAGTGGGGAAGTTTCAGCTGTGTCGGAGAGAGCCTGCAATCACCGAGTCTTTGTTAAATCGTCCAAAAAGGCTTCGTACACATCTGGAATTCGAAATCTTTCGTAAAAGGAACGAATTGTTCAATCGATTGATTTTCCCAACTGAATGCAGCGCTTAACAATAATAATAAATGTAAAGATCTCTTACAGCAAGCCAGCCGCTGAATACTAAGACCAAGGGCTCCACCAGAGATTCTATTTGGCTGATTTCACGTAATGAAATATTATATCAAAAACTGTACATAGAGAAAGGAGAGATAGAGAGAGAGAGCGAATGAAATTAGAGAAAATACTAATAATCCTCCATTAGTCTAATTTTTCGCCTGTCTTATCACGGATCAGCCTAAAGACAAAACTTTACTGTATAGATTTATGTGTGAAAGTGAAGGGATCTTAAAGGCAACAGATACACGTCTATACAGACAAGACATTAAACAAAGTTAGCGGCAAGCTGCATGCATTCATGCATACATCATCTATTCTATTCTTACCATAATACATTATATGGGGTCCAATATAAATCGCTTTCAGTCACCTTTTGCACTATATTGTACAGTACTGTACTATATAGAAGCAGTTCTTTCTACACTACTGGCCATTAAAATTGCTACACCACGAAGATGACGTGCTACAGACCGACAGGAAGAAGATGCTGTGATATGCAAGTGATTAAGTTTTCAGAGCATTCACACAAGGTTGGCGCTGGTGGCGACACCTACAACGTGCTGACATGAGGAAAGTTTCCAACCGACTTCTCATAAACAAACAGCAGTTGACCGGCGTTGCCTGGTGAAACGTTGTTGTGATGCCTCTTGTGAGGAGGAGAAATACGTACCACCACGTTTCCGACTTTGATAAAGGTCGGATTGTAGCCTATCGCGATTGCGGTTTATCGTATCGCGACATTGCTGCTCGCATTGGTCGAGATCCAATGACTGTTAGCAGAATATGGAATCGGTGGGTTCACGAGGGTAATACGGAACGCCGTGCTGGATCCCAATGGCCTCGTCTCACTAGCAGTCGAGATGACAGGCATCTTATCCGCATGGCTGTAACGGATCGTGCAGCCACGTCTCGATCCCTGAGTCAACAGATGGGGACGTTTGCAAGACAACCATCTGCACGAACAGTTCGACGACGTTTGCAGCAGCATGACCTATCAGCTCGGAGACCGTGGCTGTGGTTACCCTTGACGCTGCATCACATACAGGTGCACCTGCGATGGTGTATTCAACGACGAACCTGGGTCCACGAATAGCAAAACGTCATTTTTTGGGATGAATCCAGGTTCTGTTTACAGCATCATGATGGTCGCATCCGTTTTTGGCGTCATCGCGGTGAATCCACTATGGAAGCATGTATTCGTCATCGCCATACTGGCGTATCACCCGGCGTGATGGTATGGGGTGCCACTGGTTACACATCTCGGTCACCTCTTGTTCGCATTGACGGCACTTTGAACAGTGGACGTTACATTTCAGATGTGTTACTACCCGTGGCTCAACCCATCATTCGATCCCTGCGAAACCCTACATTTCAGCAGGATAATGCACGACCGCATGTTGCAGGTCCTGTACGGGCTTTTCTGGATAGAGAAAATGTTCGACTGCTGCCCTGGCTAGCACATTCTCCAGATCTCTCACCAAATGAAAACGTCTGGTCAATGGTGGACGAGTAACTGGCTCGTCACAATACGCCAGTCACTACTCTTGATGAACTGTGGTATCGTCTTGAAGCTGCTTAGGCAGCTGTACCTGTACACGCCATCCGAGCTCTGTTTGACTCAATTCCCAGTCGTATCATGGCCGTTATTACGGCCAGAGGTGGTTGTTCTGGGTACTGATTTCTCAGGTTCTATGCACCCAAATTGCGTGAAATTGTAATGACATGTCAGTTCTAGTATAATATATTTGTCTAATGAATACCCGTTTATCATCTGCATTTCTTCTTGGTGTAGCAATTTTAATGGCCAGTAGTGTACATATGGTCCACGTTTCATCAAGCAATGTTATTTGGCAGTGCCACATAATGTGAAAAAAGCTTTCGTCTTTAAGTTTTGCACGGCTGCGTCAGGACTTGGCATGGCAGACTGCTATGGCTATACTGGGAGAAGAACATGCTGGCAGACTCCTGAAGCTTTGGACAGCAGAGGAAGTGTAGACTGCCAGGATTCAAAATCAGGCCTCAGTGGCTAACTGGCATCTGATGGTGGTGGGCGCCTAGAATCACAGCAGCTAGGATGCCCCAGTTCAACCCTTAGCGCAACTGACACTGTGGCTGGATTCCAGGCAGGTGGTCACATCTGGATGACTATTGTGCGATGCCGGACATACAGAGTAAGCCTACACTATAGCAGACACCTACTCAGTAACTAATTGATTCAAGTGGCCTAACTAGCCAGACAGTCAGTACTTACCTTAGCCATTCAGGTTTCTTGTTGAGCATACCAGCTTGGTCACTCACCAGACAGGCATGCTGCAGCTCCTAGGCGTAATGCCGGTCACATCACGTAATGCTGCGCCAGTAGCTTGCAGTTAGTAGTATATTCACAGAAATAATCCCTTGCCTAGGCTTGCGCTACTATACTCATAGAAAAATTCGGCCCTCTGAGTTCCTGGATGGGATTGAACCTGATGTGTTTCTGTTAATGTTGGCTGGTAACCAAAAAGAGGGGACAGATATATCATTAAGAGTGTCACTGATTATTAGATGTTGTTCTTTAAGCTCAGCTCTTATCATTGCCTGTTACTTACCCATCATTGCTCGTAACATGTACAGATTCTAATTATCAGGTATGCCAGCAAAAAGATCTAATATGATCCTATATTTCTGCAGTATTTGCTTTTACTCATAATCACTCTCTCAGGACGCTCATATGCCAATTCCAACTTTCACGCCCCTGGAACCATATGTCCAGCTTTGAATGGCATACTGCAACTCGCTTGGTCCAATGCTGGTAGCAATTCTGATGCAGAAGGTAATGAGTGGGACTTCGTGTGTCATGCAGTTTCAGTCCTATGAACTTCTTCATGGCCCTCTTCGTTATCGAGTGGGAGTGGATGACATAGCACATGAACCAACACTCTTTGCACGTATCAGAACTTATAACTGCGTTCCACCCTACGCGATGTCAAAGTCAGCCATAAGAATTACAACGTAGGAACCCATCCTCTAGTGTCACCAGCATTTCCAGAGGTGCTGGTAAGCCTCCCTGAAACCTCCATAATCCTAACACTACCGCAGGACTGCGTTATTCAACAAAAACAATACTATGCACTCTCATGTTCTTTGACTGAACAAGATAATCTACATGCATAATGCTTCAATGGAACCCTATCTTCTGTTACAAGTATGTATAGCATAGGACACTACTTCAATACAAACCACTGTTATTATAATAAGTACACACTTCACAAAATAATCGTCATGTAACTCTACATACCATCGATGTTTCCTACCAGACCAAATTAAACACACAAAGTTTCAGCTACCATCACTGTACATACTATAACATGCCACCTCCTGACCATATGGTGCACACATAAGTTGGAGTAGCCATCCGGGTAAATCGTTATTTTTGCCAGTTACCATCTTTCTTCTCTATCACTTCTCTTCGACTTCCGATGAAGCTGCCCACAAATGAGACGGGGACTCATTCCATATTCACCACAGTGGTAAGTGTTGGGAGCTGTAAATTTACAGTGACTGGAAAGGTCATTTCAACCACCTGATAAGGCCACTGGTTTAGCGTTGTGAATTTATTTGTCTTGCCTCTTGGAAATAAGAGTTGAACAACATGACCCATTGGCCAACAAGATAACCTTGCCTTGTCTTTTCGTGTACCCTCTTCCAAAGGCTTTTCTATTCGCTTTCTGAACCTGGCACCATTGCCCTCAATCTTTTAGCAAAATTACACGCAGCTGATACATCCTCCCCAGGGGTTGGTTTACATAATTCAAAAGAGGAATGCATCTTCTATCCATAAACATCCCCATATGGTGGTAATCCCATACATCGATGCATCTTTGAGTTATAGGCTGATGCCATATATGGCAGTAGAGGATCTCAGTCACTATTGTGACTATTTACTTACTTATATAACGTTTCTGCATGATCCTGCACACTCATTTTGTTCTCACATTTGCTTTTGGGTGCCAGTGCATTCATCTGCAACTTCCAAGTTTGAAAAAATCGACATAACTCTTGTGTCAGCTCAGATATAATATTAGCACTTTGACAGGTTATCACAGTCTCTGGTGCCCACAGACTTCAGAATCCAGTGGTTGCCTAAGCTACTGACTCTACCTGCTGATTGGCACAGCCGTCAAAAATTATCAATTACAGTCAAAACATATCAATTCCCTGCTATTGCCTATTCATAAGCTCCAAGAATGTCCATACTAAACATTTGGAATGGTTTCCTGGTGTGTGGTAATCTTTGCAATGAAATTTTCTAATGATTAAGCTCAACTCTTTGCATACAGGGTAAGCATTTTTTTACATATTGCCCCATGTCATGCTTGTCCTGCATTTTCCACCATTATTCACTGTGATATATTTTTCAGTAGTTTGATGGCCACCATGCCCTGCCAAGATAAAACTGCATGATTGCATCAAAATCTCAATGTGTAAATTTGCCAGCATGTCTGTACACTCTTCCACGTTTTCTTTGTTCGTGCAATACTCCATCAACAGCACAGAACTAAGTTTGATTTCCTGACAGTCTAAGTCAGTGGCCTTCCACTACTCGTCTGTAGAACTTTCACCATGTTCCACTCCATGTATCTTATTACTCAGTTTGCTCTGTCGGTGTGATTTTCCCAGGCCATTCTATAGGTTAAGACTCAATTTCACTAAGCCTTAAAGCCCATCAGATAAAACAGGTTATTGGATCTTTAAGACTGATCAGCCATTTTAATTCTGAGTGAACTATTATAACTTTGAAGTGCCTATCACACAATTAACAACTAAAATATGTGATACCATAAGTCTGACTATGCATTTCTATTTCCGTGGATGAGTAATTCTTTTCTGTTGTATTTAGTTACCGACAAGCATAGCTTATCAGGTGCTCTACTCCATATGTTTCGTGACTCAATATGCACACTTGAGGCATGGTTGCTGGCATCACAAGTTAATATGAATTGTTTTTGATAATCTGAGGACTTGAGGACAGTACCTGTGACCAATAAGACCTCCTTGCAGGTCTTTGAATGATGAAGCATTTTATATTCTAGCACGTCATGTCAACATGAATTGAGCCATACTTAACTATTCCATCCCCCCCTGCCCTCCCCTCCCCCATGCCCAAATGTTTGTTTTTGTAATTAAATTACCCAGTGAAGTCGTATCTTGCTCTGATTTGCCTGGAAAAGGAGTTACTAACAAGGCAGTGCTGGTATCTAGGACAAGTGGGAAAAATTAGGAGTAAACTGTTCCCTTCTCTCCTTCCACATGTTTATCAGTTCCCTATGTAATTCTATGTCGTCAGCTTATTTTAGAGCAATCTGATTAAGAAAATGTTGAACTGTTTCTTAAACGGATACATCTTCACCTACTTTCACTTTATTTACTGTCATTACTGCCAGGAGCACATAACAAAAAAATTACCAAATATAGAAAAAAGAAAGAAAGTAAAATCACAGGTGCATTGCTGATGGTGTTATTTCCTTTTTTGAGACAAGTGTTGGGCCATCGTTGTAATCTCCACCAGTATTTCTAGCACCACTTGTATGATTGTAGATGATCTCTGGTGGAGGTAGGTGGGCCGCATAAGACATACGCGGCTCAGAGACAGTGGAAAGTTTTATTTATTTCTCAACAGTTTATAATAGCAGACACATGTCCATGTCAGTCGACACAGGTTGGTGGCCACCAAATCCAAGCTCCTTGGTGCACAGTGTGTAGAGGAGACGTAGCTAGCAGTTGCTATGCAAAGTTCGACTTGACGGTGGGGTGACCTTGCCATGGCCGAGTGGCAGAGTGTGTCAAAACTCTCACAGCAGACAAGTGAAGGAAACATACTTGTCTGGGGTGTGAAACCCAGCCTCAACGTCTGGCTGGCAGCATCTCGCGTTAGCAAATGCCCAATGGCTTGGCGGGTGCGATGGTCTCAGTTTGACCCTCGGCCCACCAGTATTGTGTCTGGGCCCAAAACAGGTGGCTGTGTCAGGATGACAGTCGTGTGTCGCGGCCTCATGGTGGAAGCCTACTCTTCATTGGGCACTGACCCGATGATTCGCTGATCCAGAGACTAGTTTGGCCTACCAGAACAGATTTATTGTTGAGTGGTCGTTACACTTGGGCCATACGCCGCACCAGAGTATCCCAGCTTACAGTAGCTTCGTTCCAAACTGACTGGATAAGCATGCCACAGCACCTAGGTGGGTGGCGGGGTAATACTCTGCGAGCAGATTGCAACAGGTAGTACTGCCGTAAATAGAAATATTTAAAAAGGTAGGAAGATTTTTCTGTTTAGCAAAAGTGACAAAAAGCAGATTTCAGAGTACTTGACAGCTCAACACGAAAGTTTAATCTCAAGTACAGATAGTGTTGAGGATCAGTGGACAAAGTTCAAAACCATCGTACAATATGCATTAGATGAGTATGTGCCAAGGAAGATCGTAACAGACGGAAAAGAGCCACTGTGGTACAACAACCGAGTTAGAAAACTGCTACCTAAGCAAAGGCAACTTCACAGCAAACATAAACATAGCCAAAGCCTTGCAGACAAACAAAAATTACTCGAAGCGAAATGTAGTGTGAGGAAGGCTATGGGAGAGGCGTGCAACGAATTCGAATGTAAAGTTCTTTGTACTGAAAATCCTAAGAAATTTTGGTCTTATTCTTATGTCAAAGCGGTAGGTGGATCAAAACAAAATGTCCAGACACTCTGTGACCAAAATGGTACTGAAACAGAGGATGACAGACTAAAGGCCGAAATACTAAATGTCTTTTTCCAAAGCTGTTTCACAGAGGAAGACTGCACTGTAGTTCCTTATCTAGATTGTCGCACAGATGACAAAATGATAGATATCGAAATAGACAACAGAGGGATAGAGAAACAATTAAAATCGCTCAAAATAGGAAAGGCCGCTGGACCTGATGGGATACCAGTTCGATTTTACACAGAGTACACGAAGGAACTTGCCCCCCTTCTTGCAGCGGTGTACCGCAGGTCTCTAGAAAAGCGTAGCGTTCCAAAGGATTGGAAAAGGGCACAGGTCATCCCCGTTTTCAAGAAGGGACGTCGAACAGATGTGCAGAACTATAGACCTATACCTATACCTCTAACGTAGATCAGTTGTAGAATTTTGGAACACGTATTATGTTCGAGTATAATGACTTTTCTGGAGACTAGAAATCTACTCTGTAGGAATCAGCATGGACTTCGAAAAAGACGATCGTGTGAAACCCAGCTCGCGCTATTCGTCCACGAGACTCAGAGGGCCATAGACACGGGTTCCCAGATAGATGCCGTGTTTCTTGACTTCCGGAAGACGTTTGATACAGTTCCCCGCAGTCGTTTAATGAACAAAGTAAGAGCATATGGACTGTGAGACCAATTGTGTGATTGGATTGAAGAGTTCCTAGATAACAGAATGCAGCATGTCATTCTCAATGGCGAGAAGTCTTCCGAAGTAAGAGTGATTTCAGGTGTGCCGCAGGGGAGTGTCGTAGGACCGTTGTTATTCACAATATATATATAAATGACCTTGTGGATGACATCGCAAGTTCACTGAGGCTTTTTGCGGATGATGCTGTAATATATCGAGAGGCTGTAAGAATGGAAAATTGTACCGAAATGCAGGAGGATCTGCAACGAATTGGCGCATGGTGCAGGGAATGGCAATTGAATCCTAATGTAGACAAGTGTAATGTGCTGCGAATACACAGAAAGAAAGATCCTTTATCATTTAGCTACAATATAGCAGGTCAGCAACTGGAAGCAGTTAATTCCATAAATTATCTGGGAGTACGCATTAGGAGTGATTTAAAATGAAATGATCATATAAAATGAATCGTCGGTAAAGCAGATGCCAGACAGATTCATTGGAAGAATCCTAAGGAAACGCAGTCCGAAAACAAAGGAAGTAGGTTACAGTACACTTGTTCGCTCACTGCTTGAATACTGCTCACCGGTGTGGGATCTGTACCAGATGGGGTTGATAGAAGAGATAGAGAAGATCCAACGGAGAGCAGCGCGCTTCGTTACAGGATCATTTGGTAATGGCGAAAGCGTTACGGAGATGATAAACTCCAGTGGAAGACTCTGCAGGAGAGACGCTCAGTAGCTCGGTACGGGCTTTTATTGAAGTTTCGAGAACATACCTTCACCGAGGAGTCAAGCAGTATATTGCTCCCTCCTACGTATATCTCGCTAAGAGACCATGAGGATAAAATCAGAGAGATTAGATCCCACACAGAGGCATACCGACAATATTTCTTTCCACGAACAATAAGAGACTGGAATAGAAGGGAGAACCGATAGAGGTACTCAAGGTACCCTCCGCTACACACCGTCAGGTGGCTTGCGGAGTGTGGATGTAGATGTACTCTAATGGCAATGAACCCTTGCCTTGGCTTGCACCACTGCAATATGGATATATCAGTGGCACGTGAAGTGCCCTCCGCCACACACCTTTGGGTGGCTTGCGGAGTATAAATGTAGATGTAGATGTAGATATCTTGCATATAGAAATTAACAAAATCGAGTCTCATCATGAATTAACTACTAAATCCACCAAACAGAGCGAGAGATTACACCATCATTGTGATAACTGTTGTTCTAGTGCTACGACACTGATCAGAAATTACACAGACAATACATGAGCGCTTCTCTGAGGGGCGATGGCCTTCGACACGTTTCTGGTGGTGACTAGGCACTCGACAGCACACTTCGGTCTTCAAAGGCATCACGTATGCTCCCGCTGGTCAACCATGACATAAAAGTAAAAGACCACTTCTGTAGACTCACAGCACACATTTAGTTCAACAAATAATAAAAAATGTAAAATTTTTAGTTCACAGATTTGGTCGGCTGCTGCAAGTAGCGAGTATCTCAGGTATCTGACACTACAATGACTACCGATGGCGCAATGAGGTGTTTAACCCGCAGTGTGTCGAGGGCGTAGTTCAGGCTGGAGATGCTTCTGTGATGTTTTGGGGTGTTTTTTCGCTCCATGACTCAGGCGGTAGGGGGCTAGATTTGAGCGGTAAGATGCTGGTATGCAAATGAAACAATCTAGTACGCAATACGAATTTACTGAACGAACTCGATGTCTTGAAACATTACACAGATACGTGATCAAACAATTCTGCATTACACATGACTCGTAGAAAACAAAAGTTTAATAAAAATTTACCCTATTTATTACTCTACGGTCATCAAGCTAAGATTACTCAAACTTCAGAGAGCAACAGCAGCGGCTGCTTTAAATTTTACACAAAGACAGGGATTTAGTTAAATTCAAATAGGATGAAATAATTTGCGAAATAAAAGTGAAATTAAACGAAGCACAGAAAATGTGAAAGAATTCAGAAATACATATTCTTGACGGCTGCTTCAAAATTTACGTCAGGTTTGTAGTCAAAGAAATTCGTGACATAGAAACAAATAGCAGAAGATTTATTAGTTGAATAAAGAACCAAATCAAAATGTCTTAATGAATAATATAATAAGTTTAGGCAGCAGCGGCTGCTTCAGAGATAACAGTTCACTACAAGATACAAAGAATCTGAAATCACTTAAACCTTACAGTGCTCGGTCCATGACACAATTGCAAGTTACAATTCAGTATTCAAAATTATGATAGACCACTCAGTTCTAAATCGCGAGTTGAGATTCAATTTTTTTATTTAACACACACACACGTGCTTAACAGGTGGAGGCTCCACCAAAACATATCAAATAGACATGCTAAAAGCACCATGTCTCAACAGTAATTAATTATGCGCGCAGTACACAACGAAACAGTTTGCTGATCCAGAGATTAAAATAGTGGAACAACGAATAACTAGCTAGTAGCAGATGCTAGCATGACATGGAACTAATTTTTATGCTCTGTCGAATTCACGCTACTTAGGTAATCAAACGTCAACCCCTAGATGGTCGTCTATCTTAGTCCATCTAAAATAACTTGGCCATAACCGAAGCATACAACACAGTAACTACCGAACTACAAAACACAACGGTACCCATTTGTAAAATAAAATGAACTATTTAACATCAAACTGTCTAAAACCAAAGGCTTTGTTTCGAGTACAGGAACTTAACAACTCTTTAACCCACTACTTTGTTTGATCATGATCGGTACCAAAACATTTGATTAACAAATTAGTACACATATTCAAATTCAGTGGAAGCATAACCGGCATACAGTCTGTCTACAACAGAAACAGAGAGAACATTAAACTTCAGTAGTACAATATACAAATTAGAATGCACATGGTGAAAAGAGTTATGTGTGATGTGCCACTGACTTAAATCAGTCTACTTGGTTCCGAAGTTACATCGCCACAAGACAACAAGACAATTTTAAACGTTAACTACTCTCTCCAGTTAACAACAAATTTTTGTATAACAATAATTACAAATTAAAAATCCTAACGGCCATCGGATACGATTACAACACGTAAGACCTGTCGATTCATTGATGCGGATCACTGTGCGTAAAAGTTCAGTAGGATTTGGTAATTCAACAGGTACAGCCAACTGCCTAACTGCTCTTGACCTAACTCATAGCCAGAAGAACACAAATCGACACACGTGCTCGGCGACAGAAATATCAAAATCTGCTTTATGACCATACGCTGGGATGCTGAACATATCGTGTAGTGGACTGACAAGACAGCCAGTCCACAGTGACGGGTAACGGAAAGGCACGCGTACACACACGCCGACTGGCGTGAAGTCTGGAACAGGATACGTTATTAATGCACTAAAGAAAAGTACGTAGCGTCTGTTTACTTAACTTTAATTCATCCTTGTGGTACATCGCTCTTGATAATACAAATAAGACTCTTTCCAGATATGGTTAATGGCGCCTTGCTAGGTCGTAGTCATGGACTCAGCTGAAGGCTATTCTAACTGTCTCTCGGCAAATGAGAGAAAGGCTTCGTCAGTGTAGTCGCTAGCAAAGTCGTCGTAAAACTGGGGCGAGTGCTAGTACGTCTTTCTAGACCTGCCATGTGGTGGCGCTAGGTCTGCAATTACTGACAGTGGCGACACGCGGGTCCGACATGTACTAATGGACCGCGGCCGATTTAAAGCTACCACCTAGCAAGTGTGGTGTCTGGCGGTGACACCGCATATCGTCCAGTCTGTAACATGATCGGCAAATTAACTGACGATTTTTATTCGGATTTGCCTTAGGCCCAGAAAAAAATGTAGCCACCATCCTATAGCAAGAACTGAAGAAATGACCAAAAAATATGTTGTCCGTTACACAAATCAAAAGCAATGTTTACATCATAAATTCGTTTTAAAAAGAATTCACCAAATTTTATCATTTAGGAAAACTCCACACATGAAGCCATACATGAAGATTAATGTACAAAACCAAATGAGCACAAGCAATAATTTCAGGATTTTTTTTTTCAAAATTGTGAACAATAGTGTATCAGAAAAAAAACGTGCAAATAACGCAAAAGGTGCGGGACACAAGACTAGCGACTTCCTGGGAAGGCAGATATGGAGCTACTTCATTAACTGCTAAACAAGATTTTAAAAGGAGTATTCTCTACATCTACATCTACATCCATACTCCGCAAGCCACCTGTCGGTGTGTGGCGGAGGGTACATTGAGTACCTCAATCGGTTCTCCCTTCTATTCCAGTCTCGTATTGTTCGTGGAAATAAAGACTGTCGGTATGCCTCTGTGTGGGCTCTAATCTCTCTGATTTTATCCTCATGGTCTCTTCGCGAGATATACATAGTGTAAGTAGGCTGTTTATGTTTTCTTTATGTAAGTAGGCTGTTTATGTTTTCTTATTGGCAACGTTACGTAGCGCTCTATATGAAAATCACTGGCTGTGCTGTGTGCAGTCTGTGGCTAGTTTGCATTGTTGTCTGCCATTGTAGTGTTGGGCAGCGGCAGCTGGATGTGAACAGCGCGTAGCGTTGCGCAGTTGGAGGTGAGCCGCCAGCAGTGGTGGATGTGGGGAGAGAGATGGCGGAATATTGTAATTTGTCATGAACTGCTATATATATTATGACTATTAAGGTAAATACAGTGTTTGTTCTCTATTAATATCTTTCATTTGCTAACTATCCCTATCAGTAGTTAGTGCCTTCTGTAGTTTGAATCTTTTATTTAGCTGGCAATAGTGGCGCTCGCTGTATTGCAGTAGTTCGAGTAATGAAGATTTTTGTGAGGTAAGTTATTTGCGTAAGGTATAGTTTAATGTTAGTCACGGCCATTCTTTTGTAGGGATTTTTGAAAGTCAGATTGCGTTGCGCTAAAAATATATTGTGTGTCAGTTTAAGCATAGTCTTGTATAATTGTTGAAAGGGGACGTTTCAGTAGGAGGGAGCAATATACTGCTTGACTCCTCGGTGAAGGTATGTTCTCGAAACTTCAACAAAAGCCCGTGGCGAGCTACTGAGAGTGTCTCCTGCAAAGTCTTCCACTGGAGTTTATCTATCATCTCTGTAACGTTTTCGCGATTACCAAATGATCCTGTAACGAAGCGCGCTGTTCTCCGTTGAATCTTCTCTATCTCCTCTATCAACCCTATCTCGTACGGATCCCACACTGGTGAGCAATATTCAAGCAGTGGGCGAACAAGTGTACTGTAACCTACTTCCTTTGTTTTCGGATTGCATTTCCTTAGGACTCTTCCAATGAATCTCAGTCTGGCAGCTGCTTTACCGACGATCAACTTAATATGATCATTCCATTTTAAATCACTCCTAATGCGTACTCCCAGATAATTAATGGAATTAACTGCTTCCAGTTGCTGACCTGCTGTATTGTAGCTAAATGATAAAGGATCTTTCTTTCTATGTATTCGCAGTACATTACACTTCTCTATATTGAGATTCAATTGGCGTTCCCTGCACCATGCGTCAATTCGTTGCAGATCCTCCTCAGTACAATTTTCCATTGGTACAACCTCTCGATATACCACAGCATCATCCGTAAATAGCCTCAGTGAACTTCTGATGTCATCCACAAGGTCATTTATGTATATTGTGAATAGCAACGGTCCTACGACACTTCCCTGCGGCACACCTGAAATCACTCTTACTTCGGAAGACTTCTCTCCTTTGAGAATGACATGCTGTGTTCTGTTATCTAGGAACTCTTTACTCCAATCACACAATTTTGTCACCCCTGAACTGCACAAACTCAATGTACTCTTTGATAAAGCCATTGCAGTAGTAACAGCCACTCTGAATACTTTTAAAAACCATTTTTATCGATTTTCACTATGGATGCATACTAAACTAGAGTCCAACAAAACATGTAAAAGAGACAGTGATAGCTTAATCTACCACATTACAACTCCAGATTTCCATGAAGATATCATGAATGATGTCCATACAAGGTTCAATACTTCGGGTTTCCTTGCAAATAATAGGTATGATATTCTGCTGGTGAATAAGAAAGGGGTTGGATGAATGAAGAATGAATTATAGTGTACTTATTACAGAAATTGTCGATGTGTTCTCAAAAATGTACGCTATCAGGAATGAGTCTGGGTGCGTAATGCACAGAGTAAAGGTAATAAAACAAACATCTGTCAATAGGTTAACCATTGGTGATTACAGATGATATCTATTGGAATTAGAAGTAAAAAAAAAAAAAACAGTGCAGCATGTAATTAGTGATCCATTGTAACAGCTGAGACAGTGAAAAATTCTGTAAAATTTAAACTTTGATTATCTGCTGTTGTAACTATGGTGCACAAATAGATAATTTTAAAATGCAGCTTTGTGTGTGAATAAATATAATTGCTGAAATTTAAAGAGCCGTTGAATGTAAATACATTGTGTGTAAAAACGTTTCATGTAAAAACAATGTAAAAATATTTTATAATAATTTTTGTATCTAGAGTATTTTTCTTCCTTCCCATTCCTTCTGTGATACATTCTTTATGCTTCATGCAACATAACATTAGCAAATTGATAAGTGCCATGTCTCTGGGCCGTGTGTTGTCAGACACATGAGAGGTGAAGAGAAATCTCCCACACTGGCCTCTACTGGCCTCTGCAAGTTCTGTCTCTCCCCGTAAGCAGTGGCACTGATGGCCATAAAATGTTCCTCAGACGTGTGTGTGTGTGTGTGTGTGTGTGTGTGTGTGTGTGTGTGTACGCAATTAAGAGGCAAATGTCTGAACATAACATTAGTTCACACAAATAGACTGACTGCCTCATTTGAATACCACACTGATTAAATACAGAGGAATGTGCGATTATGCAACTCAAAGGTATATATCTTACACCATTATCTGTAAATATCTTTGACCTTGCAACCTATTCAAGAAAAGCTTACGTAATTTTTTATTGCATATCTTCAAACTAGGCAACATTTAAATGCCACACAGATTGTCTGGAGAGAGGGAGGACTGGGAGGTTACAAAACATAACTAGGCTTGTTTCGCCATTTTGGATTCGTAAATCTTATGCCTTCTGTGTTTTTTTTAATTTCCTGCCACTACCATATTGCACTTTTAAATTTTCCGTAACTGCTATTTTCCAGTGTTTAAATTTCCGGTATTCCGCCACCTTGGATTTTTCGAACTTCCCGCCATCAACAGCGACTGCAGTTTCACAACAGTGGCGCCGACTAACGGCATAAACCTGAACTGTGGATCTAAGTCCTCATTGATATGCTACTGATTTAAACACGAAAAATCTCACAAAACATTTGAAATAATGATACAGGTCATCTAGTTCGCAGCTTTTGCCGGAGGACTGCAACTGTCACACTGCAGTCTGCATCCCATGACGCTGTTACTCCTTACAAAGCACTGGTTGGATGGGGCATTCAGAGTCCGCAGTTCCTGACGCCACGTTATCTGTTGACAGGATTCTCGTGTCTTACATTGGCCAGTGGCCAGAGGACAATCAATCACACAGGCTAGATAAGATTAGCCAAGACGAACCAAACCAATTACAGAATAACCTGAACACTCACCCTACTGCAAATCCAAGTATTTTCTAAAACAATATCTCAACCTCAAATACCTACCCCAATTCAGTACCTGTAACCAGTCAAACTCTTCGATTCCCGGCGGGGTCAGGGATTTTCTCTGCCTCGTGATGACTGGGTGTTGTGTGATGTCTTTAGGTTAGTTAGGTTTAAGTAGTTCTAAGTTCTAGGGGACTGATGACCGTCGATGTTAAGTCCCATAGTGCTCAGAGCCATTTGAACCATCTGAACCAGTCAAACTCCTACAGAATCTTAAGTGACTGTACCCATCCTCCATATCGACCCACTACTTCATCGAAGCATCTCCCTATGTTCGACTCATATCACAGAAAATGTAATCCATTTTGTTCTGCAAGATCATAATAGTTGTACATCACATTTATTGTCTGAATTCCACCGTCATATACTCCCATAACAATTTCCGTTCACTTTCTACCACTAGAAATCCTTGTTTGGTTCCATTTCCACTCTCAGCCTCTCCATGCACACTGCATCCAATACCCACCCTGAGCACTGTCCGACCCTGTTTCATTACCCAAATACTCGCAGTTCTCACCTGATACTTTCTCGAACACACAACCTTTCAATATCAGCTCCTAGCCTCTATCCCACTTCTACTTACCTCCTTATGATCTCAAATCCCACCTCTCCACGTTTACTTCGAACTGGTGATCAAGTATCCGAACATCGACCTCCAGCTGATGCTGCGTGCAAAAGGTTGTGTGGTGCAAGAACTTAAGTTGATAATTAACATGAGCCACTAAAATGTAAAAGTCCAGTCTGTAGAGCAAGTCTATGACTGGAGTATTGGCCTTTCTGCAGGGAGAGTGCAGCCTTTCTTTGCTGTGGCACAAAGAGGAGGTAGATGGTGGGACTACAGTCCTGGCCGCTTTTTATCCATGGGAAAGATCCCCTGAACTCATTATATACCTATATATACCTATATATACCTATATATACCTATATATATCTATATATATAAGTACACCTGCGGTCGTCCTGTGGACGGACTGGACCGATGGGAAAACACCTGCTTCTATGCGGGATTCAAGCGGGAAGCTCCAGGGCTGGAGTCCAACGCTCTAATCACTATACGACCACTGCCACAAATGTAATGTATGTAAATAGGTACAAAGACAAATTGTTATTTGATAGCACCACTTATGACGAATAACTGGACTGAGTCCTAATTGTGAAATATTTTGGAATATTTGTCTGGAACAACTTAAAATGTAACGTCCACCTAAACTTAATAGCAGGAAGAATAATATAAGCATGAGATTCATTGGAACAATGCTAAGGAAATGCACACTAATCGCCAATTTAATTGTTTGGTAGGGAGAGAGCTCCTGCTGCACCATGGAATTGAAGAGTTTGGTATGTCACGAAGTAATGTTTTCTGACTCACTTGTTTGCTAATCCTTTATGTATCACTCACTTGCTGAAGCAAGGTTACTTAAAATAGTCAGCTTCTTGCTTAGCTATACCGTATGTTACACTTTACTGTCTCTTATTATATTGGAAGCTTACACATTTATACACTGAAGAGCCAAAGAAGCTGTCCTAATATCGTGTAGGGCTGCCGCGAGCACGCAGAAGTGCCGCAACGTGGCATGGCATGGACTCGACTAATGTCTGAAGTAGTGCTGGAGGGAACTGACACCATGAATAGTGCAGTGCTATCCATTAATCCTTAAGAGTACGAGAGGGTGGACATCTCTCCTCAACAGCACGTTGCAATGCATCCCAGATATGCTTAATAATGTTCATGTCTGGGGAGTCTGCGGCCAGTGGAAGTGTTTAAAATCAGAATAATGTTCCTGAAGCCACTCTGCAGCAATTTTGGACGTGTGAAGTATCACATTGTCCTGCTGGAATTGCCCAAGTCCATAGGAATACACAATGCACGTGAATGGATGCAGATGATCAGACAGGATGCTTATATACGTATCACCTGTCAAAGTCGTATCTAGACGTATCAGAGATCCTATGTTACTCCAGTTGCACACAACCCACACCATTACAGAGCTTCCACCAGCTTGAGCAGTCTCCTGCTGACATGCAGAGTCCAAGGATTCACGAGGCTCCGAAAGCCCATATCGATGATGTTTCGTTGAGTGCTTCGCACGCTGACACTTGTTGATGGCCCAGTATTGAAATCGGCAGCAATTTGCGGAAGAGTTGCACTTCTGTCACGTTGAATGATTCTTTTCAGTCGTCGTTGGTCGCGGTCTTGCAGGATCTTTCTCGGGCCGCAGCGATGTCGGAGATTTGATGTTTGGTACACTCACGGTACACTCGTGAAATGGTCATACGGGAAAATCCCCAATTCATCGCTACCTCGGAGATGCTGTGTCCCATCGCTCGTGCGCCGACTATAACACCACGTTCAAAATCTTGATAACCTGCCATTGTAGTAGCAATGACCGATCTAACAACTGCACCAGACACTTGCTGTCTTATATAAGCGTTGCCAACCGCAGATCCTTATTCTGCCTGTTTACATATCTCTATATCTGAGTACACATGCCTATACCAGTTTCTTTGGCGCTTCAATGTATGTTGCCTGTCAGTAAGTACCACTACCCTGATAAATTGCATAAGTGAAACGTAACATAAAATCAACTACAAAAGCATCAGCTGAGAGTCTTATTACCGACTTTGTGTAATGGTCGTTAGGGCCGTTATAGGCTCATTATCCACTCATTTTGATATATTGTGGACAGTGTGCGATCAACTAAATATTCTCAGGGGTATTGTCAGTTTTCCAGACTTTGGAGCAACTACTTTTCCTTCAATCTGTAACATATCATTCCTGAATGTGCCAGGAAACTTGTCGTTTCGGCTTTTGTCGACGCCAGAGCTCTTTTCCAGTATCTGATGGTTGAAGGACTTTGTCCAGCATGGGAATGAATGGATCAGACTGTCTGTAATCGTTCCATAGTGGTGGTGGTGGTTGCTGCCTAAGAGGCTGGATTAAGGACTTGTACGAAATTCTTCGTCCGAATACCGTTTTTGTAATGTTACGAAAAGTTGTAATTAAAATTACATCTTAAATACGTGGGTGATACCTTGCTTTTGAAAAAGTTGTTGTTGTTGTTGTGGTCTTCAGTCCTGAGACAGGTTTGATGCAGCTCTCCATGCTACCCTATCCTGTGCAAGTTTCTTCATCTGCCAGTACCTACTGCAACCTACATCCTTCTGAATCTGCTTAGTGTGTTCATTTCTTGGTCTCCCTCTACGATTTTTACCCTCTACGCTCCCCTCCAACGCTAAATTTGTGATCCCTTGATGCCTCAGAACATGTCCTACCAACCGGTCCCTTCTTCTCGTCAAGTTGTGCCACAAACTTCTCTTCTCCCCAATTCTATTCAATACCTCCTCATTAGTAATGTGATCTACCCATCTTATCTTCAGCATTCTTCTGTAGCACCACATTTCGAAAGCTTCTATTCTCTTTTTGTCCAAACTATTTATCATCCATGTTTCACTTCCATACGTGGCTACACTCCATACAAATACTTTCAGAAACGACTTCCTGACACTTAAATCTATACTCGATGTTAACAAATTTCTCTTCTTCAGAAACGCTTTCCTTGCCATTGCCAGTCTACATTTTATATCCTCTCGACATCGACAATTATCAGTTATTTTGCTCCCCAAATAGCAAAACTAATTTACTACTTTAAGTGTATCATTTCCTAATCTAATTCCCACAGCATCACCAGACTTAATTTGACTACATTCCATTATCCTCGTTTTGCTTTTGTTGATGTTCATCTTATATCCTCCTTTCAAGATACTGTCCATTCCGTTCAACTGCTCTTCCAAGTCCTTTGCTGTCTCTGACAGAATTACTATATCATCGGCGAACCTCAAAGTTTTCATTTCTTCTCCATGGATTTTAATACCTACTCCGAATTTTTCTTTTGTTTCCTTTACTGCTTGCTCAATATACAGATCGAATAACATTGGGGAGAGGCTACACCCCTGTCTCACTCTCTTCCCAACCATTGCTTCCCTTTCATGCCCCTCGACTCTTGTAATTGCCATCTGGTTTCTGTACAAATTGTAAATAGCCTTTCGCTAACTGTATTTTACCCCTGCCACCTTCAGAATTTGAAAGAGAGTATTCCAGTCAACATTGTCAAAAGCTTTCTCTAAGTCTACAAATGCTAGAAGCGTAGGTTTGCCTTTCCTTAATCTTTCTTCTAAGATAAGTCGTAGGATCAGTACTGACTCACGTGTTCCAATATTTCTACGGAGTCCAAACTGATCTTCCCCGAGATCGGCTTCTACCAGCTTTTCCATTCGTCTGTAAAGAATTCGTGTTAGTATTTTGCAGCTGTGACTTATTAAACTGATAGTTCGGTAATTTTCACATCTGTCAACACCTGTTTTCTTTGGGATTGGATATATTCTTCTTGAAGTGTGAAAAAGTAGTTAGAATGATAGTTAAATCTGAGTCATACTTTACAAAACATTAATACATTTAAGTTAGAGATTTGGCGCATTGGCTCCAGTTGTGGCAGTGAACCACATTATCCGACTACTAAATTAGTGCAATTTCTCGCAGAATTGGTACCCATCATACCACCTGTTGTCTGCACCTCGCTCTACTTCTTAAGTCACACATCGGCTAATGGAGTCCCAACCAATGTATGAAGTGAAGGTTAGGGTAGCATATCATGGCTACAAAACCCAAAAACGTTACACTGGGTGAAGTTGTTTTGCTGGAAACACGTTCATCTACCTGAAAGGAAAGCTGCAGATTAGTGGGGCCTTCATCTTCCTTTTCAGAATTGCGGAGTACGGGTCTGCCCTGTTCACGTAGCGCTGATGAACGGCTGTGTTGATACACTGGTCTCCAAAATTAAAGCAACAATCAGAAACGTTGTAAGGCTGCGTTTATTATGCCACAGAACGATATAAACAGGCGTTAGTAAAGTAGAAACAATGTAAAGAATGCAGAGCGTAAGCAACTACAACATGCATAACGGTAGACAAAAATCTTCATTTTTTCCTACTTAAGGGGCTCCGGAACGCCCTATACTTGCAATGTTAAAATAACGCTTATAAATTACATCTTTCCTCACAAAGTATTTGAGGTAGGAAGTTGAACTTTTTACAGATTATTTATTGGAATATGGGCTACAACTTAACACAGGGATTTTACAAAATTTTAGTTCAGTTATTAAAGATGATTTTTTTTCAATTGTAATGAAAATTCACAACATTTTTTTGCAATTTTTTATTTATATATTCAAAAATATACAGTTTTTTGGCAAAAGGCTGTGTTAAATTATGCAGAAGGTACTGTGTAACATTTACTTTAAGTTTGAAACAAATATGTTTGGAAGATCCTTAGAAAACATGTAATTAGTATGAGAAAATAAAAGTTTTGGGAATCGAGCGACAAAGATTGGATTAACTTTTTAGTGCATTCCAGGTCCATAGGATGGATTATCTTCATCCTCTGCAAAGTCCTCCTCCAGCTTCCTCTTGTTCCTCCTCCTGTTTACTCTTGCTTGTATTTCTAGACTCTTTACAGTCCTGTCTGCAGCCCGAAGGCGTTCCTTGTCTAATGCAAGCATCGCTCGTACCATGTTAGAACCTATCTTCATTCCCATATTTCTAAATACCTTGCACCTTACAATGTTGCCATCATTGAAAGTCGCAACAGCAACTTTACTTTTACTCATTATTATACTTCAACAAAACAGAGACTCAAGGAACAGAATTAATTACGAATATTTTCGAGATAACGACAGAGTAAATAAACATGAAACAATCGACAGTCACACCAGCGATATATATTGAACCATCACGGGTTAGCCACAACACATACTTTATCTCACATCACTAAAATGTACCTGATGAACACGGACGTTAATAATAACACCATTTGACAGCAGTTTAACAGCGCCACAGTGGGTCACGCCCATGTAGAACACATTTCAAAAAAAATTTAAAAATAGTTGTAGTCTTCGGAATTGAATAAATTATATATCTATTAAAAGGTAATAGTCTGCAGATTCAGAAAACGCAAAAAAGTAAAAATTGAACTTTTTATGATTTTGAGCCTTTCCGGAGCCCCTTAAGAAAATTTGCACACACATTTCGACAACTGGTTAATTTGCTCAGTAAGGGGTGTGACCACCCCTGGCAACAACACAGGCATGACAACGACAGGGCATGCTGTGAATGACGTCATCGATCTCATGTTGAGGCAATAACGCCCATTCTTCTTGGAGAGCTGCTCGCAAGTCTCGGAGGGTGGTTGGTGGATGCTGACGTGATGCAGCCCGTCTCCTTAGTGCATCCCAGACATTCTCTACGGGATTCAATTCGGGAGAGCGAGCAGGCCGCGCTATGCGTGCAATATCTTGCGTTTCCAAGAAAACGTCAACCATCCATGCTCTGTGAGGTCGATCATTATTGTCCATCAGTGCGAAGTCTGGGCCAACTCTGCCTCGCAACAAATGCACATCAGGTCCCAAGATCTCATCACGACACTTGACAGCAGTTAAACTTTGTCGATTTACCCGTAGAGTTTCATGAAGAGGTGATCGAGTGTTCAACATAACTCCTGCCCACACCATTTGGAATCCTCCTCGTTACTGGTCTCTTTTGATAATTTTTGGGACCCCTGTCCTCTCCAGATGCGAACCCGTCGAGAATCACTCTCCAGACCAAATCCGTACTCATCCGTAGAAAGTTAGTTGGCCCACTGTTCGACCGTCGAGGTGTCATGTCGATTACTCCAGTCTAGACGTTCCCTTCTGTGAAGAAGCGTCAGACCCTCCACCACATACGGCATGTCTCCGACAGCAAAGGCCACTCTGCCGAAGCCTTCTGTACACCGTTTGCCTCGATACGACAAGTCCAGTGGATGCTGCGATGTGAGATGCCAGTTGCCCTGCAGCACTAAGCCGGTACTATCACACCATTACAGCCAAACAACGGTCCTCTCTCTCTCTCTCTCTGATATCACATATAATCGGCCCTGCCCTGGTCTTCAGGGAACAATTTCGCTATCTATAAACTGTCGCACATGCCAGATACAAGACAGTGATTCACATCAAGCCATTGCGCCACATCAGTTTGCGGCTGTCCTCCTTCCATTCTTCCTAAGGCCCTCCACCCAAGAGTCTGGTAGACTTCTATTCTCTGCCTTACTGCACCACCTGTTACTGTGTACACAGCGACTGTGGGTGTAGAACTGCACTTCAAACACGACCCCGTTTGATAGGTGTCCCGAGTCATCGCTGGCGTGGTTGTTCGTTGACCGAGATGCCATCTTCCACGCAGAACAGGATCGTATGGAGATCCGTAGACAGTCTGTATGATTATGTCGTTAATCAGCCAACGGCCTTGCCGCAGTGGTAACACCGGTTCCCGTCAGATCACCGAAGTTGAGCGCTGTTGGGCTGGGCTAGCACTTGGATGGATGACCATCCGGTCTGCCCAGCGCTGTTGGCAAGCGGGCTGCACTCAGCCCTTGTGAGGCAAACTGTGGAGCTACTTGATTGAGAAATAGCGGCTCCGGTCTCGGAAACTGACATACGGCCGGGAGAGCGGTGTGCTGTCAATACGCCTCTCCATATCCGCATCCAGTGACGCCTGTGGGCTGAGGACGACACGGCGGCCGGTCGGTACCTTTGTGCCTTCACGGCCTATTCGGGAGCAGTTTTTTTTATATCGTTATTCAGGCACAGTGTATCCTCCCCCTCACTTATCGACCTTAATGACAATGAAAATTTAAACCGCGTGTACCTAATGGAAATTTGGGAAAAGCAATCGTCACCGAAGTTAACCTGTCGGTAAAGAGAGAGGAAAGGGTTACATCTAAATGAAAGGAAAAGTGCTAATGAAACTGGTGGAAATTAATTTTGAAAAGGGGTAAAGTTAATAAAGAAAGTAAATGTGCAGCCGTTACGTTAACAATTAACTAGCGGTAATTAGGTATTTGAGATTTGGGGGAAATCACGGTCGCCAGTCCTAAGGACAATTACTATAGTAACTGAAAAAGAAAGGTTATTACACATATAATTAGCACTAGAAGCGTGGCAACTGAAGGTTGACACGTGTAGTGTGAAAACTGAAAGTTTGTCAGAAGTAATAAATTTCGCTACACTCTGACTTAATTTAGCAAAAGAATTAATAAAACAGGAAAATCGAAAGTTAATTTAGTGACTGAAGTTAATAGTGAGCTTTCTTTCTGAAGCACATCGAAATTCAGTAAAATACGGTTAGTCTTGGACTACCTCAACAATCACTTCAAAAGCTACTTGAATCTACGCAATTTAGAAATAAGAGATTTAACATTGAACTTGAATTAAATTATTCTGAACAATTAACAGTAGTAAAATTTAGTACGTACCAAGCTGAGCTGCAGTCACAGGTAAGCTAAAATATGGTAACAAAACTCGCACTCTTAATTTGTGCTTGTGTAATCTAAATATTGTAGCCAGCTATGAATGCCTTAACTGAACTTTGAAATTAAAGCAGTGAAATCGGATTATATTTGAATTTCAAGAACACTCGGGTTCATTCCGGAAAAGGAAGGGACCCTGCTTGGTAATGCAATTGGGACAATGAGCAAAAAATGTTCATGCTAAGTTGCTATAATTATAGTTACGAAAATGGTACAGTTTGAAAAGCTGAGGTCTGCCATACAGTTCTAAAACTTTACGTGCTTCCAGTCTTCCTTGTTGGTTGATTGAAGGTTTGAAGCCGTCGATCGAGGAGGTGGCGACAGTCACTCATTGTCGGCCGTCGCTGTTGCAGAAGCTGGCTGTTGACGCGCCTTCTTCTCGACACGGTAACCAGACGAACCGGGCTCTTGATGTGCGCCAGCTAATGCTTCCCGTCCGCGACACCATGTCAGAAACTATCATCGCAAGTCGAGCGCAATTACATGCTGCCAAACCCCGAAAGCGCGGCAACTCGCGGGAGCTTCACACAACACACCTGCTCCACTCGCTACTCCAGCCAGACTCCCCCTCTGCCCGCGCTCCACGCGACAGAGTTCACACTACCAAAGATCCTACACACTTTGATTCTTCACACGATCTATCGATGTAATCGTTCGATAGCAGTTTTCCCTAGGCAAGACCCAGCGTAAAAATACAAATAATATTTACGAAACAAACTAATTATACATCGACATAAATGCATAAATATATATATACAAATAGAAAAATTCTAGGTCCTGAGAAAAACAAGGAAAACAGGTGGATTAAAAGGAGAAATGAAGACCTATACAAAAATACAGAAAAGATCATAGATACAATGAGGAAGAGACGTCTAAAATTTTATGGACATTTAAAAAGAATGGAAGAAACACGAATTACAAAGAAAATCTTTAATTACGTTAGTAAGCTGAAAAACACCGTAGGATGGATAGAAGCAGTAAAGAAAGACGCCAACAAAATAGGTGTTACAGAAGAAATAATACGTGACAGGAATAACTTTAGGCTACTTATAGAAAACGCAAACTATGAAGAAGATGCACCAAAACCTCGACCCAAGAGAGTGTGGACAGATGAGCAGAGACGAGCAGTTGGCGAGAAAATGAAGAAGTACTGGGAAGAACGGAAGAAAAAGAAACACCAGAAGTCTTAAGTTGTATGCGGTCCAAATTCATAATTAAAAAAAAAAAACAAATAGTAAAACAATTACAATATGTAAAGACACAGAAATAAGGAAAACAAATTTATAGTACAATAGATGGAAATAGGAGGATATGCATTTCCGGCGTTACAACAGGACGGGGAAACAGCAGTTTGATACTTTAATTTTGGACACCAGCTTATAAACGAGCAAAGGTCATCCAGCCCCATGGACAAGTTTTCGAATGTCAGAAAATGTGTGTTCCCGGAGCGTCGTTACTGGGCTTTTTATTCCTGCCTCTCAAAATATTCGGCACTTCCCTTGTAACAACCAGTGTAACGAACAGAGACAGCGCGGCCGCCGTCGCCGGAGCAGTGGCTCCGGCCGCCCACGGGGCAGGTTCTGGCAGAGCGCGCCTCGCCCAGTCCCCGCCGCCGCCTCCCTGGCTTCCTGCCTGCATCCGCCCCCACCCTCGCCACCGCCCCCGCCGCTGAGGTACAACGAACACAAGTCACGTTTAATATCCGCAGGCGGCCCACCGCTCCGGCGTAAAGTCTGGCCATAAATTGCCCGCTAGCCGCGCCCGCTCGCCGCTATATTAAAACACAAAGTTTGCATGCAGCCGCGCCGCCGCGCCGCCGCGAGAGCAATTAGGCGAACGAGATAGCGCGCCGCGCGGATATTACGCCGCGGTCTCCGCGCCGCCGCCGCCGCCGCCGCCGCCGCCGCCGGCGAATCCGAACGACACGGCGGGCCGAGCGGAAGCAGGCCGCACAGCCGCCTCCTCCCGCCTCCCACCTCCCAGCTCCCTCCCTGCCCGCTGCTGGGCGCTCGCCTACTACCTCTCTCACAGCCCACCGCCATCTATCGATTCTGCCGCCGTTAACAACAACAGTTGCTGTATCTTCCTACTCACTCCCAACCCCTCTCATCGCCGCCGCTGTTGAGACCAAAGTCCTTCCTCCGCACTTATACACTGCCTAAACCTCCTCTTGCCATCTACCTCACTCAGTGAGCTCTGTAATTCACTTCAGAAAAGCCAGCTATCGCCCTCGTGACATTTCCATTATGATAAATTGTTCCGAACCCTGACAGTAATTACATACACTACTGGCCATTAAAGTTGCTACACCACGAAGATGACTTGCTACAGACGCCGAATTTAACCAACAGGAAGAAGATGCTGTGATGTGCAAATGATTACCTTTTCAGAGCATTCACACAAGGTCGGCGCCGGTGGCGACACCTACAACGTGCTGACATGAGGAAAGTTTCCAACCGATTTCTCATACACAAACAGTAGATGACCGGCGTTGCCTGGTGAAACGTTGTTGTGATGCCTCGTGTAAGGAGGAGAAATGCATACCATCACGTTTCCGACTCTGATAAAGGTCGGATTGTAGCCTATCGCGATTGCGGTTTATCGTATCGCGACATTGCTGCTCGCGTTGGTCGAGATCCAATGACTGTTAGCAGAATATGGAATCGTTGGGTTCAGGACGGTAATACGGAACGCCGTGCTGGATCCCAACGGCCTCGTACCACTAGCACTCGAGATGACAGGCGTCTTATCCGCATGGTTGTAACGGATCGTGCAGCTACGTCTCGATCCCTGAGTCAACAGATGGGGACGTTTGCAAGACAACAACCATCTGCACGAACAGTTCGACGACGTTTGGAACAGCATGGACTATCGGCTCGGAGACCATGGCTGCGGTTACCCTTGACGCTGCATCACAGACACGAGCGCCTGCCATGGTGTACTCGACGACGAACCTGGGTGTACGATGGCACAACGTCATTTTTTCGGATGAATCCAGGTTCTGTTTACAGCATCATGATGCTCGCATCCGTGTTTGGCGACATCTTGGTGAACGCACATTGGAAGCGTGTATTCGTCATCGCCATACTGGCGTATCACCGGGCGTTATGGTATGGGGTGCCATTGGTTACACGTCTCGATCACCTCTTGTTCGCATTGACGTCACTTTGAACAGTGGACCTTACATTTCAGGTGTGTTACGACCCGTGGCTATACCCTTCATTCGATCCCTGCGAAACCCTACATTTCAGCAGGATAATGCACGACCAGCATGTTGCAGGTCCTGTACCGGCCTTTCTGGATACAGAGAATATTCGACTGCTGCCCTGGGCAGCACATTCTCCAGATCTCTCACCAATTGAAAACGTCTGGTCAATGGTGTAATGACTCGTCACAATACGCCAGTCGCTACTCTTGATGAACTGTGGTATCGTGTTGAAGCAGCATGGGCAGCTGTACCTGTACACGTCATCCAAGCTCTGTTTGACTCAACGTCCAGGCGTATCAAGGCCGTAATTACGGCCAGAGGTGGTTGTTCTGGGTACTGATTTCTCAGGATCTATGGACCCAAATTGCGTGAAAATGTAATCACATGTCAGTTCTAGTATAATATATTTGTCCAATGAATACGCGTTTATCATCTGCATTTCTTCTTGGTGTAGCAATTTTAATGGGCAGTATTGTAACTATAGACTCATCTGAAGTAATAAGATTTTTTCTGGGCATGCTAGTGTGGCTATGTTCGAAGGTGTTTGCCCACGTTGTTTGAAGCATAAGTAACACTGAAGCACCTAATGATGGCAGCATGTTGCTGAAACTTGGCGTGTAAGAAGGTATTGGAAAAGAAACGTTATTGAACGAGGGGAAATGCTTTTTATAACAGTCGCAGACCACAACTAATTCTGTACAAAGTGAGTAGGTTTAAATTTAAACAATCGCAGGATGAAACACTTGGAGATCCCACCGCCATGACTCCCGTCTAGCCATTTGCTGCTGTCTTATAGAATTAATTAAGACGCTAAAATAAGCTATGGGGCAAATGTATCCCCGGGTACCCCTTAGCTTGCGCTACAAGAGACACAGCTGGTATAGGCTAACCACCAGCCGACCCTGTTCCACGCATTCTGCATTAGAGATCGGAAACGAAGCAAGTACGAGTCTATACAATACAATAAAAAGGAAGGCGCCGCTGTTATGTCAGTCGCATACTGCATGGTGGCGCAAAATAGGTGTTAGAGAGTTTTTGTCAACTACAACATAGTGTTGGGTGATAGATTCTTATTAAAATATTTATGCTGTAGCAGACAACCTTAAATTTAACACTGTATTGAAAATCAGCTTAAGGGCATGGATGTTTGTGGGAGAATTAACATTGTCGGTTGGAACAGACGTGAGCAGTGTATACGCAGTAGTACGAAATCCATCATACTGTTAAATGTAGTCAAATAGTATCGCCTTTGATATCAGTAGTACTGTATACAGCAAGGCAACAACGATTCGGGCGGTAGAGGGTGGAACTCGGTGCAAAGGCGGTGGGCTGCGTGCAGCGTTGGTGTCTGCGTACGTGCCTTAACTGCACACAGGGAACAGACGCCGTTAGTGACAGCCTGTGTTGTTTTCACAAAACACAGCTGTAGCAGTCCCACGTGGAAAAAGATTATGATGTGACAAAAAAGCAAAAACCGGCGAGTGCAAGCAAATGGGACCCTCTGATTGTCAAATCGTCAATAGATATTTTCGTTAGATTTGGTGCACGACATGGACAGAACGGAAAATACGAGCTAAGTAGAAAATTGTCTGACGCATCGAAACAGTTAGTTTTGCGCAAATCAAGGGCCACAAACCGTCATGCTGCTCAACTTTTTACTGAATTGCAATTGCCAATAACGGCCAGACGTGTACGACACATTTTGTCAAACGACAGACATCTTGCATTCTAGAAACGATCACAGAAACCTGCTCTACACCAAAAAATAAGCGGACTAGATTGAAGTTTGCTGAAAACGTATGTCATAGAGTTCCGAATGGGATAAAATTATCTTCAGTGACGAGAAGGTTAATTTGATGGGACTGATGGATTTTTGGCATGATCTGAGAACAGAGCAACAGGTAAGAATGAAGAAATTTTGGAGATGGTAGTGTTGCGATTCGGGCAACCTTCTCCACTATAGGTAAATCATGCACTGCTTGCCTTACACTAAGAATGAACTGTAACATGTACTCTGGGGTGCTAGGAACAGAGTTAATTAGAATGTATGAGGGCCTAGGGGACGCGAGTCTAATGTTTCAGCAACATAATGTATCTATGCATGTTTCTGCTAAAACCAAAACCTGGTTTGAAGATAAAGATGTCGATGTCTTGCCTTGGCCTGCACGTAACGCGGATGTGAACACCGTGGGAAACCTTTGGAGAATACCTGCAAGGTTTAATTATAGCAATGAAAGCCAACTTCAGGCCGTATGTGAGAAGAAAAAAACGATAAGAGCAGAGTTGGCGACAATTTCACTGCAAGAACTACAGACCCTAACGAAATCAATGCCAAAGAGAATTAGGAAGAACCAATATTTGCCAGAGTACTAACAATGCAGTAACACAACAATACAGTGAGTGCCCTTTACACCCACTTCCACCCAGTAAATGCAAAAGAATTATTTCGTTACGCACTTTATGAAATAAACTATGTAACTCTGTAGTGATTGTTTGTCTTATACACAGAGTAATTATAATTCAAGTTAAACTTTCAAACTACTGTAGAAATAACACCACTGGTCAGAATGACGTCAAATTGCATTTGAATATTATCGGAGAAGAGGGAAAACGTATGGCAGAAGAAAAATAGTTACAAAATGTACCAATAGATGGCGCTGTAAGCATCATAATTTAATAGTAGTGGACTACAAATGACAAATTAATCACACAACAATACGTTTGACGTTAAACAAACTGTACTACTCTGTGTGCATGGGTGTACAAGTGTGATACTGTTAGTTACGTAAGCCCATCCATCACGGGAAGGTCATATCATACCAGATGGGAAAAATCGGTTTTTAATTGTCCTGAGGCCAAAAACCACATAAAAAGCATCACTCGCATCAATTTTTAATCGTCCTGAGGACAGAAACCAGATATAAAGCATCAATCAAAATGAATCGGATTATGAATTTCCGTGTGACTGGCGCAAAATAAGCCGACCTTTGTGACCGAGTGGTTCTAGGCGCTTCATTCCGGAACCGCGCTGCTGCTACGGTCGCAGGTTCGAATCCTGCCTCGGGCATGGATGTGTGTTATGTCCTTAGGTTAGTTAGGTTTAGGTAATTCTAAGTCTATGCGACTGATGACCTCAGATGTTAAGTCCTACAGTGCTTACAGCCATTTGAACCATTTGGCGCAAAATATGTTCAAAATGCTGTCCACCGTCTTCTGCAACAAGTTGAATTCGAGAGACAGCGTGTTCCACAACTGATTGAAGTGTTTCCGGCGTCACTTGAGATATGAGCAATGCATGCCTTCAATGCAGCTAAGTTAGCAGTCGGAACACTGAACATAACATCTTTCAGACAGCCCCAGAGACAGAAGTCACATGGGTTAAGATCAGGTGATCGGGACGAACAGGCTGTAGGGAAATGGTGGCCGATAATTCTATCATTTTCGAAATGGCGCTTCAGCAACTGCTTAACTGGATTTGCAATATGCGGAGGTGCTCCATCTTGCATAAAAATGATACCATCGACACATCCAAGCTGTTGGAGAGCAGGAATGACGTGGTACGCAAAAGACACTCATAGCACTTACCAGTGGCGGTACAGGTAACAGGACCGGAACTACCTGTATCATCGAAAAAATATGGCCCTCAAATAAATGATGCCATAAACCCGAACCAAACAGTGACCTTTTCAGGATGAAATGATACTGGTTGATTTTCGTGTGGATTTTCCGTTGTCCATATTCGACAATTCTGTGTATTGACATATTCTGTCAGGTGGAAGTGGGCCTTGCCTGTCTACAAAATCTTCCACGGCCAAACTTTGTCCACTTCCATGCGAGCAAAAATTCTAAAGCAAAGGTCTCTCTTGCTGGCAGGTCAACAGGAAGCAACTCGTGCACACTGGTAATTTTCAATGGATAGCAAAGGAGGACGTTTCATAAAATTTTACGTACCGTTCTCACGGGTATGTCCAATGTTCGGGCAATTCTCCGTGCACTAAACGTTTGCACACCATCACTAGTCTCTTCCTCAATTATTGTGGCCACTGCTTCCACTGATGTCGAATCGATTCGTTTCCTCCCTCCACCAGGTTGCACACCAAAAGAACCCGTCTTTTCGAATTTCCGAATCATTTTCTCCAGACCCACGGCAGTCATCAGACCAACGCCTTTTTTCAGATCCTTGAGTGTCCGGAACTTTTGCAGCGCGACGTGTGCACAGTCATCATTCTTGTAATACAGCTTTGCAAGCAGAGCGACCTTGCATTGATACAGTCATGGGCGAACGTCGCAGACGCGAAAGGAGGAAAAGCCGTGCACCCGGCGTATTTATACCAATATCAACGGGTTGTGCGCATGACAGGTTTCTTGATTCACGTATTCTGACACATAGAGCGCCACCTATTGATCAATTTTCACACTATTTTTTTCTTCTACCATACGTTTTCCCCCTTCTCCGATAATATTCGGTTGCAATTTGACATGATTCCGACCAGTAGTGTTATTTCTACAGCGTTTTGAAAGTTTAATTGTAATCACCCTGTATATCTACTACTTTCATAATAAATTTGATACATGTATGCTTCAAACATTTTACTCTTACGTTCGCAGAAAACCTTCCTTTATACTGAATTCCACTACTGTACAGAAGGTTTTCAGAGTGCTTTTCTCCTGCAGCAATGAGTGTTCACAGCCTTAAACTGAATCCAGTGATGACTTTCTGAATAACGACATTTTAGACTCCATGAATGTGTTTGGATGTAGAAGTACCACATCCTGGAGTGTTTCAGGTGCATTTTTGAAGACTCCATCCTTCATATATCCCATAAGAAATGATTACTCTGGTTGAAATCGGGACTATAAGGGGGCCATTTCACACCAAGTCCAATCAACTCTGAGCAACGACCTGATCTCTGATAGTTTCCTGATAAAAATCGAAGACGTCCACTTTATAATGTGGACGTGCTGCATCCTGCACGAACCCTAGTAGGGCACGTCGTTCATCCAGTATAAATTCATCTCCCAGTTCCTATCTGTAATCGTCTGCTGTGAAAGCTCCCTCAATAAAAATGGGCCCTATAATGCATTGTGTCTGATTGCGCACCAAACAGTGACTTTTTGTCGAAGAGGTGGAACAGCAGTTTGAGCATACGGATTTCAGTAGCCCAATGGCGCCATTTCTGTTTGCTGACGTTCTCATGGAGGCGGAAGTGTGCCTTATCACTAAACCACATCTGATCCGTATCGACTGCTCCACGCCAGTCATCTCATTTCCAAAAGAATATCACAACTGCACACCCTGCCCAAAGATTGGCAGCACTGAATTTTGTGATGTAAAAGGTTAGCTTTTTCTTTTACTACCCACTGGAGAGACTGTCATTCCATCCTGAGTTCTGTGCAGCATGTTTTCTTGATGTAGTGGCTCCTCAATCACTAAAGTTCGCATTCGTCCCACATTCTCCAAGGTCACAACTGGGGACGGTTGTCCTGACTGGGCCTTCCTGGGATCACGTAGGAATCCGGTCTTCCCAAAACAAATCATTAATCTTTTAAAAACAGGGAGAACATTGCACAAAATCTGTATCAGAAGATGCTTAAATTTTGTCCTCACAGTTTGACTTCAGTCCTCACCGAGAAATAGAAATGATTTTTGCGGATGATGTTGTTTCTGGACCATATGTGAGCGTCTCACCACAACGCGTCGTCCAGAAAAGTCTTTACGATCAGAAAACCCTGTTTCAGAGTTCGTGCTTCATATTCTAAAATGTCAGCTGAGACATTAGCGAGTGAGCTACGGAATTGTCAGAGGTAGACTGCAACAATGTCACAAGGAGGATCATTTACAGGATATGATTAAATCGTAGAGAAAAAATACATTCTGATACCTGTTTTGGACCACCCTCTAGCTTCCTTCCTTCCCGCTACAATTAAGCGAGCGTGACCAGTCAGTGAACGGTGAGGCTTCAATCGATTCCTATTAGTGGTTCTCTCGTATTGAAGCGTTCGCGAATATAAGGCTGGTCGTGACTTGGTAGGGAAGTCAAGTGCACTATTTCGTTGTTGTAAAGAAACACGGGCAGGGCCAAAATGACCAATTGTTGGGGTAAGGTAGCCTCTAATGAAGCTGTGTTTTGTGAGACTTTGGAGGGTGCAATAGGAAAACTAAATGACGGAGTGTATGCAAGCAAATGTGCTCCATTAGATCTAGAGTGTTATCCAGAGAAAATTCGGTCTTTAACCAAGTTGCGAAATAAAAAATAAGAAGTTATTCTTGAGTTTCTACCGGCGTATTTGATAATGAAAATATCCATGGGTGTACTGCCGGTCTACAGTGTCCAACGGGCACAATATTTCGGCGATCATACTTGTCGCCATCATCAGGTGAACTGACTGACTGAGCTCCTGTGAACGTGGCGGTACGGAGATCCGTACGCTATGGATGCTAAGAGGGAACTGGGTTAATCAAGAGTAAATCGCGCAAACGTATAGTTGTGAGGACCACGGCGGACAGAGCCATCACACCGACGTCATCTCAGACGCCGTCGCAATCTGCGGCGCGGGGCGCGGACAGCGGAGGGAGCGCGCCGCGGGCGGAGGGTATTTAAATCGGCCGCCGCCACGACCGAACCCAGTTCCCTCTGAGCAGCCATAGCGTACGGATCTCCGTACCGGCACGTTCACAGGAGCTCAGTCCGTCAGTTCACCTGATGATGGCGACATGTATGATCGTCGAAATATTGTGCCCGTTGGACACTGTAGATCGGCAGTACACCCGTGGATATTCTGATTGAAAAATAAGAAATTTGTTCGTGCCAACTAAATGGTAGTACAATTGTGATCCCACCTTGCGAGCTAACATCCCAAAGATGTTCGGCTCACTTGCGGTTCCCCTTCATCCAAATGACTTGCCACAAACTCGTCTGGGGGTTGAACCGCAGGTGTCGCATTATACGCCCTAAATAAGACACTTGTGACCCTTTGGTTAAATTGTCCGGCTGTTGGCAAGTTTTCCAAATACAAAGTTAGCATAACATAAAATAACAATAATAATAATATCTGGAACTAAATTGACGACCCATAAATGATGTAGGCCACACAGTTGCCATTTGGTTAGAATAGGGTTTATTCCTAAAGCAAAGTAATAGCGAAAGTGGTCGTACTTAGAGTAACTGTTACACTCGAGCTCATATCCATTTGACACAGTTCGGTCATTCAAAATCTCATTGCGAATTACAAGTCCACAACATTAACTACGCGAAATATTAGAGTTCACTCCAGGCCCGCGGCTGTTCACCGCTTAGAGAATAAGTTCCGCGACACCACACAACGTGAAATTTCCCAAGTCGTTTCACTTCCTAGCTGCCTAAAAACCGACCTTCCGCTTTCGCGCCTCAACGCGAACTGTACCCTTTGATGTCTCCAGCCGAACTCTTCGCTCAACCGACTAGCGCAGTTCCCTTTCCTGAAGCCGTCCATCTGATGGGCTACAGCTTATTCTACATTACTTTACATTTTAACATATTTAAATAATCAAAGCTTGACCACTTTCACGTTCTAAATAAAGTAACAATAATATCCATTACATAATGAACGTTAAATTCTTGTACATAAGCCGGCCGCTGTGGCCTAACGGTTCTACGCACTTCAGTTCTGAACCGCGTTGCTGCTGTGGTCGCAGGTTCGAATCCTGCCTCGGGCATGGCTGCGTGTGATGTCCTTAGGTTAGTTAGGTTTAAGTAGTTCTAAGTCTAGGGGACTGATGACCCATAGTGCTTAGAGTCATTTGAACCATTTTCTTTTACATAAAACCAATACAGTTTCCTTCTTAACTCTGAACGTCACGACCAGTAGCCTTGCACAAATGTGCTTTCAGATAAATAAATAAAGAGAAAAAGTAACTATTATGCACTAAACTTAACAACAAATATTCTATTACTTGATGATTCAATAAGGTGTCATGCTGTCATCGTTCAATGTGTTTTGTGTAGCGGAAATGATCATCTGATGCTTAACTGAAAATACTCATAATTTAAATTTGCTATATCTTTTAAACAAATAAAGTTACAGAGTTGATATTTGCAACATTTGTCATTTTGATGATGAGCTTCTATATGAAATATCGATCGTTAAGATCGACCAAAGCGTTCAGATTTTAGCAGTCAGGTTTTTGTTAAAAAATTTGTGAATTTCACTTTAACCATAAATCATAAACTATTATAGACATGATCAGTATTCAAGTTTTATTGTGATCACCATGAAAATTAATGGAGGAAGGCAAATTAAAATTACTGTGGCTTCATTCCCTGCATTGTTACAGAATTAAATAGTTTCCATAAATGTTTCCCTTTATGGCCGATCTTAGGTCCGCTGTATTTAACACTGCTACATATCGTTGGCCACAAACGGATCCTACTGGGTTTCCCTATGACGTAGGTCCTCGTCTGTGTCACTCACTCACTATAGCGGATAGGCTTCAATAGACAATAGACGCCTCTGAGTTTCCCCATCTCGTGGTGAATCTGCGACCTTTGTGGCACGCGGTCCTGAACGACGGGGTTCGTTTCACAATTCCTGCAGGCTGACTTTTTCGGCCATACATTGAAATGAGAGCGCAGTTCTCATTAACTCGCAACCTCCAGCTTGAGAAGATATATGTGCTCCATCAAACTAAAACTGGACACAGGACAATGTCACTGTTATGTCCCTGAAACCAAAAATCGCGCTATTTCTGTGTGCTTATCGTCATGGAAACTTCTATGTATGGGCTAATAGCTAGCTGTGTAGCTTATGATTCATTCCTATAACAGTTCCAAAGGCTACTGTCAATTTATTTTAATAATTTACCTTCATTTAGAGAATACATTTGGTGTCCTTTCTTCTTGTGCTGCATATCACAGACTCGACAACATATGTATGTCAATGTACTGCCAAACAATCTCTGGACAGAGATTAAATATTAAAACAAATTTATAAACGTCTTTGAAATAGTGTTATACAGTTACATACATAGACATACACACTCGCCCCCCCCACTCACATATATATATATATATATATATATATATATATATATATATATATATATATGTGTGTGTGTGTGTGTGTGTGTGTGTGTGTGCGGGTGGGTGTGGGTGTGTGTGGATGTGAGTGTGGGTGTGTGGGTGGGTGTGTACCTATATATAAACATGCGCTAGCTGTTACCTGTGGCTGTAGACGCATGTCAGTAGTTTTTTTAGATGAGTGAAGGTGTTGGAACACGTGTGGCAATACTGACCTTACGACTTATCTTAGAAGAAGAAAGATTAAGCAAGGGCAAACCTTCGTTTCTAGCATTTGTAGACTTAGAGAAAGCTTTTGACAATGTTGACCGGAATACTCTCTTTCAAGGCTATTTACAATTTGTACAGAAACCAGAAGGGCACGAAAGGGAAGCAGTGGTTGGGAAGGGAGTGAGACATGGTTGTAGCCTCTCTCCGCTGTTATTCAATCTGTATATTGTGCAAGCAGTAAGGGAAACAAAAGGAAAATTCGGAGTAGGTATTAAAATCCATGGAGAAGAAATAAAAACTTTGAGGTTCGCCAGTAACATTGTAATACTATCAGATACAGCAAAGGACTTGGAAGAGCAGTTGGATGGAATGGACAGTGTCTTGAAGGGAGGGTATAAGATGAACATCAACAAAAGCAAAACGAGAGATAATGGAATGTAGTCGAATTAAGTCGGGTGATGCTGAGGGAATTTGATTAGGAAATGAGACACTTAAAGTAGTAAAGGAGTTTTGCTATTTGGGGAGCAAAATAACTGATGATGGTCGAAGTAGGGAGGATATAAAATGTAGACTGGCAATGGCAAGGAAAGCGTTTCTGAGGAAGAGAAATTTGTTAACATCGAGAATAGATTTAAGTGACAGGAAGTCGTTTCTGAAAGTATTTGTATGGAGTGTAGCCATGTATGGAAGTGAAACATGGACGATAAATAGTTTGGACAAGAAGAGAATAGAAGCTTTCGAAATGTGGTGCTACAGGAGAATGCAGAAGATTAGATGGGTAGATCACATAACTAATGAGGAGGTACTGAGTAGAATTGGGGAGAAGAGGAGTTTGTGGCACAACTTGACAAGAAGAAGGGAGCGGTTGGTAGGACATGTTCTGAGGCATCAAGGGATCACAAATTTAGCATTGGAGGGCAGCGTGGAGGCTAATAATCATAGAGGGAGACCAAGAGATGAATACACTAAGCAGATTCAGAAGGATGTACGCTGCAGTAAGTACTGGGAGATGAAGAAGCTTGCACAGGATAGAGTAGCATGGAGAGCTGAATAAAACCAGTCTCAGAACTGAAGACCACAACAAAAACAACATGGATAGTATGAATATACATCCATATACTCATACACACACACACACATGTATACATACATACACAAAAGCATGTATGTTAACAAAACCATACTCACTGCTGACTTATTAGATTTGTATACTTGTGAACTTGTCTATTCACTCTCCATTCTGTGATTGTACAGTCAACTTGTATCTGACAACGTACTCTTGTGAGGAGTTTTCAGCTAAATGGGCAGCGGCAGAACTGACGAGTCGAGTCTCGCATCGTACATAGAAGCCGAGTTCGATGATGATGTCATAGAACCCACTAGTGAATTTGAAGCGAATATACAGAGCTCATTTCTACTCTCTATTCTGCAAATTCGGAAGCCTTTAATCCACCCATGGTCGCTTGTGCTTGGCCAGTGCATCTCAAACGCTGAGGTCGAGTTGGACCACCCTGTAGTACGACTACCTGACATCCACTCATCAGCTATTTGCCCACCCCTTCCAATCTGTGCCCATTGGAGCCCGCACTGCCCAGGGGTGAGCACTTAAATTAGAACTCCATGATTTTAGATCTTCAGACTAATCCTATGAACCCATTACTCTTAAGGATTTAAGTATACAACAGGAAGTTGTGTGTGTGTATACATGTGTGATTGTGCGTATGGCTGTGTATTTATGAGGCTTTATATGTCTGTGACAGAGTATGTGCGTGTGACGGGGAGGGAGGGGGGGGGGCATAAGTGTTTGTGTATGTGGTTAAAGGCTATTAGCGCCTTAATAGATGATAACGAATGTGATTAAATCCTATAGAGCATGTCCGCCCCCGGTAGCTGACTGGTGCCGGCACGGTAGCTCAGCCTGTTCGGTCAGAGGGCTGCTCGTCCTCTGTAATAAAAAAACTGAGTAAAGGAATCAGCGATCAACTTGAACGGATGTCTTGTGACGTCCGCCCAGACCAAACGCAAAGAACAATACCGAACAAAAGGAAAAAAAAGAAAGAAAGTGGTGAGCACGACAGAATGGCCACCCTAAGAGTCCGGATTCGATTCTCGGCTGGGTCGGAGATTTTCTCCGCTCAGGGACTGGGTGTTGCGTTGTTCTAATCATCATCATTTCATCCCCATCGACGCGCAGGTCGCCGAAGTGGCGTCAAATGGAAAGACTTGCACCGGGCGACCGGCTACCCAACGGGAGGCCCTCGTCACACGACATTTACATTTTTGTAAAGCATAATCAAAACGTTAAATATAAATTGTTAAAATTATACTCTTTCTCTCCCATTATCTATTATATGAACTCACACATGCTCAACATCAGTTATCTACAGCAATGAACGTTCAGAGGAAAAACGGCAGTCTCCGCGTGAAGCATTTACCGTTGTCCCAGCAGAGGAAACTCGTTCCATTCTTAGTGTTGTCAGCTGAATGCTGGGCCCCATAGAGAACGGATACCTTAGCTACGCTAGCGAGGAGAATACGGCAGGTACCACAACCCGATTTAACTGGAACTTTACTCAGTGCAAGAGGAGTCAAAATAATCCAACACGTGTTTCTAAAAAGTTTTCGACGTCATTTAGATGCCTTTACGCAGCCTGTGGGCTCGGCCCAGTTGGTAGCACAGGGGCTAGCGTCACGGCCTCTCATTTATGCGTCCCATGACCGAAACCCGATTGTTGTTTTATTTACTTTGTTTTACCGGGTGATCAAAAAGTCAGGAAAATTTGAAAACTTAATAAACCACGGAATAATGTAGATGTTGTTGTTGTTGTGGTCTTCAGTCCTGAGACTGGTTTGATGCAGCTCTCCATGCTACTCTATCCTGTGCAAGCTTCTTCATCTCCCAGTACCTACTGCAACCTACATCTTTCTGAATCTGCTTACTGTATTCATCTCTTGGTCTCCCCCTACGATTTTTACCCTCCACACTGCCCTCCAATACTACATTGATGATCCCTTGATGCCTCAGAACATGTCCTACCAACCGATCCCTTCTTCTGGTCAAGTTGTGCCACAAACTTCTCTTCTACCCAATCGTATTCAATACTTCCTCATTAGTTATGTGATCTACCCATCTAATCTTCGCCATTCTTCTGTAGCACCACATTTCGAAAGCTTCTATTCTCTTCTCGTCCAAACTATTTACCGTCCATGTTTCGCTTCCATACATGGCTACACTCCATACAAATACTTTCAGAAATGACTTCCTGACACTTAAATCTATACTCGATGTTAACAAATTTCTCTTCTCCAGAAACGCTTTCCTTGCCATTGCCAGTCTACATTTTATATCCTCTCTACTTCGACCATCATCAGTTATTTTGCTCCCCAAATACCAAACTCCTTTACTACTTTAAGTGTCTCATTTCCTAATCTAATTCCCTCAGCGTCACCCGACTTAATTCGACTACAATCCATTATCCTCGTTTTGCTTTTGTTGATGTTCATCTTATATCCTCCCTTCAAGACACCATCCATTCCGTTCAACTGCTCTTCCAAGTCCTTTGCTGTCTCTGACAGAATTACAATGTCATCGGCGAACCTCAAAGTTTTTACTTCTTCTCCATCGATTTTAATACCTACTCCCAATTTTTCTTTTGTTTCCTTTACTGCTTGCTCAATATACAGATCGAATAGCATCGGGGAGAGGCTACAACCCTGTCTTACTCCCTTCCCAACCACTGCTTCTCTTTCATGCCCCTCGACTCTTATAACTGCTATCTGGTTTCTATACAAATTGTAAATAGCCTTTCGCTCCCTGTATTTTACCCCTGCCACCTTTAGAACTTGAGAGTATTCCAGTCAACATTGTTCTTTCTCTAAGTCTACAAATGCTAGGAACGTAGGATTGCCTTTCCTTAATCTTTCTTCTAAGATAAGTCGTAAGGTCAGTATTGCCTCACGTGTTCCAGTATTTCTACGGAATCCAAACTGATCTTCCCCGAGGTCGGCTTCTACTGGTTTTTCCATTCGTCTGTAAAGAATTCGTGTTAGTATTTTGCAGCTGTGGCTTATTAAACTGATTGTTCGGTAATTTTCACATCTGTCCACACCTGCTTTCTTTGGGATTGGAATTATTATATTCTTCTTGAAGTCTGAGGGTATTTCGCCTGTTTCATACATCTTGCTCACCAGATGGTAGAGTTTTGTCAGGACTGGCTCTCCCAAGGCCGTCAGTAGTTCCAATGGAATGTTGTCTACTCCGGGGGCATTGTTTCGACTCAGGTCTTTCAGTGCTCTGTCAAACTCTTCACGCAGTATCGTATCTCCCATTTCATCTTCATCTACATCCTCTTCCATTTCCATAATATTGTCCTCAAGTGCATCGCCCTTGTATAGACCCTCTATATACTCCTTCCACCTTTCTGCTTTCCCTTCTTTGCTTAGAACTGGATTTCCATCTGAGCTCTTGATGTTCATACAAGTGGTTCTCTTATCTCCAAAGGTCTCTTTAATTTTCCTGTAGGCAGTATCTATCTTACCCCTAGTGAGATAAGCCTCCACATCCTTACATTTGTCCTCTAGCCATGCCTGCTTAGCCATTTTGCACTTCCTGTCGATCTCATTTTTGAGACGTTTTTTATTCCTTTTTGCCTGCTTCATTAACTGCATTTTTATATTTTCTCCTTTCATCAATTAAATTCAATATTTCTTCTGTTACCCAAGGATTTCTACTAGCCCTCTTCTTTTTACCTACTTGATCCTCTGCTGCCTTCACTACTTCATCCCTCAAAGCTACCCATTCTTCTTCTACTGTATTTCTTTTCCCCATTCCTGTCGATTGTTCCCTTATGCTCTCCCTGAAACTCTCTACAACCTCTGGTTCTTTCAGTTTTTCCAGGTCCCATCTACTTAAATTCCCACCTTTTTGCAGTTTCTTCAGTTTCAATCTACAGGTCATAACCAATAAATTGTGGTCAGAGTCCACATCTGCCCTGGAAATGTCTTACAATTTAAAATCTGGTTCCTAAATCTAATCTGATACCTTTTAGTATCTCCAGGGTTCTTCCATGTATACAACCTTCTATCATGATTCTTAAACCAAGTGTTAGCTATGATTAAGTTGTGCTCTGTGCAAAATTCTACCAGGCGGCTTCCTCTTTCATTTCTTAGCCCCAATCCATATTCACCTACTACGTTTCCTTCTCTCCCTTTTCCTACACTCGAATTCCAGTCACCCATGACTATTAAATTTTCGTCTCCCTTCACTATCTGAATAATTTCTTTTATTTCATCATACATTTCTTCAATTTCTTCGTCATCTGCAGAGCTAGTTGGCATATAAACTTGTACTACTGTAGTAGGTGTGGGCTTCGTATCTATCTTGGCCACAATAATGCGTTCACTATGCTGTTTGTAGTAGCTTACCCGCATTCCTATTTTCCTATTCGTTATTAAACCTACTCCTGCATTACCCCTATTTGACTTCGTGTTTATAACCCTGTAGTCACCTGACCAGAAGTCTTGTTCCTCCTGCCACCGAACTTCACTAATTCCCACTATATCTAACTTTAACCTATCCATTTCCCTTTTTAAATTTTCTAACCTACCTGCCCGATTAAGGGATCTGACATTCCACGCTCCGATCCGTAGAACGCCAGTTTTCTTTCTCCTGATAACGACATCCTCTTGAGTAGTCCCCGCCCGGAGATCCGAATGGGGGACTATTTTACCTCCGGAATATTTTACCCAAGAGGACGCCATCATCATTTAATCATACAGTAAAGCTGCATGCCCTCGGGAAAAATTACGGCCGTAGTTTCCCCTTGCTTTCAGCCGTTCGCAGTACCAGCGCAGCAAGGCCGTTTTGGTTATTGTTACAAGGCCAGATCAGTCAATCATCCAGACTGTTGCCCTTGCAACTACTGAAAAGGCTGCTGCCCCTCTTCAGGAACCACACGTTTGTCTGGCCTCTCAAGAGATACGCCTCCGTTGTGGTTGTACCTACGGTACGGCTATCTGTATCGCTGAGGCACACAAGCCTCCCCACCAACGGCAAGGTCCATGGTTCATGGGGGGGTAGATAGAGAGATAAAAATTCACACACATGCTTGGAATGACATGGGGTTTTATTAGAACCGAAAAAAACATCCCATATTGCTAGACGCGTGAAAGATCTCTTGCGCGCGTCGATTGGTGATGACCGTGTGCTCAGCCGTCACTTCCGTCATGCTTGGCCTCCCAGGTCCCCAGACCTCAGTCCGTCCGATTATTGGCTTTGGGGTTACCTGAAGTCGCAAGTGTATCGTCATCGACCGAGATCTCTAGGAATGCTTAAAGACAACATCCGACGCCAATGCTTCACCATAACTCCGGACATGCTTTACAGTGCTGTTCACAACATTATTCCTCGGCTACAGGTATTGTTGAGGATGATGGTGGACATATTGAGCATTTCCTGTAAAGAGCATCATCTTTGCTTTGTCTTACTTTGTTATGCTAATTATTGCTATTCTGATCAGATGAAGCGCCATCTGTCGGACATTTTTTGAATGTTTGTATTTTTTTGGTTCTAATAAAACCCCATGTCATTCCAAGAATGTGTGTCAATTTGTACCTCTATCTACATTATTCCGTGATTTATTCAGTTTTCAAATTTATACTGACATTTTGATCACCCGGTATATTTTCACTTATCTACCCATTTCCATAGAAGTTTACTACAAGAATGTTTCTTGTCAAGTTAGGGGATACAAGGACGTTATATCAACTGTAAAATTAGAGCTGAATCCCACAATCCTGTTATATATTTATTATATAATATGTATGTATATGGTATTTCGGGGGTAACAATCTTTATAAATTCTCATATTTTTGTATTTCATTCTTATACCAGTTCTTAATTCTTATACTCTACTCTCATGTTTATTCTCCAGGAAGATTTTGTGCGTTCGTTTGGATTATACCGATCGTAGAATCGTTCAAAACATAGAAAATCGGAACAACAAGTAAGAAGTAAGAGTAGGAAATGAACCAGAATCGCAGAGTACAGGAAGCTAGATCCTGCCTCTGAAGTGGCTAGCATTTGCACAATGGGCAGCTATAGTTTGAATCCGTTAATCATGCGCTTTGTACATAATGACTACAAGATATCGGAAGTTAGAAGTGATGATAAGGGTGATATAGCTGAAGCTAATAAGACTAATGAAATTAAAATATGCATTATTAACGGTGGCTTAGAAGAATTTCTTAACAGGAAACAACAAAGTGAGCACTGCAGTACAGAGAATATGGTAGATGATTTGAAGGAAAATGACAATACATCTCATCATCATCATCATCATCATTTAAGACTGATTATGCCTTTCAGCGTACAGTCTGGAGCATAGCCCCCCTTATACAGTTCCTCCATGACCCCCTATTCAGTGCCAACATTGGTGCCTCTTCTGATGTTAAACCTATTACTTCAAAATCATTCTCAACCGAATCCAGGTACCATCTCCTCGGTCTGCCCCGACTCCTCCTACCCTCTACTGCTGAATCCATGAGTCTCTTGGGTAACCTTGCTTCTCCCATGCGTGTAACATGACCCCACCATCTAAGCCTGTTCGCCCTGACTGCTACATCTATAGAGTTCATTCCAAGTTTTTCTTTGATTTCCTCGTTGTGGACACCCTCCTGCCATTGTTCCCATCTACTAGTACCTGCAATCATCCTAGCTACTTTCATATCCGTAACCTCAACCTTGTTGATAAGGTAACCTGAATCCACCCAGCTTTCGCTCCCATACAACAAAGTTGGTCGAAAGATTGAACGGTGCACAGATAACTTAGTCTTGGTACTGACTTCCTTCTTGCAGAAGAGAGTAGATCATAGCTGAGCGCTCACTGCATTAGCTTTGCTACACCTCGCTTCCAGTTCTTTCACTATGTTGCCATCCTGTGAGAATATGCATCCTAAGCACGAGTACTTGAAACCGTCCACCTGTTCTAACTTTGTTCCTCCTATTTGGCACTCAATCCGTTTATATTTCTTTCCCACTGACATTACTTTCGTTTTGGAGATGCTAATCTTCATACCATAGTCCTTACATTTCTGATCTAGCTCTGAAATATTACTTTGCAAACATTCAATCGAATCCGCCATAACAACTAAGTCAAAATGGCTCTGAGCACTATGGGACTTAACATCTATGGTCATCAGTCCCCTAGAACTTAGAACTACTTAAACCTAACTAACCTAAGGACAGCACACAACACCCAGTCATCACGAGGCAGAGAAAATCCCTGACCCCGCCGGGAATCGAACCCGGGAACCCGGGCGTGGGAAGCGAGAACGCTACCGCACGACCACGAGCTGCGGACAACTAAGTCATCCGCATATGCAAGACTGCTTATTTTGTGTTCACATATCTTAATCTCACCCAGCCAGTCTATTGTTTTCAACATATGATCCATAAATAATATGAACAACAGTGGAGACAGGTTGCAGCCTTGTCTTACCCCTGAAACTACTCTGAACCATGAACTCAATTTACCGTCAACTCTAACTGCTGCCTGAGTATCCATGTAAAGACCTTTAATTGCTTGCAAAAGTTTGCCTCCTATTCCATAATCTTGTAGAACAGACAATAACTTCCTCCTAGGAACCCGGTCATATGCCTTTTCTAGATCTATAAAGCATAGATACAATTCCCTGTTCCACTCATAACACTTCTCCATTATTTGCCGTAAGCTAAAGATCTGGTCCTGACAACCTCTAAGAGGCCTAAACCCACACTGATTTTCATCCAATTGGTCCTCAACTAATATTCGCACTTTCCTTTCAACAATACCTGAGAAGATTTTACCCACAACGCTGATTAAGGAGATACCTCTGTAGTTGTTACAATCTTTTCTGTTTCCATGTTTAAAGATTGGTGTGATTACTGCTTTTGTCCAGTCTGATGGAACCTGTCCCGACTCCCAGGCCATTTCAATTATCCTATGTAGCCATTTAAGACCTGACATTCCACTGTATTTGATGAGTTCCGATTTAATTTCATCCACCCCAGCCGCTTTATTGCACTGCAATCTATTGACCATTTTTTCCACTTCCTCAAATGTGATCCTATTTCCATCATCATTCCTATCCCATTCTACCTCGCAATCTGAAACATTACTGATCGCATTTTCACCTACATTGAGCAACTCTTCAAAATATTCCCTCCATCTGCCCAAGGCATCCACAGGGTTCACCAGCAGTTTTCCTGACCTGTCCAAAATACTTGTCATTTCCTTCTTACCTCCCTTTCGAAGACTGCTAATTACACTCCAAAATGGTTTTCCAGAAGCTTGACCCATAGTCTCCAACCTGTTTCCAAAGTCTTCCCACGATTTCTTCTTGGATGCTGCAATTATCTGTTTGGCTTTGTTTCTTTCTTCAACATAACTTTCTCTGTCTACCTGGGTTCTGGTATGTAGCCATTTTTGATACGCCTTCTTTTTCCTTTTACAGGCTGCCTTGACTGTATCATTCCACCAAGCTGTTTGCTTCATCCCACTTTTACACACGAATGTTCCAAGACATTCTTTAGCCACTTCTAGTACTGTGTCCCTGTACCTTGTCCATTCCTTTTCCAATGACTGTAATTGACTACACTCAACTAACTGGTACCTTTCTGAGATCGCTGTTATGTACTTGTGCCTGATTTCCTTATCCTGAAGTTTCTCCACTCTTATCCTCCTACATATGGACCTGACATCCTGCACTTTCGGCCTCACAATCCCAATTTCACTGCAGATTAAATAATGATCAGTGTCATCAAAGAATCCCCTGAATACACGTGTGTCCCTCACAGCCTTCCTGAATTCCTGATCTGTTATTATATAGTCAATGACAGATCTGGTTCCCCTGCCTTCCCAAGTATACCGGTGAATGTTCTTATGTTTAAAAAAGGAGTTTGTGATTACTAAGCCCATACTGGCACAGAAATCCAAGAGTTGTTTCCCGTTCCTGTTGGCCTCCATGTCCTCTCCAAATTTACCCATAACCTTTTCATACCCATCTGTTCGATTTCCAATCCTGGCGTTAAAATCACCCATGAGCAGGACACTGTCCTTGTCCTTTACTCTAACAACTACATCACTGAGTGCCTCATAAAAACTATCCATCTTATCTTGATCTGTCCCTTCACAATGCGAATATACTGACACAATCCTAATTTTCTTGCTAGACACTGTCAAATCTATCCACATCAGTCGTTCGTTTACATACCTTATTGCAACTACGCTGGGTTCCATTTCTTTCCTGATGTAAAGCCCTACACCCCATTGTGCTATTCCTGCTTTGACTCCTGACAGGTAGACCTTGTATTCTCCCACTTCCTCTTCTTTCTCACCCCTTACCCGAATGTCACTAACAGCTAAAACGTCCAGCCCCATCTAACTTGCAGCCTCTGCCAGCTCTACCTTCTTCCCAGAGTAGCCCCCATTGATATTAATAGCTCCCCATCTCATTACCATTTGTTTGCCAAGTCGTATCTTAGGAGTCCCTGGTTTGTCAGTTAGAGGTGGGACTCCGTCACCTCCAAAGGTCCGAGGCATTTTGCTCTGATTGTTGCCAGCATCATATTTAAAGTACCAGGGAAGCAGGTTGCTAGCCTTACTTGCCCCGAGTCCCATTGGGTTTTACCCCTAACGGCTGAGGGACTAACCGGTGGATTTGGTAGTCTTTGCCGTATGAGCACAAAGGTGACCACGACTCAGAATATGTCCGAGATGCCCAGTCTTATTCCAAAGTAACTGGTATCCCGACTGTCGGGACCACTTACTTGGCCACTCATACGCTGCCCGTGGTTCATGAACTAGGACATGACTACAGGAACCCACACCATGAACCACAATACATGATATACAGAAAAGTACAGGCAGCGAAACTGATGATGAATTTTCTAACGAACAAGGGGAGAATATACACACATCAAAAAAAGTTTTGCATCGCATTGGTTCCTAGAGTTCCGGAATATGAACAGAAAATTGGATTGGAGATCAACATAAACATCATTTCAGCCCTTTTTATTGAACATGAAAACCACACATTGCATGTTGTACCACCATACAGCGAGACCTTGAGATTGCTGTACACACCGGTACTTCTAATACCCAGTAGCACGTCCTCTCGCATTGAAACAAGCCTACATTCGCCGTGGCTTACTATCCACCTGTTCGTCAAGGCGCTGTTGGTCCATATTTGTCCACGGCGATTCGGCGTGGATCCCTCAGAGTGGTTGGTGGCTCATGTCGTCCATAAACAGTCCTTTTCAAGGGGTTGTAGAAAAATATCCGCTACCAGTCACAATAATTGTGACTGGCAGCGGATATTTTTCTACAACCCCATAAAGGAACAGTCACGGAGTTCGACAGCATCCACTATGGATAAAATTCATTTAGTCCTTTTCAACCTATTCTAGGCATGTTCGATAGGGTTCATGTCTGGAGAACATGCTGGCCACTCTAGTCGAGCGGTGCCGTTATCTTGAAGGAAGTCATTCACACGATGTGCACGATGGGGGGGCGAACTGTCGTCCATGAAGACGTATGCCTCGCCAATATGCTGCCGATATGGTTGCACTATCGGTCGGAGGATGGCATTCACGTATCGTACAGCCGTTGCGGTGCCTTCCGTGACCACCAGCGGCATTCGTCGATCCCACATAATGCCACCCCAATATAACAGGGAACCTTCACCTTGCTGAACTCACTGGACAGTGTGTCTAAGGCGTTCAGCATGATCTGGTTGCCTCCAAACACGGCTCCGACGATTGTCTGGTTGAAGGCATATGCGACATTCATCGATGAAGAGAACGTGATGCCAATCCTGATCGGTCCATTCGGCATGTTGTTGGGCCCATCTGTACCGCGCTGCATGGTGTCATGGTTGCAAAGATGGATCTCGCCATGGACGTCAGGAGTGAAGTTGCGCATCATACAGCCTATTGCGCACAGTTTGAGTCGTAACACGACGTCCTGTGGCTGCACAAAAAGCATTGTTCAACATGGTGGCCTTGCTGTCAGGGTTCCTCCCAGCCATAATCCGTAGGTAGCGGTCATCCACTGCAGTAGTAGCGTCTGAGCGGCCTGAGCGAGACATGTCATCTACAGTTCCTGTCTCTCTGTATCTCCTCCATGGGGAGGCCCATCTCGTTAGACCAGACACCCAAGCGTCTTTTGGCAATGCCCTATTCTTAAGCAAATCACTATCTGATTTATAACTATCCAGAAAACTATGGAGTTGGCCCTCATAACGGTCGTTATCGAATATTGTAACATGCCACATCTTCCAACCGCCATCAGTAGCGGCGATTGTTGTATATTACCGTCACAATATTTGTATATAAATAATTAATCATGTATACTCAAAATTTGATTAAATTTGTGCCAGTCGTCGCTGAGTTAAGCTTCAGTATCAGTCCCTTTTCACCCTCTCCCCTATGAAAGTTAGGTGGTACTCACTCGAAAGAAACTTTCACGGGGATGTACACAAAAAGTCGTCCAAGCTTCACTGTAATCAGATGAATAGTATAGGAGCAGATAGAAGTCGAACGAACAAATATTCATGTTTATATACTAGATTTATGTTTTATTCAACATTACAGCTTATTACCTATCATTCTACAACACGCCGTATTCACTGCCTACAATTGTATTTCTGTTTTGACTGTAAATGAAATAATAATGACTCTACAGATGAAAACACAGCAAAATTTATTATTATTATTGTTATTACTGTCACCGTTAGCCCTGCTAAGACTTGATTTGATTTGATTTTTATCAGGGAAGCAAAAACAACATTGATCAAGCCCGCACAGAAAAAGAGTTTATTGTGCGGCGTTGTTCCCTGCGTCTCTAGTAAAGCCAACTAATGCCCTTGAATAGTGTACCGAGCGCCTTTACCAGTGCTTTGATAGACACAATTTCTTCAGGTCTGGTTGATCCGAATATTCTGTGTATTTTACTCTCCAGTGCCTGGTATTCGAGCATCAAATGTGATGCGGTTTCCTCGCCCACACCACACATACTACATTTGGGGTCTTCTACAATTATCCCCGTCGTATACAGGTGTTTTTTTTAAAATTCCCATGACCTGTCAATAGTCTAACCATGAGTTTCATTTGTCTTCAAGCCCAGGATTGAGAGACATCTCTTAGAACATGGCTTCGGCATCTATAACTTGCCATGTTTTTGCTTTTGGACCTTAGCCCAATATTCTGCATGCTGTCTCCTTGTTCAGTCTTGTAGTTTTATATTTATCATTGCGTTGGTGATTGTCAGGACAAGTTCTGGTCCAATAAATGGTGTCATTGACCCTATCCTGGCCAACATAACGGCTTGCTCATTACCACTAATCCCTGAGTGGCCAGGGACCCACAATAGGTTTACCCTATCGCTTTCCCCTTGCTCCACAAATACTTTGTGGCATTCTGCCACGGTCATTGATCTTCTTTCAGAGGCTGCCAAAGCTTTCAGGGCTGTTTGGTTGTCTGAAAAATGAAAATGCTACGAACTCTGTAGCAACTCCGCAAATTCTCCTCCACGCACACCCTGATAGCAGATATTTCTGTTTGAAACACAGTGGCCATCTTCCCTAGAGAGATTGCACTCCGTATACCCCAGCCCATCACCTTGGTCTGTTTTCGAACTGTCAGTGAACCAGACTACGTCCTCAGTACGGTGTTGAAATTTTTTCTCCCAGAGCTCTCTACTTCCAATTACTACATTGAAAAGTTTGTTGAAGCAGATAGGAGTTATTATACAGGGTGGTCCGCTGATCGTGACCGGGCCAAATATCTCACGAAATAAGCGTCAAACGAAAAAACTACAAAGAACGAAACTTGTCTGGCTTGAAGGGAGAAACCAGATGGCGCTATGGTTGGCCCTCTAGACGGCGCTGCCATAGGTCAAACGGATAATAAACGGCGTTTTTTTTAAATATTGTAAGACATATGCGTTGCCGGCGATGGGCGAGGCATGGCAGAGTCTCTGACCAGAGAGTAGTATGTAGTTAGTAGTTGCTTGTCGCTAGTCGGCAGTAGTCTTCAGTAGTCTGCAGTAGTGGACAGTAGTCGGCGCGTGCCTGCGCGTGTCGGCAGTCTGCTCTGGTCGGGACTTTGGAGGATGAGTATTATTGTAGAAGGTAAAGAAGCAGCCTTGCGCATATCTAGTAATGTATATTAACTGTCATTAATTTCTTTTTAAAAAATGCCCCAATAATAATTTTTATAATTGTTGTTGTTGTGGTCTTCAGTCCTGAAACTGGTTTGATGCAGCTCTCCATGCTACTCTATCCTGTGCAAGCTTCTTCATCTCCCAGTACCTACTGCAACCTACATCCTTCTGAATCTGCTTAGTGTATTGATCTCTTGGTCTCCCTCTACGATTTTTACCCTCCACGCTGCCCTCCAATGCTAAATTTGTGATCCCTCGATGCCTCAGAACATGTCCTACCAACCGATCCCTTCTTCTAGTCAAGTTGTGCCACAAACTTCTCTTCTCCCCAATCCTATTCAATACCTCCTCATTAGTTACTTGATCTACCCACCTTATCTTCAACATTCTTCTGTAGCACCACATTTCGAAAGCTTCTATTCTCTTCTTGTCCAAACTAGTTATCGTCCATGTCTCACTTCCATACATGGCTACACTCCATACAAATACTTTCATAAACGACTTCCTGACACCTAAATCTATATTCGATGTTAACAAATTTCTCTTCTTGAGAAACGCTTTTCTTGCCATTGCCAGTCTACATTTTATATCCTCTCTACTTCGACCATCATCGGTTATTTTACTCCCTAAATAGCAAAACTCCTTTACTACTTTAAGTGTCTCATTTCCTAATCTAATTCCCTCAGCATCACCCGACTTAATTTGACTACATTCCATTATCCTCGTTTTGCTTTTGTTGATGTTCATCTTATATCCTCTTTTCAAGACACTGTCCATTCCGTTCAACTGCTCTTCCAAGTCCTTTGCTGTCTCTGACAGAATTACAATGTCATCGGCGAACCTCAACGTTTTTACTTCTTCTCCATGAATTTTAATACCTAATCCGAATTTTTCTTTTGTTTCCTTTACTGCTTGCTCAATATACAGATTGAATAACATCGGGGAGAGGCTACAACCCTGTCTCACTCCTTTCCCAACCACTACTTCCCTTTCATGCCCCTCGACTCTTATAACTGCCATCTGGTTTCTGTACAAATTGTAAATAGCCTTTCGCTCCCTGTATTTTACCCCTGCCACCTTCAGAATTTGAAAGAGAGTATTCCAGTCAACATTGTCAAAAGCTTTCTCTAAGTCTACAAATGCTAGAAACGTAGGTTTGCCTTTTCTTAATCTTTCTTCCAAGATAAGTCGTAAGGTCAGTATTGCCTCACGTGTTCCAACATTTCTACGGAATCCAAACTGATCTTCCCCGAGGTCGGCTTCTACCAGTTTTTCCATTCGTCTGTAAAGAATTCGCGTTAGTATTTTGCAGCTGTGACTTATTAAACTGATAGTTCGGTAACTTTCACATCTGTCAACACCTCCTTTCTTTGGGATTGGAATTATTATATTCTTCTTAAAGTCTGAGGGTATTTCGCCTGTCTCATACATCGTGCTCACCAGATGGTAGAGTTTTGTCATGACTGGCTCTCCTGAGGCCATCAGTAGTTCTAATGGAATGTTGTCTACTCCCGGGGCCTTGTTTTGACTCAGGTCTTTCAGTGCTCTGTCAAACTCTTCACGCAGTATCTTATCTCCCATTTCATCTTCATCTACATCCTCTTCCATTTCCATAATATTGTCCTCAAGTACATCGCCTTTGTATAAACCCTCTATATACTCCTTCCACCTTTCTGCTTTCCCTTCTTTGCTTAGAACTGGGTTGCCGTCTGAGCTCTTGATATTCATACAAGTGGTTCTCTTCTCTCCAAAGGTCTCTTTAATTTTCCTGTACGCAGTATCTATCTTACCCCTAGTGAGACAAGCCTCTACATCCTTACATTTGTCCTCTAGCCATCCTTGCTTAGCCATTTTGCACTTCCTGTCGATTTCATTTTTGAGACGTTTGTATTCCTTTTTGCCTGCTTCATTTACTGCATTTTTATATTTTCTTCTTTCATCAATTAAATTCAATATTTCTTCTGTTACCCAAGGATTTCTATTAGCCCGCGTCTTTTTACCTACTTGATCGTCTGCTGCCTTCACCACTTCATCCCTCAGAGCTACCCATTCTTCTTCTACTGTATTTCTTTCCCCCATTCCTGTCAATTGTTCCCTAATGCTCTCCCTGAAACTCTCTACAACCTCTGGGTCTTTCAGTTTATCCAGGTCCCATCTCCTTAAATTCCCACCTTTTTGCAGTTTCTTCAGTTTCAATCTGCAGTTCATAACCAATAGATTGTGGTCAGAATCTACATCTGCCCCGGGAAATGTCTTACAATTTAAAACCTGGTTCCTAAATCTCTGTCTTACCATTATATAATCTATCTGAAACCTGTCAGTATCTCCAGGCTTCTTCCATGTATACAGCCTCCTTTCATGATTCTTGAACCAAGTGTTAGCTATGATTAAGTTATGCTCTGTGCAAAATTCTACAAGGCGGCTTCCTCTTTCATTCCTTCCCCCCAATCCATATTCACCTACTATGTTTCCTTCTCTCCCTCTTCCTACTGACGAATTCCAGTCACCCATGACCATTAAATTTTCGTCTCCCTTCACTACCTGAATAATTTCTTTTATCTCGTCATACATTTCATCTATTTCTTCATCATCTGCAGAGCTAGTTGGCATATAAACTTGTACTACTGTAGTAGGCATGGGCTTTGTGTCTATCTTGGCCACAATAATGCGTTCACTATGCTGTTTGTAGTAGCTAACCCGCACTCCTATTTTTTTATTCATTATTAAACCTACTCCTGCATTACCCCTATTTGATTTTGTATTTATAACCCTGTAATCACCTGACCAAAAGTCTTGTTCCTCCTGCCACCGAACTTCACTAATTCCCACTATATCTAACTTTAACCTATCCATCTCCCTTTTTAAATTTTCTAACCTACCTGCCCGATTAAGTGATCTGACATTCCACGCTCCGATCCGTAGAACGCCAGTTTTCTTTCTCCTGATAACGACGTCCTCTTGAGTAGTCCCCGCCCGGAGATCCGAATGGGGGACTATTTTACCTCCGGAATATTTTACCCAAGAGGACGCCATCATCATTTAATCATACAGTAGAGCTGCATGTCCTCGGGAAAAATTACGGCTGTAGTTTCCCCTTGCTTTCAGCCGTTCGCAGTACCAGCACAGCAAGGCCGTTTTGGTTAATGTTACAAGGCCAGATCAGTCAATCATCCAGACTGTTGCCCCTGCAACTACTGAAAAGGCTGCTGCCCCTCTTCAGGAACCACATGTTTGTCTGGCCTCTCAGCAGATACCCCTCCGTTGTGGTTGCACCTACGGTACGGCCATCTGTATCGCTGAGGCACGCAAGCCTCCCCACCAACGGCAAGGTCCATGGTTCATGGGGGGAATTTTTATAATATAAAGTATTTTTTTAAGAAAAGCATTCATTTCAATTTAAAGAATATTTCCAATGCTTGATCATTCCTTCCAAATAAAAAAAAAAATAGCCCAGCATTGCACGAAGCTGTGCCGAAAAGTTTTACGTAAGAGCAGATATATTCGCAGTTTTTATTGAGGTAAGAATTTTTCCTTTGTTAATTCAGGGCCGAGGCGCAGCGCTGCTGTCGTCATAAAATTTACCAGGTTACTGAATTTTTTTATTATTTCCGGGTTTAGGAATTGAATTTTGTCGTTACATTAAATGTGAATGCATTTCTGCACAGAGATTATAAATGGGAGCCAATTTTGTTCAGAGGTTACAATGTATAAAATTCATTTAATTATTATTTTTGTGCAGAGGTTCGTGGTTTCTCATTTTAAAATAATTCTGTGGGGAGTTTACACTTGGCGACATCCGGCCAGGATCGTATTTCTTGGTGAATCTTCTGATAAGTAGTCATATATCTGCTCTTATTTACTTAAATGTAGTTTGCATCTGGCGCAACGCATTTACTAATTTGTCACTCTCTCTTTCACAGATCATTGGCAATTTGTTGCTCTTTGTTGTAATTGTGTTTGTTGCATTTTGCATTGTCCTTGTTTCGTTTGTGCTTAATTTTGATTTGTGAAAAATGCCGCGAAAAACTGTTAACAGTACATCGCGATGTACAATGAGTGAAATAGCCGACTCGAATAGCTTGACCGATAATACTTGCAACACTCAGTGTAATAGCGACAGTCCTCCATTTACGGATAATCAGTGCGTACCGATCACTAATATTGATTTTGATCCTAGTGATAAACAAATAAATTCAATTATGTCCTCTGTTAATTTAACGACAATTGAAGCGCGGGACGTTTTGTTACAATGAACGCTGCCCAGCTTGACACACCCGGTTTGCAAAATTTACGTAGTGAACAGATAATTATTTCTAACGAAAATGAACAATGTACTCAAAGTACGTCAAATTTATTTGATTCCGAGGTAGTGACTAACAGTGCACATCCGATTAGCAAACATTTTCAAGAATCACAAAATATCCAAATGGATACACAAAACGTGACAACTGCAAGTATGCCATCAAACAGCACAGAGAATAGAGTAGGTAATATTGGGTTGGATCAAATTATGGCACTATTGCTACAACAGAGTGAAAATTTCAAACAACTTAATGAAAATAATGAAAATCTCAAACAACAACTTAATGAAAAACTAGACAACAATTACAAACAGTTGAGTGAAAAACAAGACAACCTTCATGAAAATTTCAAACAACTTTATGAACAGATTACAGCCGTTGCCGTGCAATGTCATGATACTAAAGAACAATTACGTGAGGAAATTAAGGCTTGTGCTAGGAAAAGTAGTGAAGAAATTAGATCTGTTGCTCAAGAATTAAGGAATACGCAGGCAGCTGCAACAGAGTCACTTAGAGGCGAAATTAGTGCAGTCGGTAAACAATGCTCTGAAAACGCAACACAGTTACGCGACGAGTTTAAATTAATGTCAGCAAAACTTTCGCGCACACTGGATGCAAAAGTAGACGCGAAATTCGACCAACAGAACAGTCAAATTGACGAACGTTTTAATCACCACCTACAAAACAGTGAAATGCGTTGCCGTAAATTCATACAGGAACAAAATAAAGTAAAACGACAAGTCATGGAAACAATTACCACACACAGAGACAGGAAGATAAACGCAAATTGTTTACGAAAGCAAAAACATACGTAGACAACAATATTGCTACGGTATCAGACGAAATTAATACAATCAAACAGTTGAACACCGAATTGCGTGATGAAATTTCCGATCTTAAATCAAAAACAGATACACACACAGTAGACTTTCAGACAGTGACCGACAGACTTGAACAATTGGAATTAATACAGGATCCCGATGCCATCAAAGCAGACGTTAAAAAATTGAACGAAACCACACGTAAAATACAAAAACAAATTAATGTTTGTGACACTAAAAACGATGATCAGGTAAAAATACTGACTGAAAAATATGATGAATTGGCCAGTCGTATTGACGTTATTGAAAGTGATAATGACAGCAAATCAGACGATACTTCACCGATTTCGTTTAATCAAACATCTGAATTTCAAAATTTACAGCAGACGATCAGTGAGACAGATTCGTCCAATAATACATTTCGTAGAAAATTGTCAACTTTACAGCAAGAAGTGACACAGATGAAAAATGTTTCAGTCAATAACACGTCACAGCATACGGCACATTCCAAACATTTGTCACACTCACACAGCCAGTATAACTTAGTAATTTACAGAGACTACGTGACTTACAATACGAAGTGGCACAGACAAACAGATTCTCACACAAACCTGAACCGGTTCACACATTCAGAGACGATAACGTTGATTATAAGCAATTTTTATCCGTAAAAAAATCTAAGGTATTTAAAAATGACAGAGCACAGGTACACGCTTTGAATTGTATACGACAATTTATTTTTGTACTTTCACCAGCTTGGCCTGTAATGCAGAAACTAGCATTGGATTGGATACAACAACTTGTTTTTGAATTTTCACCGGCATTGCCTGTAACGCAGAAACTAAAATTTATTTGCAGCGCGTAAGAGACTTCAGGGGATTCATTACGCTTTAATGAATATGTGCCGTTGCGTGGACAGGGCCCCGAGCCGTAGTAGTGCTATATCATCTTTAGTTTTCTGCACTGCTGCCTTCTCTTCTACTATCCTTTATATCTATTAAAACAGCTCTTCAACTATCGATCTATCTATAATTAAGAATGAGTAAAGAAAACCCGATAAGACAAGTTTTACCGAAAGTGAAAATTTTCATTAGGCACTCCAGAATTACCAGCGTAATTTTGATAACAAACAAAAATTTAATCATCAGTGTGTGCAAAATTATCAACAACAGGAACCACATTTTGGTAACAACAGACGTTTTTCACCGCAACAGCATGAAAGCCAGCCGGTTAGCATACCTAACCAACAATGTAATGTACAAGGTCAACCAAGCTTTAATGTTTCGCCGCCTGCACGTATAGCGTCAGCTCCAACAAATAGTAACGCACAGCAACAAGGGAATCAGTACGTACAGAAAACACACCATTTCAATTCATATCGTAATGCACCGTATAGAAATGATTATCATGACAGACGTAAAAGTAATGAGCACAATTTTCAGCGTACGTTTAATAACAGTCGGTCTTACCAACAGCAAAATCATCCGCTACAACATATTATCATGAATGAACTAGACAGTAGATATCATCCCGAACGTAATACGTCAGGAAGAAATAATAGAACCGTACAAATAGTTGAAAAGCCACAGCATCCTCCTGAAAATAATAACGCGTCAGATAGAATTTGACTAGGTACAGTAGAGGTTGCATCTTCCAGTAACGCAAGCAATACTTCAGATACACAGAATCTTGTTCACGAAAATGTTATTTGAAACATGCTTTGTTGAATGCACCTCTTTGATCATACGCAAATGTTACTAGAAATTTTTCCATTGCCACCGACAGCTCGAACACCGCTTTAGGCGTACACATTTTTCAGGAAATTGAAGAAGATAGTTCTACAGTAATTAAAAACATAGCCTTTGCGAGTCGTATTCTGTTACCTGCTGAACGCAATTACTCTGTTACAGAACTTGAAACATTATGTGTTGTATGGGCATTTACGAGATTTCGGCATTTTCTTTATGAAAGACACACTACCGTTTACACAGATCATAGAGCTATACAGTTTTTACTTTCCGCTAAATTTACACACGACAGATTAAGCAGATGGAAACTTTATTTACAGGAATTTAATTTTACAATTGTTCACATTCCTGGCACACAAAATATTGTAGCAGACGCACTATCCCGTTCTCTCAGCAACAATCGGCAAGACATCGCAACCAACTTCTGCAAAGCAAATTTCAGCGTCATGTACATTCAACAAGTTGCATTTGAAAATTCCATTTCGTCGTCATTACAAGACATAGCACAAGAGCAGAGTAAAGACAACGTATGGAAAGAGATTAAACACCTTTGGCAAGATAGGAATAATGTTACCATTAGAAACCATTACACCGTACGCAATAATATTCTGTTTCGCCGCTCTCACCCTGACAGCAACAATTGGTTATTATGCATTCCTGACGAACTTGTTAACAAATTAATTTGGTATATTCATTTAAGTTACGCACATTACGGAGCCAGAAAATGTTTTCTTATACTGAGACAGAACTGTTATTTTACCAACATGGAGAAACGTATTCGACGAGTTTTAGCGTCATGCAAAATCTGCCAGAAAGCTAAGTCAGATACGACTTCAGATATTCCTCCATTACATCCCATTGTACCTGTTAAATTGAGACACATGGCCGCTGTAGACATTTTTGGTCCGATTCCCAGAACTAATAGAGGTTTTTGCTACATCTTTGTCGCTGTTGAACTCACTTCAAAAATTTGTTACCTTCACTCCGTTACGCAAAGCTACTGCTAAAACTGTTTCGAAAGCATTTGTAAAACATTTTCTATTTCAAGTAGGGCATGTGTTGAAAGTAATTTCCGACAATGGACCACAGTTTCGATCTGCTATATGGACACGTATGTTACGAGCTAGAAACATTTCTCCGATCTATATATCCAGGTACCATGCTTCTTCGAACCCTTGTGAACGATTAATGAAAGAAATTGGTAAACTGTGTAGAATATACTGCCATAAAAGACATATTGATTGGGACACACACATACTCTCATTCCAGGATGTAATTAATTCCATACCAAATGAATCTACTATGCTATCTCCGTCTGTTATACTGAAAAATGTTGAACCACCTAACAAAATTAAAGAATTAGTAATCTTTCCTACATCTCGTCGACTACGACACCATGAAATAGTTGACATTGCGCTGAACAACATCAAACGTGCCGCAGAGCGCCGGAGAAGACAGCAAAAACAGGTTTGTACACGCCGTGACTTTCACATTGGACAGAAGATATTAGTACGTACACACTATTTATCCAACAGAGGCAAGAATAGATGCAGTAAATTTGAGCTTCTATATGCAGGTCCATATCGAATTCGCAGCATTCCTCACCCCAATGTAGTACACGTCGAAACTTTGAGAACCAGAAAAAGCAAGGGCAATCACCATGTCTCCAACATCAAACCCTTTATTGAATGAATATACTTTATGATTTATCACACTGTAATGCCATTTCCTAATTTTTTTAATGACCACTTATGCAATTATATTCACATGAACACTTAATGATGATTATCGTATTTTTTCTTGGCAAGTGCCCGGCAAGGTAAGGTTAGCAGGTCGCTCTTCTGGTCTTTACACATCAGACCATGCATATTTTTCCAGATGAACTTACACATTTTATGACCACTTATGCAATTATATTTATGTGACTACTTACTGATGATTACCGTATTTTTTCTTGGCAAGTGCCTGGCAAGGTAAGGTTAGCAGGTCGCTTTTCTTGTCGTTACACATCAGACCGTGCACATTTTTCCAGATAAACTTACATATTTTATGAACAATTATGCAATTCTATTTAGTGACATATTAATTTTATCAAATTCTCTCTCCATTAAAGTCTTCAATTCTCGCCTCTATTAACTACACAAAATACAAACTGAACACAAAGAAAGTCATTTCTTGTCGTTATATATCAGACCATGTACATTTTCCATTTTTTATGTATGTATGATTGTTTTCCTGTTTTGTTTGTAAGCACTATGAAATATTTAAGATATAACAAACACCAGTTGACTTTAACATTTTGCCTTATGATATCTCAACATCGTGTCTATTTTACATTTTTTTTGCTGCTACATTGTGATACTCTGTGTACATTTTTGCACCTGCACACTGTCTGTGTTTTTGACATATTACGTTTTCCGTCATGCTATGCTGTATGCTCAATTATATCGCTAGAAACCAGTTTCTATTTAATGGGTATATGATTTAAATACAAGACATTAATCTTTGTTCATCATTTTCAGAAAGAAATAACGTGTAAAAGAAATAAATTAAACAGAAATGGGAATTTCACCTTCGGAATGAACGAAAGAAGATGCAATACCTCGTCACGAAGAGTAAATGGATCAGAATTAACAAGCATTAACGAGAATATACTATACACATCGTATGATAGCAGTCTTAACTAATTTTTTCTTTCAGAATACGAGGCGATTGATGCAGGCTGTCAGACAGAACTACACATCTTAGTTTTAGTGATGAAATATGCTAGAAATAAGGAATAGTTGTATAATGGGTAATAAAGTGACTTTTTTGCAGATGATAATGAATGGTGATGAATAATGATGAAGAATATGTTAATATGGATAATGAAGTTTTTCTTTACAGGTGATGATAATAATGGAGTTATAATGATATGGATAATGAAGTTTTTCTTTGCAGATGAAAATAATGATGAAGTTTATATATTTACTGTTAGTTAAGAAATGCTATGTAGTTATTTAAGTATTTGTTTCAGTTCGTTTTGACAGTATGTCTTATGTCGCATGGTATGATGACTGAATGTTTTGGAAAGGACAGCTAGAGAACATATATATTTTATATACATTTCACTACCTGTTAATCCGAAGTTCACTACTTTTCAGCATAATATGCGTTTCTTCTTTCAGTTTAATAATCCATTTTGTATTTTTTGCAAGAGAAATTATTCACGAAATTAATACGCTATAAGCAGTTAATCATTAAACCTGTTCTAGTACTTGCATTTTTTCTTACCCATTTGTGTGTGTCATTCATGAATGTGATCACATATACTCTACTTGTGTCATAACCTTGCTACAGCTGACTCATGACGAATGACGTTACACATCTTCATTTGCAGCAATAAGTCAAATGCAAATATTGTTATGCCCCAGTAATTAATTATCGATCCCAACGCAATGCACTGCTAGCACCAAAAAAAATGTATTACCTGTCCCAAATAATGCTACCAGTTTAAGAGTTCTGAGTAATACTGAATGATGTTTTCTGGTCACAGACGTTGAATAATAGTTACAGTATGTTACATTTTCAATATGTCCTATGTCACTGGAATGATCAGTTCTGAGTAATACTGAATGATACTTTGTAATAATGCATAAATACTATGCCAATAATTTCTGTCAATAATATTTTGTTATACTCTATAAATGCTGTGCCAATAATTGACTCTCATTTTGAATGATAAAATCTGAATAATACTGAATAAGGTTTTATAAAAACATAAGAATACTTTGTAACTGGCCAATGAGTGCCAATAATTATTTTAAATATGTCGTATGTCACTTGAATGATGAAAAATGTTTTGCACTATTCAATACTTGCTATATGATTTGTAACTGGCCAATGAGTGCCAATAATTACTTTAACTAAGTGAATTATGTTAATACTATGCCATTCATTAGCTCCTGTTTTGAATGATGACTTCTGCTGTTTTGTAACTGGCCAATGAGTGCCAATGATTACTATAACTAAGTGAAATATGTTAATACTATGCCATTCATTAGCTCCTGTTTTCAATGATGACTTCTGATGGTTTGTAACTGGCCAATGAGTGCCAATGTTCACTGTAATCAGATTATTTATGAACATTATTCTGTAATACTTCATACATGGTACAGAAATGTTCAGTAACTGGGCGATGAGTGCCACCAATTACTCAAATCAGTTGTTAGACTAGTGTAATTCTCAATGAAGACTAGTATGTGACTTAATGTCCTTCACCTTCTGACCTAATTACCAGAAATTACTGCAATATCCGTTTGTTCTGTCTATCCTCATGATCATGGAGCACTATATTTGGTTTTTGCACTAAGTCTACGTTGGTGTACCTTACAAGAACGTGGTGTTGACACAACATGCTGTCCACCACCTTGAGCGATGGATATGTTATTATGGTCCCACTGTTTGGTATACCTAATGTACTATCAAAATGATAACATGGAATATTACTACGACATTTCAGTGTCTTGGCTACACTGATTAATACGTCAAGGAAAAGAACTTCAGATTGTCTCACTTGGTGTTGTGCTTCTGTAGAAAGATATGGACTTTCAGTGCAGCTGCGTGCAACCTAAAGTGCTACAACCATGATGCAATCTTTCCCTTTCCTATCCTAGTTCTTGTAAAATAGTAAAAAAAAAGTATATACAGTGCGTGTGCACTTTTGTCATTTTGTTAACATGATTTGTATTCATTGCATATACATTTGCTGATATATTCTGAACTACAGTGCGTGTGCACTTTATGTCATTTGTTAATATGATTTGTACTCATTCTGTATACATTTTGTGATTTGCTGATATATTCTGAACTACAGTGTGTGTGCACTTTATTTCATTTGTTAATATGATTTGTACTCATTGTGTATACATTTTGTCTTTGCTTGATATGTTCTGTACTCAGTGCATGTGCACTATATTTTATTTCATGTTCTGCACTTATATATATGTATATATTCTGTGATTGTAAACTTAGTTAATTAAGAAAAATTTGTTGCTCATGGCAAGTCCAATTGACTCACCATCGCTGCCAAATTTTTGCGCCCCCAGTGGAGGGTTATGTAAGACGTATGTGTTGCCGGCGATGGGCGAGGCATGGCAGAGTCTCTGACCAGAGAGTAGTATGTAGTTAGTTGTTGCTTGTCGCTAGTCGGCAGTAGTCTGCAGTAGTCGGCGCGTGCCTGCGCGTGTCGGCAGTCTGCTCTGGTCGGGACTTTGGAGGATGAGTATTATTGTAGAAGGTAAAGAAGCAGCCTTGCGCATATCTAGTAATGTATATTAACTGTCATCAATTTCTTTCAAAAAAAAAATGCTCCAATAATAATTTTTATAATATAAAGTAATTTTTTTAAGAAAAGCATTCATTTCAGTTCAAAGAATATTTCCAATGCTTGATCATTCCTTCCAAATAAAAAAAAAAAATAGCCCAGCATTGCACGAAGCTGTGCCGAAAAGTTTTACGTAAGAGCAGATATATTCGCAGTTTTTATTGAGGTAAGAATTTTTCCTTTGTTAATTCAGGGCCGAGGCGCAGCGCTGCTGTCGTCATAAAATTTACCAGGTTACTGAATTTTTTTATTATTTCCGGGTTTAGGAATTGAATTTTGTGGTTACATTAAATGTGAATGCATTTCTGCACAGAGATTATAAATGGGAGCCAATTTTGTTCAGAGATTACAATATATAAAATTCATTTAATTATTATTTTTGTGCGGAGGTTAGACTTGGTTCGTGGTTTCTCATTGAAAAATAATTCTGTGTGGGAGGTTACAATATTAACCTCATTTTTATTACATATTCGTGTAGTACATAAAGAAATATGAATGTTTTAGTTGGACCACTTTTCTCGCTTTGTGATAGATGGCGCTGTAACAGTCACCAACATATGGCTCACAATTTTAGACGAACAGTTGGTAAAAGGGAGGTTTTTTAAATGGAAATACAGAACGTAGGTAAGTTTGAACATTTTGTTTCTATTGTTCCAATGTGCATTATCCTGCTGAAATGTAGGGTTTCGCAGAGATCGAATGAAGGGTAGAGCCACATCTGAAATGTAACGTCCACTGTTCAAAGTGCCGTCAATGCGCACAAGAGGTGACCGAGACGTGTAACCAATGGCACCCCATACCATCACACCGGGTGATACTCCAGTGTGGCGATGACGAATACACGCTTCCAATGTGCTTTCATCGCGATGTCGCCAAACACAGATGCGACCATCGTGATGCTGTAAACAGAAACTGGATTCATCCGCAAAAATGACGTTTTGCCATTCGTGCACCCAGGTTCATCGTTGAGTACACCATCGCAGGCGCTCCTGTCTGTGATGCAGCGTCAAGGGTAACCGCAGCCATGGTCTCCGAGCTGATAGTAAATGCTGCTGCTAACGTCGTCGACTGTTCGTGCAGATGGTTGTTGTCTTGCAAACGTCCCCATCTGTTGACTCAGGGATAGAGACGTGGCTGCACGATCCATTACAGCCATGCGGATAAGATGACTGTCATCTCGACTGCTAGTGATACGAGGCCGTTGGGATCCAGCACGGCGTTCCGTATTACCCTGCTGAACTCACCGATTCCATATTCTGTTAACAGTCATTGGATCTCGATCAACGCGAGCAGCAATGTCGCGATACGATAAACCGCAAACGCGATAGGCTACAATCCGACCTTGATCAAAGTCGGAAACGTGATGGTGCGCATTTCTCCTCCTTACACGAGGCATCACAACAACGTTTCACCAGGCAACGCCGGTCAACTGCTGTTTGTGTATGAGAAATCGCTTGGAAACTTTCCTCATGTCAGCATGTTGTAGGTGTCGTCACCGGCGCCAACCTTGTGTGAATGCTGTGAAAAGCTAATCTTTTGCATATCGCAGCATGTTCTTCCTGTCGGTTAAATTTCGCGTTTGTAGCACGTCATCTTCGTAGTTTATAAATTTTAATGGCCAGTAATTCAGTGTCTACTCTTTCTGGAATCTCCTCGTCTTTCTGGTTAAACCACTTCATAAAACTGTCAGTAAATTCCTTTACATGAGTATTAAATATTCCCTGTAGCTCTTGACCATAGTTAATTTTGTGTCGTCTCGTTGTCGGTGTGGTCTTGTACCAAGGGAAGCAAGGAAGAGGTTGTTGTTTGGTGCCCAGTATCCTCTTTCTATAACACAACTGCAGTCCTGAATTGACATGGTTCTTTATTAACATAAACAGGAAGCAACTTAAGATAGTGCAGGTGTTGTGGTACAAGCTCTTCCATAATTGTCCACGTTAGCCTCACTGCTGGTCAAGTACAAGTCCCGCTATGTACACTACACTGGTCGTATAGATATTGTCTGACTCTGAGCTAGAGGCTGAGCTAACTGCGACTGCGACTCGCACTGGCCTGCGCCTGATGACTCAACTCGTTGACTTAACTGGGTGACTGACTGGGACGGACTGAGTGGCCCACCGATTCAAAAATGTTCAAATGTGTGTGAAATCTTATGGGACTTAACTGCTAGGGTCATCAGTCCCTAAGCTTACACACTACTTAACCTAAACTATCCTAAGGACAAACACACACACACCTGCCCGAGGGAGGACTCGAACCTCTGCTGGGACCAGCCGCACAGTCCATGACTGCAGCGCCCCAGACCGCTCGGCGGCCCACCGGTCTGCGGAGGCCGAAAGGTTTTTGGCTGCACGTTTCTTGCGAGTTTGTCTTTGGCCTCTCTCCTTATAGGCCTTCTTGCTTCAGTGCCTGCTATCGATCTTCTCAAAGCGGCTTGGAGAGCAGGTGATTGGTTACACCAGCACAGTTAATAGTTAGATTATTTATTTTAGTACTTAATTCCTGCACATTCTATTCACTTTTAGTCTGTGGCGTCTTAAACAACTGTACATCAGACGATAACTGCTTAGTTATTTCTGATGTATTTTGGTATGCTTCTTTTAAGCCTGTAATTTTTGTACAAATATTTGCTAGAGTACCGTTTATTTGCACAGCTAAACCTTTATCTCCTTCTTCCACTCGCGCATCCCATTACTTAAATTTTGCTTCTGCTCATGCAGATTGTTTTTTAGCCAAATGTTTGAAATTAGCAACGACTTTTGCATTTTGTTCTTGTTCTAACGGTTTCTTCTCCCAGTAATTTTAAATTGGTAGCCATTGTAGCCATATTTTTTCAGCTAATTCAATCACTGGATTTGATCATATACCCATTTGAGAAGTACTAGTAGAGACTTGCAATTGGGGTTCCGGGCCAGTTTCAATAGAATGGGTATCTACATCTTTCATGGTCGGATTGGCCTTTTTGTCATCACCAATGTGAAATTCGTCTTCAGTGTTATTTGCAGATGACATTTTTGCAACCTTCCCAAATTTAACCAAAACACAAAGATATAATTCTTATTTTTATTTTATAAACCCCCATATTTCAACCATTTATCTGCCAAGCATATACTTTAAGATGTAAATTTAAAGAATGGAATCGATCATTTTTACTTCGTACCAACTATTGCGGCCATCTTATGAATTCTTAAGTACAATGCAATCTTCAAATGGACACTTTTTTAAATCTGTAATAAATTTTTTTTAGCATAGGTCATTGGTTATCTGCTAATACCTTAAGGTCCATGACAACAAAATACAAGCATCTCAACAAAAATGCTCTTACCTGCGATTCTCACAATGTAAATTCTCTCCCCTTTTAAAATTTTATTTCATTTTAGTATTTTCTAACATCTTCTTCATTAGGTTTCCAGTTATAGTTGTTTCTCGATTATTCTTGTTATATGCTCGTTGTTGATTGAGGTACATAGAACAAAAAGAACACAACTGTAATCACAAACAATAAATATGTTGCAACAAGAATCATGGAAAAACGTTGGCCAGTTGAAATTTGCCTTCAAGCTAGTATAAGTTATGTAATATCTCATTATATTCGATGAATTATTCTGATACAATTCTACCCTTGAATGACGTTTACTAATTTTCTATCTTCATACTCGCAGAATCCAAGCGCAAAGTAGTTTCATACAATAGCTATGCCATGAGCGCATAATTATTATTTGTAGTACTCTCTCTGGTGGTTGTTAGGAAAAAAGCTTCCGAGAGTGTCTTCGTGCCGATTTTCCTGAGCATTGTTTGAAGAATTGTAATCTGAATATTGAGATTTATGTCAGAAGGTAACTGATACGAAATTGTACGATTAAAAGGGAAATATATTATATATATTGCTCCTTCATACAAAAGGTGTGTAACAATTTACACTATTTGACATTTGAGAATTAATGATATTCATCGATATATTGCGTAGTTGTTAATCAGAAGGGAACTTCCGAAAGACTGGATACGAACCTGCATTTAATAATCCAAGAGCTCCATTACTTCTTCGGAAGGTTAAACTTCATCAAAGCCAAATATCCGCTTGATCTGAGGTTTCCCGGCTGATTATACAACGCTCCCAAAAATACGAGGCATTTTATTTGTACCGATTAGCAGACTGCCGAAAAGCACGAACCTGCAGAGAAGAAGAATCATCGCCTGATTTCATTCTAACAAGTAAAATTTCTGAATCATTTTGAGCGACTGAGTTATGACTGTGTTTCCTATTATGAATGATTGATTGCTCTAGTGAATTTAGAACTACATAACTACATAATAACATAGATAGGAGGAAAAATTACAGTTACATCAAAGAAAAAATCCTCCAGAGATGTGAGACTTAAAGATACGAATCATTCGAAAGTTTCGGGTACACACGTTTTGTCGCGACATGAAGGAACATTCCAGCAACTATGCGACTGGTTCTCATTACATTTATTACGGTCTTCCCTCACTGGATGACCTGCCCAGTCTGTTGTGGATGGTTTCCGTCAGTGCTCATTGACTCTTTTCACTATGAACTTTCGATACAGTTCCCACACCACGAAAGTGTAAGAAAAGAAAGAAAATTAAATTATTGGACTCTGTCTTTACGAACATAGGTTCTTTCTCTGACAAAAATGTTGAACGAAAGAGGCAATACGAAGCCCGAATTGTTTCGTCATTGAGCAATGACCTTCGCAATCCCTGCTGAAATCGGCCTCCTGCGAAATAATATCTTACTTTGCGTGTTCAGGATATATAAAAATTTGTGCTTCAAATATGCCTGCAAATAAAATACCCCTACACAGTTAACTAAGTAATTATTAAAGAATGCCTTTACATGAGAGAGACTTATAATATACTACCAACAAATGCTTGACAAACAGAATCAAGTGATACAAATCTTGTCGTGATAGAAGATGTACAGTAGTTATACGTTGTTTTTTGGAAGATACATGATAACGATATGCAAACAGTATCCTAGAATGCGGAAACTAACCTCTTTTTACGATTTCTCTACATATTTTAATGATTCTTTAAATAAAGAAAAATGTGATGTTATATCTCCAAGCACGAGTGCAACAGTTCAGGAAAAAAGTTAGTTCTTACAATTTGGCTCAGGCACTGTGTAATGAGCCAAATTAACAATCCTCTGGGATATTTACTTTGTCCAGTATGAAATCGTAACAGCGGCCCTAAGTCGGAATCTGACTGCAGTTAAAAATTCTGCCGCTTTGGCTCAGTTAACTAAACATTTGAATCAAAACTAGCAATTCCAAGCAGTAAATGATTGTTATGGCTTCACACAGGAATTTAAAAACTGCACACGATTTATAATTATTGAAGGTAAATTAGCACAGTTTTATATCAATACTCAGTTAAATATATCATTGATCACTGATTTAAAAGCGTAATATTTTCTTGAGATAACATTACAGACACTGTGCCTCGTAAAACTAATTTTCCTAAAAGTGTGCATATTAATCAACGATAAATTCAGTCCACCTTGCCTGGGACAACCGTAAACAGGTCAGTCCAGAATGGATGCAATAGAAAGACTGACTCTTTTACAAACAAATCTTAGTTGCTCCTTATTAGGAGACATCCAGAAGTGGATTACGAGCAAGTTCATTTTGTTGCATGGTGATGGTTGCGCGTATACACTGCATCCACATTAGTATTGCATTTCCCGGAATGCTATGTATAGTGCATGGCAGCTCGGATGTTGTTTGAAGTATGCATGCCACAGACTTTTTTTCAAAACTATTCATAAAAGGGATTTTTTCTTTCTTCTTTCCGTCCTCCTATCACTCAGCTACAGTTTAAGATTATTATACGGTCTTCTACATTTTAACATTTTAGTGGTGAATAAAGAAAACGTTTCTACCTGGAGCATTACAGGTTTCTTATTTGTTTGCAGTATGTGGCTTTGGACCTGTGCAGTTATAAACATGGTGGTCGTCGTTCCCTTCAACCAGTAGACAGCTGCATTGTTTCGTATTTGTAAGTTGTACATACACTATCTGATTAAAAGTGCATGGACATTTATTATTGGGTATTACAGGGGCTGTTCGGAAAGTAAGGTCCGATTGGTGGTGAAATAGAAACCACAGTGAATGTCAAAACTGTTGTATTTGCAACAGTTAGCTACACCCTCCAGCTACTTCTCTACATAGTCGGCACTCAGACTGAGACATTTGTCGTAGCGTCGTACCAACTTTCCAATATCCACGCCATAGAAGGCAGCCGCTGATGCTTTCTGCCAATTCTCTACGCTGATCTGCAGCTTGTTGTCTGTGCAACAATGTTTTCTTCATAGCCAGCGAATCATGTGAACATAGGAGAGAATCTGCGGTGTATTGTGGGTTATCAAACTTTTCCCATCAAAAACGGTGCAGGAACAGCCTCATTGCCCCTGTAGTGTGCGGCCGAGAATTGTCTTGAAGGAGAAAATGCATGACAGGTACGTTGTGCGGGCTGCATAAAATCAGGCGAAATCTCTCACAAGCACTCATACTTGGCGGGAGAGACTATTATCTAGGCATCTTTACATGCTCACTGTGCGCTCAGAACTGGAAAGAGAGACATGACGCGATCGATGGACATACTAGAGACACTGTTGAACATATTTATGCAAAGCTACATTTGATTTTCACGGTGGTTTCCATTTCGAGATCGATCGGACCTTACTTTCAGAACAGCCTTCTTACTTTAGGGTCTGTTCACACTTGAAGTGCTGGGAACGCTCTCAGTGAGATGTCTGAATGTCTGTGGAAGGATGGCAGACTATTCTGTATCGAAAGCCGAAAACAGAGAAGGTAGTTATGCCAGAGCCTGGGGTCTGCAACGAATCCGACGTTCGAACTCATTCCAAATGTGTACCACTGAGCTTAGGTCAGGACACTGGGCAGCCAAACCATTTTAGGAATGTTATTGTCCTCAAACCATTGACTCACAGATGTTTGCTTTGTGACTGCCTGCATTGTCATGATGATATAAGACTCGTCGCCTCCAAACTGTTTGTCTGCTGTACACAGTTCACAATGCTGTGAGAGTGTTCATATTCTCCCGAATTTAGTGTTTTCTTTGGGGCAGTAAGGGGAGGACACCACAACTACGAAAAAGACCCCATATCGGTGCACCAACTCCTTCGTACTTCTCTGGTGGCACCATACTTGATGGAAGGTAATAACGTTCTCCAGGCATTCACCAAACTCAAACACTTCCGTCGGACAGCAATAGGTTACAGCGTGATTCGCCACTTGGGACCCCACTTCCAGTGTTGCTTAGCGTTGACCAGTGAAATGCGTGGCTTATGGGTACCTGCGCACACTCTTTGTGCTAGCTGGATTGGTGGAGGCACTGTGGAACTCAGCGAGAGATTTGTTCTGCTGATTCCATGCGGTTTTTTGCTACCGCCCTGCGCAATGCTCGGCAGCCCATGTCCACGAGCAGGGTGGCTACAAAAACTCAGAGAAAAAATTTCCTGAGAATGCCAGGTGTGAGAAGGAAAATGGTGTCATACCAGCCATGAGCGTTAGTTTAACCGCAGTTATCAAAGCGATAATTTAGATGTATTAGTATTCATACAACTAACACACTGAAATATCAAATATTTTAAAATTCGTGATTGATAAAACTAAACTATAAAACTAAACCCCTTCCGAACAGGCCATGTAGGCCCAACGGTACCGACCGGCCGCCGTGTCATCCTCAGCCCACAGGCGTCACTGGATGCTGGTATGGAGGGGCATGTGGTCAGCACACCGCTCTCCCGGCCGTATGTCAGTTTCCGAGACCGGAGCCGCTACATCTCTATCAAGTAGCTCCTCAGTTTGTCTCACAAGGGCTGAGTGGACCCCGCTTGCCAACAGCGCTCGGCAGATCGGATGGTCACCCATTCAAGTGCTAGTCCAGCCCGACAGCGCTTAACTTCGGTGATATGACGGGAACCGGTGTTACCACTGTGGCAAGGCCGTTGGCCGTGCTTTATAAAAATCAATAAAATTCAATGTCAATCCTAGGTTAAAAACACAGAATTCGCTAAGACTTCATTGAATTTTCTGAGTAAAATGTAATTTCCTGAGAATGTACTTTTTCCAATTTTTTCCAGAAGAATCGCCACCTTAATACGTACATGATGTCTGCCTGGTTTTGATTTCGCTGTGGATGTTCCGTAGCAGTTGGACTTGACAACCACAGCACCAGCAGTCGACTTGGGCAGTCTGCCCCTGACGGATTTGTCACTCAGCCGGCCTCCAGTGATTGGTCCACAGTCGAGGTCAGTGACCTTTCCTGAACGACCCCTTCTGCTGTTCAAAAATGGTTCAAATGGCGCTGAGCACTATGGGACTTAACATCTGAGGTCATCAGTCCCCTAGAACTTAGAACTACTTTTAACCTAACTAACCTAAGGACACCACACACATCCATGCCCGAGGCAGGATTCGAACCTGCGACCGTAGCGGTCGCACGGTTCCAGACTGAAGCGCCTAGAACCGCTCGGCCACACCGGCCGGCCCTTCTGTTGTTAAGTCCCTTTTACACTATCGACTCTCTAGTCTCTGTTCCCTGCTCGAGACGAGTGCGTGTGCTGCAGTACCCCTGGCGTTTTATTCCTGTACTGAGTCTCGTCTGTTTTGAGTGGACATTTTCGTTTGAAGTCAGCGCCAAAACTGCCCGTGTTGTGAGAGTTGTCTGCTGTCCAGTTCCGCATCTGAATGGTGAAAGTGACATTTGAAAGACTGTCCCGTTTACGGAAAAATCGAAATATAGTAACAAAATGTAGGAACAGACGATGACAATAGTTTATTGATGACAAAAGCACAATTCATAGTGGAAGTTCTTGGCAAAGGTCGTGTGGTAAATTCCCTGCACTCCAGAGAACCGAAAGAATAGGAAAGATGTCATCTAAACATTTCAGAACGTATACATTTATCTGTTCGAGAAAATATATACTCACAAACACATCACGCAGTATGTAGAACATTTTATCCTTTGTAACGTCTTTTCTTGCTAAGTCCCAAATAACAACGAAAATTATTTTTCTCGTCCAGTAGTTCTGATTTTTTCACACTTGAAATAATTTTCAGTAAAACACGTTTATCTATTTACGTTCTTATTTATGCACAGTGTAGCTTCTTCGCTGTAGAATGTAAATGCATTTTGGTTTCACATATTTCGTCTCGCTTGTTGGAGGAAACTGGTAGGTAGGAAAAAATACCAGGACCCTGTGTAACTTTTCTTTGTGCCACGAAAACCAAACAAACAACCTAACAAAGATTAAGAAGCCACTTTGAAATAGAAGTAAGCTCGACCAGAGTATGTTATAACTTAACGATGTTAGCAGACGCCGCCATAGTCCCTTGTCTGTGGGCAACCGCAGCGTACTCGGAAATCTAGAACTCTGCCTTCGGCACAGGGTACAGATCACTCAAGTCACAGACACACTCGCGTCGTGGTTGGTTGCTGATTTACACGGAGACACGTTAGGTGCACGCACTTGGAGTAGTCGATTTTGACCAGATAACGCACGTGTAAAACGGGCTTTACGGCTTCTCTATTGAATACTCAGTACACCTCGCCTCCTTTGATACGGATGGGCCGGCCTCTCGTTACATATGGTGGTAAATGTCTCATTATATGGCGCTGTCGAGATATTTCTGATCACACAGCGTATTCCAAGTACAGACTGTAGATGTGTCTCGATTACTAGCCTCGTTTCAACTGTTCAGTGGCAGCGAACAGCCTCCTGGTGTACGACGGCTATTTTTTTATTCAAGGTCCGGTTGGTCGCGAAATGGAAACCACAGTGAAAATGAAAAATGTTGTGATCATTTTTATTTTGGATGGAGGCAGTGTCATGGTAAATTTTTTGAACGATACTGCCGCCATTTGAATGTAATACACTGCTGGAAATTGAAATAAGAACACCGTGAATTCATTGTCCCAGGAAGGGGAAACTTTATTGACACATTCCTGGGGTCAGATACATCACATGATCACACTGACAGAACCACAGGCACATAGACACAGGCAACAGAGCATGCACAATGTCGGCACTAGTACAGTGTATATCCACCTTTCGCAGCAATGCAGGCTGCTATTCTCCCATGGAGACGATCGTAGAGATGCTAATGTAGTCCTGTGGAACGGCTTGCCGTGCCATTTCCACCTGGCGCCTCAGTTGGACTAGCGTTCGTGCTGGACGTGCAGACCGCGTGAGACGACGCTTCATCCAGTCCCAAACATGCTCAATGGGGGACAGATCCGGAGATCTTGCTGGCCAGGGTAGTTGACTTACACGTTCTAGAGAACGTTGGGTGGCACGGGATACATGCGGACGTGCATTGTCCTGTTGGAACAGCAAGTTCCCTTGCCGGTCTAGGAATGGTAGAACGATGGGTTCGATGACGGTTTGGATGTACCGTGCACTATTCAGTGTCCCCTCGACGATCACCAGTGGTGTACGGCCAGTGTAGGAGATCGCTCCCCACACCATGATGCCGGGTGTTGGCCCTGTGTGCCTCGGTCGTATGCAGTCCTGATTGTGGCGCTCACCTGCACGGCGCCAAACACGCATACGACCATCATTGGCACCAAGGCAGAAGCGACTCTCATCGCTGAAGACGACACGTCTCCATTCGTCCCTCCATTCACGCCTGTCGCGACACCACTGGAGGCGGGCTGCACGATGTTGGGGCGTGAGCGGAAGACGGCCTAACGGTGTGCGGGACCGTACCCCAGCTTCATGGAGACGGTTGCGAATGGTCCTCGCCGATACCCCAGGAGCAACAGTGTCCCTAATTTGCTGGGAAGTGGCGGTGCGGTCCCCTACGGCACTGCGTAGGATCCTACGGTCTTGGCGTGCATCCGTGCGTCGCTGCGGTCCGGTCCCAGGTCGACGGGCACGTGCACCTTCCGCCGACCACTGGCGACAACATCGATGTACTGTGGAGACCTCACGCCCCACATGTTGAGCAATTCGGCGGTACGTCCACCCGGCCTCCCGCATGCCCACTATACGCCCTCGCTCAAAGTCCGTCAACTGCACATACGGTTCACGTCCACGCTGTCGCGGCATGCTACCAGTGTTAAAGACTGCGATGGAGCTCCGTATGCCACGGCAAACTGGCTGACACTGACGGAGGCGGTGCACAAATGCTGCGCAGCTAGCGCCATTCGACGGCCAACACCGCGGTTCCTGGTGTGTCCGCTGTGCCGTGCATGTGATCATTGCTTGTACAGCCCTCTCGCAGTGTCCGGAGCAAATATGGTGGGTCTGACACACCGGTGTCAATGTGTTCTTTTTTCCATTTCCAGGAGTGTATTTTTTTATTTTATTGTTATATGATCCAGATTTCAGCCTTTGGCCATTCTCAGCTACAAAAATTTATTTACGTGTCAGAAGGCATCAGACTGGTATGAAGGACTTGTATTTCATACGAGGCTGATGTCTTTTGACGTATAAATAAGGTTTTTTTCCTGAAATCTGGATGCATAGCAATAAAATAAAAATTATTACAGTCAAATGGCGGTAGCATCATTAAAAATGGTTGGTTTGCTAACGTCTAGCTACACCTTCCAGCTACTTCTCTGTATAGTCGCTGCTCCCACTTAGACATTAACGTGTTACCGACTTTCCAATACCCTCGTCATAGAAGGCAGCTGTCTGTGGTTTCCGCCAGTTGCCAATGCTGGTCTGCAGATCGTTGTGTTTGCCAATATACTGTTTTCATAGCAGCGGTATTGTGGGCTGTCCTCGTTGCACCTGCAGTGTGCGGATAAGAACTGTCATGAAGAAGGAAACGCATGACAGTTATGTTATGTGGGCTGCATGAAATCAGGCGAAATCCGTCAGCAGGACTTCACACTTGGCGCGAGACTTTATTTTCTAGGCATTTCTGCGCACTCTTTCTGCGCTCAGAACTGAAAAGTGCGATGTGACGCGATAGAGGGCCATACTACATACACTCGGCAGCACATCTGCACAGAACGTCACTGGATGTTCACTGTGGTTTCCATCTTTTACCGATCGGAGGTTGAGAAAAATACCCCTCCCACCGCATGGTTATAACTAAATTGACGGTGTTCCGAGCGATGCAGTGCGGGCTGTATATATCGCAGGATTCTGGAACATCATACACTACTGGCCATTAAAATTGCTACACCACGAAGATGACGGGCTACAGACGCGAAATTTAACCGACAGGAAGAAGGTGCTGTGATATGCAAATGATTAGCTTTTAAGAGCATTCACACAAGGTCGGCGCCGGTGGCGACACCTACAACGTGCTGACATGAGGAAAGTTTCCAACCGATTTCTCATACAAAAACAGAAGTTGACTGGCGTTGCCTGGTGAAACGTTGTTGTGTTGCCTCATGTAAGGAGGAGAAATGCGTACCATCACGTTTCCGACTTTGATAAAGGTCGGATTGTAGCCTATCGCGATTGCGGTTTATCGTATCGCGACATTGCTGCTCGCGTTGGTCGAGATCCAATGATTGTTAGCAGAATATAGAATCGGTGGGTGCAGGAGGGTAATACGGAACGTCGTGCTGGATCCCAAAGCCCTCGTATCACTAGCAGTCGAGATGACAGGCATCTTACTTGCATGGCTGCAACGGATCGTGCAGCCACGTCTCGATCCCTGAGTAAACAGATAGGGACGTTTTGCAAGACAACAACCATCTGCACGAACAGTTCGATGACGTTTGCAGCAGCATAGACTATCAGCTCGGAGACCATGGCTGCGGTTATCCTTGACGCTGCATCCTAAACAGGGGCGCCTGCGATGGTGTACTTAGCGACGAACCTGGGTGCACGAATAGCCTAACGTCATTTTTTCGGATGAATCCAAGTTCTGTTTACAGCATCGTGATGGTCGCATCCGTGTTTAGCGACATCGCGGTGAAGGCACATTGGAAGCGTGTATTCGTCATCGCCATACTGGAGTATCACCCGGCATGATGGTATGGGGTGCCATTGGTTACACGTCTCGGTCACCTCTTGTTCGCATCGACGGCACTTCGAACAGTAGACGTTACATTTCAGATGTGTTACGACCCATGGCTCTACCCTTCATTGCCGGCCGGAGTGGCCATGCGGTTCTAGACGCTACAGTCTGGAACCGCGCAACCGCTACGGTCGCAGGTTAGAATCCTGCTTCGGGCATGGGTGTTTGAGATATCCTTGGGTTAGTTAGGTTTAAGCAGTTCTAGGTTCTAGGGGACTGATGACCTCAGATATTAAGTCCCATAGTGCTCAGAGCCATTTGAACCATTTTTCTAACATTCATTCGATCCCTACGAAACCCTACATTTCAGCAGGATAATGCACGACCGCATGTTGCAGGTCTTGTACGGGCCTTTCTGGATACAGAAAACGTTCGACTGCTGCCCTGGCCAGCACATTCTCCAGATCTCTCACCAATTGAAAACGTCTGGCTCGTCACAATACGCCAGTGACTAACTACTCTTGATGAACTGTGGTATCGTGTTGAAGCTGCATGGGCAGCTGTTACTGCACAGGCCGTCCAACCTCTGTTTGACTCATTTCCCAGGCGTATCAAGGCCGTTATTACGGCCAGAGCTGGTTGTTCTGGGTACTGATTTCTTAGGATCTATGCACCCAAATTGCGTGAAGATGTATTCACATGTCAGTTCTAGTGTAATATATTTGTCCAATGAATACCCGTTTATCATCTGCATGTCTTCTTGGTGTAGCAATTTTAATGGCCAGTAGTGTAGATATGGTCATTAATCGGTGTACTGAAGGAGTATACTGAAAAAAATTATAAATCCACGTTGTACCATCAGGTGAAAACACGGTGATCTAAGCAGTGTTCTAACGTCAGTATGCTGTTTGTTGCTTGGCGACGTGTGTTGTTTTTTTTGTGAAGTAACTGTTGGTATAAAAGCTTAAGAAGACTGAAGTATCCCGCTATGCATTAGCAATGGCTGTCCAGAACAAAGACCGTGCATTGTTAGTAAAATTGTTTTGTCAGAACGGCAGCAAAAGCAGCGCTCTATTGCGAGAATATCGCCGACAGAAAGAGCTGCGAAGAGGCCCCATGTCCATAAATGGGCTAAAGAATATGATGGATAAATTTGAAAAGTAGTACAGGTGGTCGGTGTAGCAGGGATAGGGAGGCAGCCCATTGCCATGGCAACTGTTGACGAACTTGCAGCAGATGCAGCCGACCGTGCAGCACATGCGTCAAATTGTGCAGTCAGTGCTCGAGCTGTGTCACAGGCATTGTGGGCATTCCTGATCAACAGTTCAAGAGATTTCCGCTGCATTTTAGACTGACATCACTACAAAATTCAGAATGTCCAGCAAATGAAGTCCCAAAATAGGCTACAACGTCGTGACATTTCCCTTCGTTTTTGGCACTCATGGGAAAGGACGACACGTGGCTGGAGAATATTCTTTGGATGGACGAACCGCATGTTACTCTGCAAGGTGCCATGAATGCACAGAAATGTCACATTTGTGGCTCTTCTCTGCCACATGATGTGCCGGAACTTCCACTACACTCACCTTATGTGACTGTGTAGTGTGATTTGACAAAGTCTTCCGTTCTCGCCGTTTTTCTTCGATGAGATGACACCTCGCGAGCCCTTTAGATGTACAGTGTCATCTACTTATTAAAAGGACCTCCTTGTTCACCATATGATTCCAGCTTTGCAAGAACGCGACTGTGTACACGCCATTATTTTCAGGTATGACGGGACGGGGCAACACCACATGTTGCTTGCCAGGTGAAAGATCTGCTTCGAGAAACCTCCGGTAACGACCATTTCGTCTCTGGCCACTCTCAAGATGTTTGGCCTTCCAGGCACCCAGACCTAAATCCGTGTAACTTCTTGTCGAGGGCAGTCGCAGCTGTTGTATAAAAGCACAAGAACACGTGAACAGCCTATCTTTTGACACTTTGCGAATTTATTGGTTATTCTTCTTTGAATGTTGTTAAACGCTAGGCAGAGGCGGTAATCTGAAACACGCAGAACTAAAAGTACTCCTCCAGACCCCATTAAACTTGTCATCAGGGTCGCGAGCACACTTTGGCATGTGTACATTTTAATGAGCTTTTGCGCATGCGCAACTGGCGTGGCGTAATTGCCTTATGGGTGAATTACATAGGGACTTGATAACCAAAGTGCACTGTTCATGGTGAGAACAGCTAGCCAGTACCAGTCAACTACGAGTTTACCTCAATGCCACCAGGTGGCAGTACACTGCAGCAGACTTTTATTCCAGTTCGTTTGACATAAATCCCAGTAGACGGTACCACAATCCTCTGATATGCCAATTCGATCACTGTACAGGGTGGTCCACTGATCGTGACCGGGCCAAATATCTCACGAAATAAGCGTCCAACGAAAAAACTACAAAGAACTAAACTTGTCTACATTGAAGAGAGAAACCAGATGGCGCTATGGTTGGCCCGCTAGATGGCGCTGCCATAGGTCAAACGGATAATAAACTGCGTTTTTTTAAATATGAACCTCCATTTTTTATAACAGATTCGTGTAGTACGTAAATAAATATGAATGTTTTAGTTGGACCACTTTTTTCGCTTTGTGATAGATGGCGCTGTAATCGTCATAACATCAGTGGGAAGACTATATTGAACCATGCTGTAACTTGTGGCCATATTCTAATAAACATGCCGGAACGACTGTTATCGCGTGTTTGAGCGTTCCTCCCCTTTTCCTGCCCACAGATCGCATTCAGACTGCATACGGCGCCGTATTTTCACCTGGTGGCAGAAAGTGGAACTATTATTTTTTCAGCACGCTGCCGAGCGCACCGTACGATGGACGTAACTACAATGTTTCGCGTCCTGCGATAATGACTTTTCTGGAGACTAGAAATCTACTCTGTAGGAATCAGCATGGGTTTCGAAAAAGACGATCGTGTGAAACCCAGCTCGCGCTATTCGTCCACGAGACTCAGAGGGCCATAGACACGGGTTCCCAGGTAGATGCCGTGTTTCTTGACTTCCGCAAGGCGTTCGATACAGTTCCCCACAGTCGTTTAATGAACAAAGTAAGAGCATATGGACTATCAGAGCAACTGTGTGATTGGATTGAAGAGTTCCTAGATAACAGAACGCAGCATGTCATTCTCAATGGAGACAAGTCTTCCGAAGTAGAAGTGATTTCAAGTGTGCCGCAGCGGAGTGTCGTAGGACCGTTGCTATTCACATTAAACATAAATGACCTTCTGGATGACATCGGAAGTTCACTGAGGCTTTTTGCAGATGATGCTGTGGTATATCGAGAGGTTGTAACAATGGAAAATTGTACTCAAATGCAGGAGGATCTGCAGCGAATTGACGCATGATGCAGGGAATGGCAATTGAATGTCAATGTAGACAAGTGTAATGTGCTGCGAATACATAGAAAGGAAGATCCCTTATCATTTAGTTACAAAATAGCAGGTCAGCAACTGGAAGCAGTTAATTCCATTAATTATCTGGGAGTACGCATTAGGAGTGATTAAAAATGGAATGACCATATAAAATTAATCGTCGGTAAAGCAGATGCCAGACTGAGATTCATTGGAAGAATCCTAAGGAAATGCAATCCGAAAACAAAGGAAGTAGGTTACAGTACACTTGTTCGCCCACTGCTTGAATACTGCTCAGCAGTGTGGGATCCGTACCAGATAGGGCTGATAGAAGAGATAGAGAAGATCCAACGGAGAGCAGCGCGCTTCGTTACAGGATCATTTAGTAATCGCGAAAGCGTTACGGAGATGTAGATAAACTCCAGTGGAAGACTCTGTAGGAGAGACGGTCAGTAGCTCGGTACGGGCTTTTGTTAAAGTTTCGAGAACATACCTTCACCGAAGAGTCAAGCAGTATATTGCTCCCTCCTACGTATATCTCGCGAAGAGACCATGAGGATAAAATGAGAGAGATTAGAGCCCACACAGAGGCATACCGGCAATCCTTCTTTCCACGAACAATACGAGACTGGAATAGAAGGGAGAACCGATAGAGGTAGTGAAGGTACCCTCCGCCACACACCGTCAAGTGGCTTGCGAAGTATGGATGTAGATGTACTCAGCCCGCGCTACAGCACTGGAAACACCGTCAGCTTAATTACCACCACCCGGTATTTGTCGTGCGTAGCCCGGCCGTCGGGGAGCAGTGGTATCCGTCGCAGAGCTGGCAGCGGGTATTGCGGGCGCAGTGCTGGGCTGTGCGGGATTCATCGGCGTGGCCAGCGGAGTGGAGGCCGCAGATAGCCCAGCGGGCCGGCAGATCTGCTGCGCCGCGCCGCGACGCGCCACCGCGGCCGCGAGCGCATACTCAGCGCCGCCGCCGGCCCTAAATCACGGCTAATGGGCCGCGCGGCCGGCGCCCTGTTGCCTGCGCGTTCCAGCGCTGCTGATGCCGCCAGCGCTGACGAGGGCGTCCAGCCGGAGACGAATGGCAGGCGGCGCCGGGCCGGGATAGGCCCGCCAGCAGCGGTCAGCGCGCCGCCGACACATGTGGCAGTGCGCTGTGACGTGAGAGTTGGCACAGAGCGGGGGACGCCCAGCAAACAGGCCTGCCGCTGCCTCGTTCATCAGCGCCAGTCTTCCATCGCTGTGCGAGAGGCTACAAGCAGCCAGTCACACGTTAAACTGTTGAACATTTTTAGAAGGTGACTACCAACAGCCGTCAAGTACAGGATTATTACAAATGATTGAAGCGATTTCACAGCTCTACAATAACTTTATTATTAGAGATATTTTCACAATGCTTTGCACACACATACAAAAACTAAAAAGTTTTTTTAGGCATTCACAAAGTTCGATATGTGCCCCTTTAGTAATTCGGCAGACATCAAGCCGATAATCAAGTTCCACCCACACTCGGCGCAGCATGTCCCCATCAATGAGTTCGAAAGCATCGTTGATGCGAGATCGCAGTTCTGGCACGTTTCTTGGTAGAGGAGGTTTAAACACTGAATCTCTCACATGTTGTTGTTGTTGTGGTCTTCAGTCCTGAGACTGGTTTGATGCAGCTCTCCATGCTACTCTATCCTGTGCAGGCTTCTTCATCTCCCAGTACCTACTGCAACCTACATCCTTCTGAATCTGCTTAGTGTATTCATCTCTTGGTCTGCCCCTACGATTTTTACCCTCCACGCTGCCCTCCAATATTAAATTGGTGATCCCTTGATGCCTCAGAACATGTCCTACCAACCGATCCCTTCTTCTGGTCAAGTTGTGCCACAAACTTCTCTTCTCCCCAATCCTATTCAATACTTCCTCATTAGTTATGTGATCTACCCATCTAATCTTCAGCATTCTTCTGTAGCACCACATTTCGAAAGCTTCTATTCTCTTCTTGTCCAAACCATTTACCGTCCATGTTTCACTTCCATACATGGCTACACTCCATACAAATACTTTCAGAAATGACTTCCTCACACTTAAATCTATACTCGATGTTAACAAATTTCTCTTCTTGAGAAACGCTTTCCTTGCCATTGCCAGTCTACATTTTATATCCTCTCTACTTTGACCATCATCAGTTATTTTGCTCCCCAAATAACAAAACTTGTTTACTACTTTATGCGTCTCATTTCCTAATCAAATTCCCTCAGCATCACCCGACTTAATTCGACTACATTCCATTATCCTCGTTTTGCTTTTGTTGATGTTCATCTTATATCCTCCTTTCAAGACACTGTCCATTCCGTTCAACTGCTCTTCCAGGTCCTTTGCTGTCTCTGACCGAATTACAATGTCATCGGCAAACCTCAAGGTTTTTATTTCTTCTCCATGGATTTTAATACCTACTCTTTCACATAACCCCACAGAAAGAAATCGCATGGGATTAAGTCGGGAGAGCGTGGAGGCCATGACATGAATTGCTGATCATGATCTCCACGACGACCGATCCATCGGTTTTCCAATCTCCTGTTTATGAAATGCCGAACATCATGATGGGATTGCGGTGGGGCACTGTCCTGTTGAAAGATGAAGTCGGCGCTGTCGGTCTCCAGTTGTGGCATGAGCCAATTTTCCAGCATGTCCACATACACGTGTCCAGTAACGTTTTTCTCGCAGAAGAAAAAGGGGCCGTAAACTTTAAACCGTGAGATTGCACAAACGAATTTTCTGCACGAATGCGTGAGAATTCTCTACCGCCCACATTCGCACATTGTGTCTGTTCACTTCACCATTAAGAAAAAATGTTGCTTCATCACTGAAAACAAGTTTCGCACTGAACGCATCCTCTTCCATGAGCTGTTCCAACCGCGCCGAAAATTCAAAGCGTTTGACTTTGTCATCGGGTGTCAGGGCTTGTAGCAATTGTAAACGGTAAGGCTTTTGCTTTAGCCTTTTCCATATGATTTTCCAAACCGTCGGCTGTGGTACGTTTAGCTCCCTGCTTGCTTTATTCGTCGACTTCCGCGGGCTACGCGTGAAACATGCCCGCACGCGTTCAACCGTTTCTTCGCTCACTGCAGGCCGATCCGTTGATTTCCCCTTACAGAGGCATCCAGAAGCTTTAAACTGCGCATACCATCGCCGAATGGAGTTAGCAGTTGGTGGATCTTTGTTCAACTTCGTCCTGAAGTGCCGTTGCACTGTTATGACTGACTGATGTGAGTGCATTTCAAGTACGACATACGCTTTCTCGGCTCCTGTCGCCATTTTGTCTCACTGCGCTCTCGAGCGCTCTGGCGGCAGAAACCTGAAGTGCGGTTTCAGCCGAACAAAACTTTGAGTTTTTCTACGTATCTGTAGTGTGTCGTGACCATATGTCAATGAATGGAGCTACAGTGAATTTATGAAATCGCTTCAATCATTTGTAATAGCCCTGTAATGTATAAAATGCTTGTTTGACCGTCAGACAATTTTTTCTGGGTTTGAGACCGCCGGTCGGGGTGGCCGTGCGGTTCTAGGCACTTCAGTCTGGAACCGAGCGACCGCTACGGTCCGCAGGTTCGAATCCTGCCTCGGGCATCGATGTGTGTGATGTCCTTAGGTTAGTTAGGTTTAAGTACTTCTAAGTTCTAGGGGAATTATGACCTCAGAAGTTAAGTCCCATAGTGCTCAGAGTCATTTGAACCATTTCTTGGGTTTGAGACCGCATTGTCAATTTCTAAAACTACCGACGTTTCGGTCACTGTTGCAAGGTATTCCAGGGTATGAAACTTTCTGGCAGATTAAAACTGTGTGCCGGACCGAGACTCGAACTCGGGACCTCAGTCTTTCGCGGGCAAGTGCTCTACCATCTGAGCTACCCAAGCACGACTCACACCCCGTCTGGCAGAAGTAAAGCTGTGGGGACGGGGCGTGAGTCGTGCTTGGGTAGCTCAGATGGTAGAGCACTTGCCCGCGAAAGACTAAGGTCCCGAGTTCGAGTCTCAGTCCGGCACACAGTTTTATTCTGGCAGGAAGTTTCATATCAGCGCACACTCCGCTTCAGAGTGAAAATCTCATTCTATTTCAGGGTATTTTGTGTACTGCTGATTGAGAAAACTTTGTTGAGTCGTGGCGGCTGGCGCTAGGGTATTCTACTTGCATCGCTGATATCGATATTCGGCTGTCTCGCTATCTTTGACTGCTCCCCCAGGCGTGTTTTCCGGGTGAACGTGTGACGGAAGTGTCTCCGGTCGGCGTTTAACGAGCCAACTTGTACTGAAAACAAGCTGGCGTCCCTAACCGTGGTGCATGGGCCTCGCCGTGCTCGCCGTCCTTGTCTTTTGTCGCGTCGGATGTATGGTGCCGTTCATTGGGCGCCTTGACGTGCAGAATTGTAGTGGCTAGGTCGTCTCACACTGGACAGCTTCCCAACTCGTAATTTGCATGCTCCAAGTTATTCTGTGTTTAACTAAGAAGATTGTTGAAACTTATTGTGACATGGGTAGCTACCGGAGATGGTTCTGATTGTTCAAACTTATTGTGGTATGGGTAGTTCCAAAATGGCTCTCAGCACTATGGGACTTAACATCTGAGGTCATCAGTCCCCAAGAACTTAGAAGTACTTAAACCTAACTAACCTAAAGACATCACACACATCCATGTCCGGGGCAGGATTCGAACCTGCGACCGTAGCGGTCACGAGGTTCCAGACTGAAGCGCCTAGAACCGCACGGCCACACCAGCCGACAACTTAATTCTATAGTGGCTATTTTAAGGAGGCTGATGTTCCTAATTTCGTTTCTCATCTTTTGTGGAGTGTGTGTTTTAAGTCGTTTTCAAGCAAGTTTTAACTTGTTTTAGGACATATTCACCGCTTGGGGACTGGTTGCCGTTGTGTACGCGCCCGGCAGCCGTAGAGTTAATGGTTTAATCATTTGTCACGGCAGGATTTGGTATGTTTATTTAATGCTGAAAGTGCCTTAAGGTAACTGCAAGTAATCTCCAAGTTTCCTGCTAATTTACTGGGAGACGGGTTTTGCTAGAGTATTGCTCCATAAGAATTTGGGGGCATGCTTATCATATATTCCCGTGTGGCTGTGATTTGACCTTGTTTTCATTGTAATCTATTTGTGCTGCAGGCCATTTGTTAAGCCTGCTCCTTTCCTGGCATCGGTGCGTTTATAGATTCTTGTGAGGACCGCTCATTGTTAGGCCGGTCAGACTATATATAAATATATACCGCCTGCTTGTGAGCCTGTGCGCAAGCCGTGGGGAGTGAACGCTCGTTTTGCATGCCGGCCGTAGCGTTATTGCTTCCAAATACTGCTGTTGGCCTTAACGCGGTTTGTAACGCCAGAAATGCATATCCTCCTATTTCCATCTATTGTACTATAAATTTGTTTTTCTTAATTTTGTTACCTGAAGATGTAATATTTCTGTGTCTTTACATATTGTAATTGTTTTACTATTTGTGTGTATATATATATATATATATATATATATGCATTTATGTCGATGTATAATTGGTTTGTTTCGTAAATATTATTTGTATTTTTACGCTGGGTCTTGCCTAGGGAAAGCTGCTATCGAACGATTACATCGACAGGTCGTGTGAAGAATCAAAGTGCGTAGGATATTTGGTAGTGTTAACTCTGCCGCGTGGAGCGCGGGCTGAGCAGAGGGTCTGGCTGGGGTGGTGCAGTGGAGCAGGTGTGTTGTGTGAAGCTCCCGCGAGTTGCCGCGCTTTCGGGGTTTGGCAGCATGTAATTGCGCTCGACTTGCGATGATAGTTTCTGACATGGTGTCGCGGACGGGAAGCATTAGCTGGCGCACATCAAGAGCCCGTTTCGTCTGGTGACCGTGTCGAGAAGAAGGCGCGCCAACATCCAGCTTCAGCAACAGCGACGGCCGACAATGAGTGACTGTCGCCACCTCCTCGATTGACGGCTTCAAACCTTCAATCAACCAACAAGGAAGACTGTACGCACGTAAAGTTTTAGAACTGTATGGCAGACCTCAGCTTTTCAAACTGTTCAAATCACAAAATTACAGCAACGTAGCATGAACCTTTGTTGCTCATTGTCCCAATTGCATTACCAAGCAGGGTCCCTTCCTTTTCCGGAATGAACTCGAGTGTCGTTGAAATTCAAACGCCAGCATCATTCGATTTCACTGCTTTAATTTCAAAGTTCAGTTAAGGTATTCATAGCTGGCTACAATATTTAGATTACACAAGCACAAAGAGTGCGAGTTTTGTTACCGTATTTTAGCTTACCTGTGACTGCAGCTCAGCTTGGTACATACTAAATTTTACTATTGTTAATTGTTCAGAATCATTTAATTCAAGTTCAAAGTTAAATCCCTTATTTCTGAATTGCGTAGATTCAAGTAGCTTTTGAAATGATTGTTGAGGTAGTCCAAGACTAACCGTATTTTACTGAATTTCGATGTACTTCGGAAAGAAAGCTCACTATTAACTTCAGTCACTAAATTAACTTCCGATTTCCCGGTTTTATTAATTCTTTTGCTAAATTAAGTCAGAGTGTAGCGAAATTTATTACTTCTGACAAACTTTCAGTTTTCACACTGCACGTGTCAACCTTCAGTCGCCATGCTTCTAGCGCTAATTATATGTGTAATAACCTTTCTTTTTCAGTTACTATAGTAACTGTCCTTAGGACTGGCGACCGTAATTTCCCCCAAATCTCAAATATCTAATTACCGCTAGTTAATTGTTAACGTAACGGCCGCACATTTACTTTCTTTATGAACTTTACCCTTTTTCAAAATTAATTTCCACCTGTTTCATTAGCATTTTTCCTTTCATTTAGATGTAACCCTTTCCTCCCTCTTTACCGACAGATTAACTTCGGTGACGATTGCTTTTCCCAAATTTCCATTAGGTACACGCGGTTTAATTTTTCACTGTCATTAAGGTCGATAAGTGAGAGGGAGGTTACAGGTTCTCTAAAGTTAAGTGAGGCCATTTTATAATATTAGCGTTTCTGTAAGTTATTTTACTGGTTGAACGCTTGTTAGTCATTTGTGTATCTTTAATTAATGTGCCTTAGAACTTGAATGCACCTCGTATACAATTAGCCCGAACGCGAACCTCATGCGCCGCCGCCTGCAGACGGCATGTGACGCTCTAGGCTTCACGAGGAAAAAGATCCCCATCGAGCTAGAGCCGGTGCGGATCACGGGAGGCCCCATCCCATGGGCCCGCACTGCGAAGTACCTCGGGGTGACCCTCGACAGGCGCCTCACGTGGGGGCGGGCGGGTAAAGCGTATCGAAGACTGAGAACACTTTACCCAATCTCGAACCCGAAGACAACCCTATCCACACGCTGCGGTATTACACTGTTTCTCGCCCTTACAAGGCGGGTAATGAAGTATGCTGCAGTCGTGTGGGGCAATGCGGCAGATTGCCACATCCGAAGACTGCAGGGCCTCCAGGGTAGAGTCCTTAGGATGATCATGAAACTCCCGCGTGACTTCCCAGCTAGGGAGCTACATAGTATCGCAGGAGTACAGACAATTAAGGATAGAATTAGACAGACGGCTCGACTTTTCTACGAAAAGACTCAGCAGTCCGAAAATAAGCTTGTCTCGAATCTCGGGAACAAACCACACAGAAGGGGTACAACGAGATGGCCCGACCTGCTAAGGCAGTGAACCTCCATAACTAGCCGTTGGAATCAAGCAATCAGGATTGTAGCCTTCTTTTCGCGTTCTCCAGACGTAAACCCGGCCCAGTTTTGGAAATAACGAAAACGTTGAACCATATAACGTGTTTCCACTGATTAGCCGTCCAGGGTTTATGCTCCTGACACCATGTTTTAAGCTTCTCTGCGTTGGTTGTCGTCACTAATGGTTTCGGTATATCAGCTCGTCCATGAATATTCACTTTATGGAGTTCTCAGCGGACAGTGTCGATAGATACAGGGTCTCAAGATGGATATTGAGCTCTGCAGTCACTTAAGCCGCCGTAGTTGTGTGTTATTTTGACACATTTCGTGCTAGCGTACGACAATCTGTGTCATTTAGTTTTGACTTGCGCCCACTATTACGATCATGTCTTCCATGTTTTGTGTAGGCTGTCATGACTCTTCAAACAATTGCTCTTGAAACGTTCAGTAAGTAGAGTATCTTGCTTACTGATTCTTCAGCTAACAGGGCCTCCACAATCTGCCCTCTTTGGAGCACTGTTAGGTCTTTCGTAGCACGTCGACCTCGGCCTCAGACTGTAAATACTCGTAAACAACCTGCACTGATACCTAGTACGTACTCAACATGCACAGTCCAGCGCGACATGTGCCTTATCTGCGTTGTCTGACCGTCAAACATAACCATCCCACTGTTTACATTATTCTGCCTATCCCCTGTACCTGCAGACGTGGCTGTTATCCAATTCTGATAGATTGTTAAGGATGAAGGGGAGGGATGTTGGAATTTCTTTGTTGGTGTTATTGTTATTTCTTTTCATTGGTGGAAACCCAACGTTTTGATTGGTGTTTGCATTACTGCTGCTGACTGGCGGAAATCGGCGAATGGAAAACCAGGCAGCAGTTGTGTCGTGGCGTTCTCTTCCTGCTATCTAGCGCCGGCTGAGGCTCGCCAGTACTCTTGCGCTACTGGCCATTAAAATTGCTACACCACGAAGATGACGTGCTACAGACGCGAAATTTAACCGACAGGAAGAAGATGCTGTGATATGCAAAAGATTAACTTTTCAGAGCATTCACACAAGGTTGGCGCCGGTGGCGACACCTACAAAGTGCTGACACGAGGAAAGTTTACAACCGATTTGTCAGACACAAACAGCAGTTGACCGGCGTTGCCTGGTAAAACGTTGTTGTGAGGCCTCGTGTAAGGAGGAGAAATGCGTACCATCACGTTTCCGACTTTGATAAAGGTCGGATTGTAGCCTATTGCGGTTTATTGTATCGCGACATTGCTGCTCGCGTTGGTCGAGATAAAATGACTGTTAGCATAATATGGAATCAGTGGGTTCAGGGGGGTACCACGGAACGCCGTGCTGGATCCCTAGCAGTCGAGATGACAGGCATCTTATCTGCAATGCTGTAACGGATCGTGCAGCCACGTCTCGATCCCTGAGTCAACAGATGGGGACGTTTGCAAGACAACAACCGTCTGCACGAACAGTTCGACGACGTTTGCAGCAGCATGACTATCAGCTCGGAGACCGTGGCTGCGGTTACCCTTGCCGCTGCATCACAGACAGGAGCGCCTGCGATGGTGTACTCAACGACGAACCTGGGTGCACGAATGGCAAATCGTCATTTTTTCGGATGAATCCAGGTTCTGTTTACAGCATCATGATGGTCGCATCCGTGTTTGGCGACATCGCGGTGAACGCACATTGGAAGCGTGTATTCGTCATCGCCATACTGGCACATCACCCGGTGTGATAGTATGGCGTGCCATTGGTTACACGTCTCTGTCACCTCTTGTTGGCATCGATGGCACTTTGAACAGTGGACGTTGCATTTCAGATGTGTTACGACCCGTGGCTGTACCCTTCATCGAATCCCTGCGAAACCCTACGTTTCAGCAGGATAATGCACGACCGCATGTTGCAGTTCCTGTATGGGCCTTTCTGGATACATAAAATGTTCGACTGCTGCCCTGGCCAGCACATTCTCCAGATCTCTCACCAATTGAGTACGTCTGGTCAATGGTGGCCGAGCAACTGGCTCGTCACAATACACCAGTCACTACTGTTGATGAACTGTGGTATCGTGTTGAAGCTGCATGGGTAGCTGTACCTGTACACGCCATCCAAGCTCTGTTTGACTCAATGCCGAGGCGTATCAAGGCCGTTATTATGGCCAGAGGTGGTTGTTCTGTGTACTGATTTCTCAGGATATATGCACCCAAATTGCATGAAAATGCAATCACATGTCAGTTCTAGTATAATATACTTGTCCAATGAATACCCGTTTATCATCTGCATTTCTTCTTGGTATAGCAATTTTAATGGCCAGCAGTGTATGTACCTGCGGCCGCTGCGGTCTCCCGCGCTCCTGTGTGTATTGCTTCACGTGAGCTGTCAGCCCTTTATTCAAATGGTTCAAATGGCTCTGAGCACTATGGAACTTAACATCTGAGGTCATCAGTCCCCTAGATTTAGAACTACTTAAACCAAACTAACCTAAGAACAACACACACATCCATGCCCGAGGCAGGATTCGAACCTGCGACCGCAGCAGCAGCGCGGTTCCAGACTGAAGGGCCTAGAACCGCTCGGCCACAACGGCCAGCTCTTTTTCTTGCAAATTTTGCACCTTCCTCTTGTGTTATTCCACTGAGGAAAGTAGTCAATTTCGTCTTTTTGGCATTCTAGCTCTGGAGTTACTGTAGTAGCAGGTTTCTTGAAATTTCACTGTCCAGCAGATATGAATGCAATTGCAAGATTAGCTTCAAATTGTCCGAGACAAACATGTTTTTCAGACAGGGCCTTGCAGTCTTCTCTACATTTCAGCTATTGTTATTGTGTGGCAGAAAATATACAAATATCATCTTCTGGATCTTATGGGACATTTATATAGCGTTGTCAGCAAATCATTATGGTCTATTCCTCCCATATTACAATTGTACATTTGGTCGTGGGACAAGAATATGTTCTTTCATAGTCCTATCCCATCTTTTTGCCATATCCTTTGGCAGCTGCTCCAGCTCAGCTAGGATAATGTCAGTAGTTGTACCCAGTTTCTGAATGCTATAAATATTGGTTTGTTGAACACAGAGTTCCAACATTTCACTTGTCACAAGAGATCTGAAGTTCTTCAAAGAGGTGAGAACTTCTTCAGGTTCGTCTTCTGGAAGCTGCACAAATGGATGAATTTCTGGAGTAAAGTCACCATCGATCCACGACAACTCTATATCTTATGGAACATCCTCACGATTTACTGAAAAACAGCCGACTGTTGCTGCACCTCTGAAGTAGAAGTTTCTCTGCCGTCATGATATGTACTACCATTAGTCTAAATTTCTTCATCATTCTCATCATCAAGTTCAGAAAAATAACTTTCATCAGGATTATTTAGAACCTCAAGAATGTCATCAATTGTTAGGTGGAAGTGAAATAAAATGCCTGAACGTCACAATACGAACATTCATAAACATAACCCTAAATGCCCACTGTTACACAGATGTAACATGAGTTCATTTCAGCCGGCCGCGGTGGTCTAGCGGTTCTGGCGCTGCAGTCCGGAACCGCGGGACTGCTACGGTCGCAGGTTCGAATCCTGCCTCGGGCATGGGTGTGTGTGATGTCCTTAGGTTAGTTAGGTTTACGTAGTTCTAAGTTCTAGGGGACTTATGACCTAAGATGTTGAGTCCCATAGTGCTCAGAGCCATTTGAACCATTTTGAGTTCATTTCAACATTCCTGGGGTATTCAGTACGCAGAAACAAAATAATACAAATCATTGGTCCACTAGTACTTATTTAAATAGAAATATTTAATCTATACTGATTAAAAACATATTATCCACACAAACAGTGGATCTCACATACCTTGCGGGACATGATGGTGACCAACTTCTGCCCTGGAGCACCTAAAAAGTTACAAACACGGTCAAAGATAATATTTCTACGGTAGTTCCAATTATTCCCCACAGGATGCGCTGCAAGTCTTGTACAAATGTGTAACGGTGGACATTGGAAAATTAGCATTGACTAAAGACCACCAAAATACATATAAAACTTAGGTTACACACATGTATCGGGGGGTACTAGAGGGTTAATCCCAATCCCTGAAGATCGTCTGTGACTGAAACCGATCGATATTTAGGTTACAGATAAAAAAGCAGCTGATTGTCAATACACGTTAAAGTGCTTCACCTCCTTAATGTTTTCACTGCCATTTGGACTGTTGCGGGGCGTCAACGGTCGAACCCGGGACTCCAGAAGACCGAGCTGAAGCCGGGACCCACCGCACCGCTTTTGGTCAGGAGGCCGAGCAAGTTCAGTAGTGTCAAGCGGCAGTGCAGAGTGATACAGCGGTATTCGGAAGCGTTTCTTTATTCAGCTAGTTTACAGAAGCGCAATGTCGGCGTGCCGCTCGCGCGCTGTTCCGCAAGTCCAGCCGGCTCGGCAGCTCCTGGTACGCCGACACCGCTGCCGCCGTCTGCAAGGCCACGCAGCTGGAACTCGGCCGCAATCGCCCGGTCTCCGCTCGCCGAGGCGTCGCGCCTTGCGTCGCGCAGCCGCCCGCGAATCCGGAGACTACATCTACATCTACATCTACATCCATACTCCGCAAGCCACCTGACGGTGTGTGGCGGAGGGTACCTTCAGTACCTCTATCGGTTCTCCCTTCTATTCCAGTCTCGTATTGTTCGTGGAAAGAAGGATTGTCGGTATGCCTCTGTGTGGGCTCTAATCTCTCTGATTTTATCCTCATGGTCTCTTCGCCAGATATACGTAGGAGGGAGCAATATACTGCTTGACTCTTCGGTGAAGGTATGTTCTCGAAACTTTGACAACAGCCCGTACCGAGCTACTGAGCGTCTCTCCTGCAGAGTCTCCCACTGGAGTTTATCTATCATCTCCGTAACGCTTTCGCGGTTACTAAATGATCCTGTAACGAAGCGCGCTGCTCTCCGTTGGATCTTCTCTATGTCTTGTATCAACCCTATCTGGTACGGATCCCACACTGCTGAGCAGTATTCAAGCAGTGGGCGAACAAGCGTACTGTAACATACTTCCTTTGTTTTCGGATTGCATTTCCCTAGGATTCTTCCAATGAATCTCAGTCTGGCATCTGCTTTACCGACAATCAACTTTATATGATCATTCCATTTTAAATCACTCCTAATGCGTACTCCCAGATAATTTATGGTATTAACTGCTTCCAGTTGCTGACCTGCTATTTTGTAGCTAAATGATAAAGGATCTATCTTTCTGTGTATTCGCAGCACATTACACTTGTCTACATTGAGATTCAATTGCCATTCCCTGCACCATGCGTCAATTCACTGCAGATCCTCCTGCATTTCAGTACAATTTTCCATTGTTACAACCTCTCGATACACCACAGCATCATCTGCAAAAAGCCTCAGTGAACTTCCGAGTCATCCACCAGGTCATTTATGTATATTGTTAATAGCAACGGTCCTATGACACTCCCCTGCGGCACACCTGAAATCACTCTTACTTCGGAAGACTTCTCTCCATTGAGAATAACATGCTGCGTCCTGTTATCTAGGAACTCTTCAATCCAATCACACAGTCCCTGGCCCCCTCCGCCCCGTTTGGCCTGCTCTGCCTGACTATGGGACGAAGGTGGCTGTGCTGGTCACCACTACTCCCAGGACAGGACCGGAGTCGAACCCGCGTCCTCCTGGACGCTGTGCCCAAGTACGCCAGGTGGGAAGCGAACGTGGGCCGTCCTGGACCCGCTGCAGATTGCTGTCACTGCCCTCCTTCACGCAGACCGTGCAGTCTCCAAGTACCCGGCTGCCGTTCCATCCCGCCCCGGTGTTGTGTCCCCGGAGGCGGAATACAGCCCGAACAAGTACACAGAAATAAAGAACAGGTTACACAGGATATTTACAACATCGCTGCCAGACTGGCCAGCACAGGTCCGACCCGACTCTCGACTGACCGGGCACACACTTGTTTCTAGCTAAAATTGCCTGTCTATTTATACTTCTTTACTCTTCACTTCCGACGTAGTGTCAGAGAGAGACAGAAACTATGGCAGGTTCAAATGACTGAGCATTATGGGACTTAACTTCTGTGGCGTGCGTACTGTAAGACCTTCGGTACGCACACCATCAGATTATTTGACTTGTCGCTCTAACGAAGTAGGCGAGTGTCAGCAATATGTCTCGGGGTCTTATCGTGGCGTGTTATCTTCTGCCGTTACGTCAAACGATAGAAATGCCACTTGCACGCTTAGAGTAGCAGGTTGACGGTGACCAACTTTAAACAGAACTCGATTAATTTTCACACACATTTATTAAAATAATAACAAGTATAAACCTTACGTAACTTGATTCTGAATGCTATTTACAATTGACAATCTGAAGTTCCTTTGGTCTTGGTACGTTAATCTTATTCTCACATATCTCTGATACTTGACAAAGTGTCTATACATTTCTCTTTATGGCTATGTACAGGAATATGACATTCTTATTAGGCGCAGACTGAAACTTGACTATAGACTGGTACAGACAAAAGCAGACTGGTACAGACTAATGCAGACTGACTAATCGGAGGTCTGTACACTCGTTATAATACCTCGTGCGTTCATGTATCACTGCGCGAGTGTGACCCGCGATGAGAAAAGGTTCTACGTTAGCAGCGATCTCATTGGCTGCGTTACATGTTAATACGCGGATCGGCGGAAGCAGAATTTGGTCCGTCTCTAAAGCAGGGCCATCTCGTAGTGCGGAGACGGACGAGCGCTGCGCCTGCGCCGTTGTGCTTAGCGGGGCGCGCTCTAGTGGGAAAGTTGTGTATGCGCTGACTATGCGGAACTATGTACACAACAACTTCTGAGGTCATCAGTCCCCTGGAACTTACAAGGGAACCTGCCCATCGCACCCCCCTCAGATTTAGTTTTAATTTGGCACAGTGGATAGGCCTTGAAAAACTGAACACCGATCAATCGAGAAAACAGGAAGAAGTTGTGTGGAACTATGAAAAAATAAGCAAAATATACAAACTGAGTAGTCCATGCGCATGATAGGTAACATCAATGACAGTACACGCTGAAGAGCGCCGTGGTCCAGTGGTTTAGCCGGCACGGTAGCTCAGCGTGTTCGGTCAGAGAGCCGGTTGGCCTCTGTAATAAAAAACTGAGTGGAAGGATCAACCACCGAACTTGAACAGGATGTCCTGCGACGTCTGCAACGACCAAACAACGATCAATAATGAACAATAAGAAAAAAAAAAGTGGTTAGCGTAAGCAAGTGCGGAGCGAGAGGTCCTTGGTTCAAATTTTCCTTCGAGTGAAAAATTAATTGTCTTTATTTTCGCAAAGTTATGATCTGTCCGTTCGTTCATTGACGTCTCTGTTCACTGTAATAAGTTTAGTGTCTGTGTTTTGCAATCGCACCACAAAACCGTGCGATTAGTAGACGAAAGGACGTGCCTCTCCAATGGGAACCGAAAACGTTTGGTCGCATGGTCGTAGGTCAACCGATTCGTCCACAGGAAAACACGTCTGATATATTCTATACGACACTAGTGACGGCATGTGCGTCACATGACAGGATATGTTATCGACCCACCTATCTTGTAAACTTGGCGAATGGGTAAAAAGATTCTTCTACCTTGCACGATTTCGGTTTTCTTGTGGATGTGATAATCACTCCCAAAAAAGTGATGAAAACATAAGAGTTTGTCACATGAACTGCAACAAATGAATGCAACAGTTTCACAGTCGCACAGTTTTCCCTGTGCTCTGTCAAAACATATGTTTTTAACGTTTTCAAATTTTTCGTGTGTAGACCGTCAAATCCTGCATATGTCCAAGCAAATCTGAGCATTTCCTGGAATTTTGGAGAGCGAAGTTGATTATGTGTGAGTGCCTGAACTTTGATAATTGTCTGAAAATAAAAAATTAAACTTATCGCTCGAGAAAAGACTTGAACCAAGGACCTCTCGTTCCGCAGCTGCTCACGCTAACCACGGGACCACGGCACTGCTGTGCTCAAGCGGTCCTAGATGTTGCGTATCTTCCACATGGAATACTCAGTTTGTATATTTTGCTTTTTTTTTTCATAGTTCCACACAACTTCTTCCTGTTTTCTCGATTGATCTGTGTTCAGCTTTTCAAGGCCTATCCACTGTGCCAACTTATAACTAAATCTGAGGGGGGGGGGGCTGAGGGGGTGGGATGGGGAGGTTCCCTTGTTAGAACTACTTAAACCTAACTAAACTAAGAACACCACACACACTCATGCCCGAGGCAGGACTCGAACCTGGACCGCAGTGGTCGCGCGGTTCCTGACTGTAGCGCCCAGAACCGCTCTGCCACCACGGCCGGCAAACTATCGCAGGGGTAAATTCCTGTACGTCAGCCATTTACACATGGCCCTCCTGGCTCTGGCCTGCTGCCTCGCCTCATACATCGCAATAACTTGAAGCAACGCTGCGGTTTCCTGCCTTGTTGTTGCACCACTCAAAACACATCGTGCGTGCAATAACGCCATCGCAACTCCGTGCGATGTTTACCCTGTGTGGCCTACTGGCTGCCGACTATTACTACACACTGCCAGCGGACCCGACTTCATCGCCCAACCGTGCCTATACTGAATTTTAACAAAATTCCCCCTTTCTACGACTAAGACTAACACTAGCGCAGCAGGACGTACAGTGGTTCAATAAATATATAGAATCACCGAGAAATGCATGTTTCAGTGTAGTTGCTGAGCCTGCAGGCGGCGCTGTCGTATTTGATCACAAACGGCACCTCTGCTATAGGGATGAGCCGGTATTCGGTCATAACTGGCTTTTTACGTCTCCTGTATAACCTGAGTATTAAAACCGTTCACAATAATCGGTTTCTGACATAATAGACTTCAGGTTTTTTATTGTTTTTTATTGCTTTTATTTCCAGTAAGAAATCTTCTAACAAAGATCGAAATATTCCAATGAAGGTGAAAGGTGAAAGAGTAGGAGGGAGGGGAGGGTGGGGGGGGGGGGGGAGAGGGAGAGCACGCATAGCAAACACATGTCACTCCTCAGCGCCAGTCTTCCGTCGGCATAAGAGTGGCTCATTGGTTCACCTGCGCAATGTTTTTACTGCCATTTGGAAGTACAGGGAGTGCCCAAAAATATGGCAACACGGCGAGAAATGCATGCTTGAACATACCTGCAAATGCTAGCCAACACTACAAGTTGCGCTGTCGTATGTGACCACGATCGGCAGTAGGGATGGCGGTTATCCCTGAATGAACCGGGTTTCGGCTATCCCTGTGTCTTACGTCTCTATATTAACCTCATTGTTAAAACCGCTCAAAACAACTCGTTTCTGTAATAACAGGTTATCGGATCTTTATCGCTGTTATTTCCAGTAAGAAACATACACTTTGAACAAAGACTGAAATATTCCAATGAAGGTGAAGCAGCAGGATATCTCGATCGAAATGGGGATGAGGGTGTGGTAGAACTCGGTCTTACTGTCTCCAACAAAGATGGCGAAGGCAACAATGAAAGGTAACAACTTGCTGACCTTCCCGTAACGTCATCTTTGAAAGGTATTAGTTTTTCGCCCCGAAACAACCACAAAATTAAATATCACTTAGTATCTCAGGTTAATACCAAATCAATAAAATTATAGGTATGTCAACCAAATTTACCTTGTTTTTCCAGAAACAATGTGCAAAAATGGTTCAAATGGCTCTGAGCACTATGGGACTTAACTGCTGAGGTCATCAGTCCCCAAGAACTTAGAACTACTTAAACCTAACTAACGTAAGGACATCACACACATCCATGCCCGAGGCAGGATTCGAACCTGCGATCGTAGCGGTCGCGCGGTTCCAGACTGAAGCGCCTAGAACCACTCGGCCATTGCGGCCGGCCAAGTTTATTGTTCCTCCTCCAGCTTTTAATCTTTAAAAGCAAATGCAGCATTTTACTTCACGGCTACCACACTTGGTAAAATACTTCCAGACTAAGGATGGTGCCATTCTGCAATACAACCGATGTCTGAGGAGAACAGCAAGAAACTAACATATAGACCAGATGGTGGGGTCTTGCACGCTGCACGTACTCACGTTCCATCTAATAGGCCATGCCACAAGGCAACAGATATACACTGAAGCGCAAAAGAATCCGGTATATGCATGCGTATTCAAATACAGACATGTAAAGTGACAGAATACGGCGTTGCGGTTAGCAACGCCTATATAAGACAAGTGTCTGGCGCTGTTGTTAGATCGGTTACTGCTGCAACAATGGCAGGTTAACAAGATTTAAGGGACTTTGAACGTGGTGTTATAGTCGGCGCACAAGCGATGGGACACACCATCTCCGAGGCAGCGATGAAGTGGGGATTTTCCCGTACGATTATTTCACGAGTGTACCGTGAATATCAGGAATCTGGTAAAACATCAAATTTCCGGCATCGGTGCGGCCGGAAAAAGATGCTGCAAGAAAGGGACCAACGACGACTGAAGAGAATCATTCAACGTGACAGAAGTGCAACCCTTCCGCTTTTGCTGCAGATTTCAATGGCGCGCCATCAACAAGTGTCAGCGTGCGAAAAATTCAACGAAACATCATCGATACGGGCTTCCGGAGCCGAAGGCCCACTCGTGTACCTTTGATGACTGCCTCGCCTGCGCCCGTCAACACGGGCACATGTTGCCTGGCCGAACGAGTCTCGTTTAAAAAAAATGGTTCAAATGGCTCTGAGCACTATGGGACTTAACATCTATGGTCATCAGTCCCCTAGAACTTAGAACTACTTAAACCTAACTAACCTAAGGACAGCACACAACACCCAGCCATCACGAGGCAGAGAAAATCCCTGACCCCGCCGGGAATCGAACCCGGGAACCCGGGCGTGGGAAGCGAGAGCGCTACCGCACGACCACGAGATGCGGGCGAGTCTCGTTTCAAATTTTATGTAGCGGGTGGACGTGTATGCGTATGAGACAACCTCATGAATCCATTGATCCTGCCTGTCACCAGGGGACTGTTCAAGCTGGTGCAGGCTACGTAATGGTGTGGGGCGTGTGCAGTTGGAGTGATATGGGACCCGTAATACGACTAGAAACGACTCTGACAGATGACACGTACATAAGCATCCTGTCTGATCACCTGCATCCATTCATGCCCATTGTGCAGTCTCACGGACTAGGACAATTCGAGCAGGACAATGCGGCACCCCACAAAGTCCAGAATTGCTACAGAGTGGTTCCAGGAACACTCTTCGGAGTTTAAACACTTCCGCTGGCCACCAGACTCCCCAGAGATGAACTGAGAGTATGAATTGAGCATATCTTGGATGCCTTGCAACGTGCTGTTCAGAAGAGATCTCCACACCCCCTTTGCAGACAGCCCTGCAGGATTCATGGTGTCAGTTCCCTCCAGCACTACTTCAGACATTAGTCGAGTGGATACCACGCCATGTTGCAGCACTTCTGCGTGCTCGCGGGGGCCCTACATGATAGGAGGCAGGTGTACCAGTTTCTTTGGCTCTTCAGAGTATTATTGTCTGAGCAGTACTGTACCTATTCTTAAATCATGCCTTTTGTGCTAGTTTCTAACAGTAACTGTCGTTTTTAAAACGTCGCTATATGGTTTTCCGATTTTCTGTAGTGATGCACTATTTCAAAGTAATTGAATTTTTATGGAAAAACATTAATCTTTTTTTTTTAGTTTTATTTAAAAACCATGGTGTGGGTTCCTGTAGTCATGTCCTAGTTCATGAACCACGGGCAACGTAATGAGTGGGCCAAGTAAGTGGTCCCTACAGTCGGGATACCGGTTACTTCGGAATAAGGCTGGGCATCTCGGACATATTCTGAATCGTGGTCACCTTTGTGCTCATACGGCAAAGACTACCAAATCCACCGGTTAGTCCCTCAGCCGTTAGGGGTAAAACCCAATGGGACTCGGGGCAAGTAAGGCTAGCAACCTGCTTCCCTGGTACTTTAAATATGATGCTGGCAACAATCAGAGCAAAATGCCTCGGACCTTTGGAGGTGACGGAGTCCCACCTCCAACTGACAAACCAGGGACTCCTAAGATACGACTTGGCAAACAAATGGTAATGAGATGGGGAGCTATTAATATCAATGGGGGCTACTCTGGGAAGAAGGTAGAGCTGGCAGAGGCTGCAAGTAAGATGGGGCTGGACGTTTTAGCTGTTAGTGACATTCGGGTAAGGGGTGAGAAAGAAGAGGAAGTGGGAGAATACAAGGTCTACCTGTCAGGAGTCAAAGCAGGAATAGCACAATGGGGTGTAGGGCTTTACATCAGGAAAGAAATGGAACCCAGCGTAGTTGCAATAAGGTATGTAAACGAACGACTGATGTGGATAGATTTGACAGTGTCTAGCAAGAAAATTAGAATTGTGTCAGTATATTTGCATTGTGAAGGGACAGATCAAGATAAGATGGATAGTTTTTATGAGGCACTCAGTGATGTAGTTGTTAGAGTAAAGGACAAGGACAGTGTTCTGCTCATGGGTGATTTTAACGCCAGGATTGGAAATCGAACAGAAGGGTATGAAAAGGTTACGGGTAAATTTGGAGAGGATATGGAGGCCAACAGGAACGGGAAACAACTCTTGGATTTCTGTGCCAGTATGGGCTTAGTAATCACAAACTCATGTTTTTAAACATAAGAACATTCACCGGTATACTTGGGAAGGCAGGGGAACCAGATCTGTCATTGACTATATAATAACAGATCAGGAATTCAGGAAGGCTGTGAGGGGGACACGTGTATTCAGGGGATTCTTTGATGACACTGATCATTATTTAATCTGCAGTGAAATTGGGATTGTGAGGCCGAAAGTGCAGGAGGTCAGGTCCATATGTAGGAGGATAAGAGTGGAGAAACTTCAGGATAAGGAAATCAGGCACAAGTACATAACAGCGATCTCAGAAAGGTACCAGTTAGTTGAATGTAGTCAATTACAGTCATTGGAAAAGGAATGGACAAGGTACAGGGACACAGTACTAGAAGTGGCTAAAGAATGTCTTGGAACAGTAGTGTGTAAAAGTAGGATGAAGCAAACAGCTTGGTGGAATGATACAGTCAAGGCAGCCTGTAAAAGGAAAAAGGTGTATCAAAAATGGCTACATACCAGAACCCAGGTAGACAGAGAAAGTTATGTTGAAGAAAGAAACAAAGCCAAACAGATAATTGCAGCATCCAAGAAGAAATCGTGGGAAGACTTTGGAAACAGGTTGGAGACTATGGGTCAAGCTGCTGGAAAACCATTCTGGAGTGTAATTAGCAGTCTTCAAAAGGGAGGTAAGAAGGAAATGACAAGTATTTTGGACAGGTCAGGAAAACTGCTGGTGAATCCTGTGGATGCCTTGGGCAGATGGAGGGAATATTTTGAAGAGTTGCTCATTGTAGGTGACAATGCGAACAGTAATGTTTCAGATTTCGAGGTACAATGGGATAGGAATGATGATGGAAATGGGATCACATTTGAGGAATTGGAAAAAATGGTCAATAGATTGCAGTGCAATAAAGCGGCTGGGGTGGATGAAATTAAGTCGGAACTCATCAAATACAGTGGAATGTCAGGTCTTAAATGGCTACACAGGATAATTGAAATGGCCTGGGAGTCGGGACAGGTTGCATCAGACTGGACAAAAGCAGTAATCACACCAATCTTTAAACATGGAAACAGAAAAGATTGTAACAACTACAGAGGTATCTCTTTAATCAGCGTTGTGGGTAAAATCTTCTCAGGTATTGTTGAAAGGAAAGTGCGAGTATTAGTTGAGGACCAATTGGATGAAAATCAGTGTGGGTTTATGCCTCTTAGAGGTTGTCAGGACCAGATCTTTAGCTTACTGCAAATAATGGATAAGTGTTATGAGTGGAACAGGGAATTGTACCTATGCTTTATAGATCTAGAAAAGGCATATGACCGGGTTCCTAGGAGGAAGTTATTGTCTGTTCTACAAGATTATGGAATAGGAGGCAAACTTTTGCAAGCAATTAAAGGTCTTTACATGGATAGTCAGGCAGCAGTTAGAGTTGACGGTAAACTGAGTTCATTGTTCAGAGTAGTTTCAGGGGTAAGACAAGGCTGCAACCTGTCTCCACTGTTGTTCATATTATTTATGGATCATATGTTGAAAACAATAGACTGGCGGGGTGAGATTAAGATATGTGAACACAAAATAAGCAGTCTTGCATATGCGGATGACTTAGTTGTGATGGCAGATTCGATTGAAAGCTTGCAAAGTAATATTTCAGAGCTAGATCAGAAATGTAAAGACTATGGTATGAAGATTAGCATCTCCAAAACGAAAGTAATGTCAGTGGGAAAGAAATATAAACGGATGGAGTGCCAAATTGGAGGAACAAAGTTAGAACAGGTGGACGGTTTCAAGTACTTAGGATGCATATTCTCACAGGATGGCAACATAGTGAAAGAACTGGAAGCAAGGTGTAGCAAAGCTAATGCAGTGAGCGCTCAGCTACGATCTACTCTCTTCTGCAAGAAGGAAGTCAGTACCAAGACAAAGTTATCTGTGCACCGTTCAATCTTTCGACCAACTTTGTTGTATGGGAGCGAAAGCTGGGTGGATTCAGGCTACCTTATCAACAAGGTTGAGGTTACGGATATGAAAGTAGCTAGGATGATTGCAGGTACTAGTAGATGGGAACAGTGGCAGGAGGGTGTCCACAATGAGGAAATCAAAGAAAAACTGGGAATGAACTCTATAGATGTACCAGTCAGGGCGAACAGGCTTAGATGGTGGAGTCATGTTACACGCATGGGAGAAGCAAGGTTACCCAAGAGACTCATGGATTCAGCAGTAGAGGGTAGGAGGAGTCGGGGCAGACCGAGGAGAAGGTACCTGGATTCGGTTAAGAATGATTTTGAAGTAATAGGTATAACATCAGAAGAGGCACCAATGTTAGCACTGAATAGGGGATCATGGAGGAACTGTATAAGGGGGGCTATGCTCCAGACTGAACGCTGAAAGGAATAATGAGTCTTAAATTATGATGATGATTATGATGATTTAAAAACCAAAATATTTAACACTGATGCTATGGCAAATTCTAAAAAATAAAAAAACAATTTTGAACAGAGGTGCAATAAATACCAAAAAATGCCGGTTATTCAGAACTAAAATGCCAGTATCGGTTTTAACCGACCGGTTTTTTCCAGTTCCTTCTGTACTGTGTTCAGTGCGTTGCAGGTGTCAGTCGAGCTCAGAACAGTCTTCTATGTAGGTGTGAGTGCATCGTCTCGGAGCTAAGCGAACTCGAACGTGGAAATATTGTTGGTGCTAGTATGGTGGGAGGTTCCTTATGGAGGATTTATACTCCATACGGGGAAAATGAAAAACAACAGCCGCTACGTCACAACGCGGATAAAGTGTCTGTCTGTTGAGTGATCGTGACGGATAGTCATTGCAAAATATTGTGGCGAAAACTGAGAGTTCGACAGCTGCAAAACTCACTGTAGAACTGAATGTCGAACTCGCGAACTCTGTCGGCATCAAAATAACGAAGGGGACTCCAGAAGCAGACTGTCGCAGGGCAAGCTGTAATTCTAGAACCCAACACCAGTGACGAAAATCGTAACTGGAAAATGTCGTGGCCATAAATCCTGGACTATAGAGTAATAAAAGAAAGTCATTTGGACACTGTTTCCATCTTCAGCCGGCCGGAGTGGCCGAGCGGTTCTAGGCGCTACAGTCCGGAACGGCGCGACCGCTACGGTCGCAGGTTCGAACCCTGCCTCGGGCATGGATGTGTGTGATGTCCTTAGGTTAGTTAGGTTTAAGTAGTTCTAAGTTCTAGGGGACTGATGACCTCAGAAGTTACGTCCCGTAGTGCTCAGAGCCATTTGAACCATTTTTTCCAACTTCAGGCCGCGTTTACACCACAATAGTGAAACAAATTTGTCCTCTAGCCATTCCCTCTTAGCCATTTCGCACTTCCTGTCGATCCCATTTTTGAGATGTTTGTATTCTTTTCCGCCTGCTTCATTTACTGCATTTTTATACTTTCTCCTTTCATCAATTAAATTCAATATTTCTTGTGTTACCCAGGGATTTCTACTAGCCCTAATCTTTTTACCTTCCTGATCCTCTGCTGCCTTCACTATTTTGTCTTTCAACGCTACCCACTCTTCTACTGTATTCCTTTCCCCTCTTATTGTCAATCGTTCTATAATCTTCCCTCTGAAACTCTCTACAACCTCTGTTTCTTTCAATTTATCCCGGTCCCATCTCCTTCAATTCCTACCTTTTTGCATTTTCTTCAGTTTTAATCCACAGTTCATAAACAATAAATTGTTGTCAGAGTCCACATCTCCCACCTGGAAATGTCTTGCAATTTACTGGTTCCTAAATCTCTGTCTTACCATTATATAATCACTCTGAAGCCTTTCGATGTCTCCATGTCTCTTCCACATATACATCCTTCTTTCATGATTGTTAAACCAAGTGTAAGGATGATTAAGTTCTGCCCTGTACAAAATTCCACCAGGCGGCTTCCTCTTCCATCCCTTACCCATAGTCCATATACACCTGCTACTTTTCCTTCTCTTTCTTTTCCTACTAACGAATCTCAGCCCCCCCCCCCCTAGTTGACATTATAAAATTGGACTACTGTGGTAGGCATGGGCTTCGTATCTACCTCGGCAACGTTAATGCGTTCACTACCCCCCCTCCCCCCCATGAACCATGGACCTTGTCGTTGGTGGGGAAGCTTGCGTGCCTCAGCGATAAAGAAGATAGCCGTACCGTATGTGCAACCACAACGGAGGGGTATCTGTTAAGAGGCCAGACGAACGTGTGTTTCCTGAAGAGGGGCAGCAACCTTTTCAGTAGTTGCATGGACAACAGTCTGGATGATTGACTGATCTTGACAGATCTGGCCTTCTACCACTAACCAAAACGGCCTTGCTCTGATGGTACTGCGAACGGCTGAAAGCAAGGGGAAACTACAGCCGTAATTTTTCCCGAGGGCATGCAACTTTTCTGTATGGTTACACGATGATGGCGTCCTCTTCGCTAAAATATTACGGAAGTAAAATAGTCCCCCATTCGGATCTCCGGGCGGGGACTACCCAGGAGGACGTTGTTATCAGGAGAAAGAAAACTGGCAGGTAGGTTAGAAAATTTAAAAAGGGAAATGGATAGGTTAAAGTTAAATATAGTGGGAATTAGTGAAGTTCGGTGGCAGGAGGAACAAGAGTTCTGGTCAGGTGACTACAGGGTAATAAACACAAAATCTAATAGAGGTAATGCAGGAGTAGGTTCAAAAATGAATTTTAAAAAAGTGCGGGTAAGCTACTACAAACAGCATAGTATATGCATTATTGTGGCCAAGACAGATACGAAGCCCACACCTACTACAGTAGTACAAGTTTATATGCCAACTAGCTCTGCAGATGACGAAGAAATTGAAGAAATGTATGATGAAATAAAAGAAATTATTCAGATAGTGAAGGGAGACGAAAATTTAATAGTCATGGGTGACTGGAATTCGAGTGTAGGAAAAGGGAGAGAAGGAAACGTAGTAGGTGAATATGGATTGGGGGTAAGAAATGAAAGAGAAAGCCGCCTGGCAGAATTTTGCACAGGGCATAACTTAATCATAGTTAACACTTGTTTCAAGAATCATGAAAGAAGGTTGTATACACGAAAGAGGCCTGGAGATACTAGAAGGTTTGAGATAGATTAAGTAACGGTAAGAAAGAGATTTTGAACCATGTTTTAAATTGTAAGATATTTCCAGGGGCAGACGTGGACTCTGACCACAATCTATTGGTTATGAACTGTAGATTAAAACTGAAGAAACTGCAAAAAGGTGGGAATTTGAGGAGATGGGAACTGGATAAACTGAAAGAACCAGAGGTTCTAGAGAGCTTCAGGTAATGATTGACAAGAATGGGGCAAAGAAATACTGTAGATGAAGAATGGGTAGCTTTGAGGGATGAAGTAGTAGAGGCAGCAGAGGATCAAGTAGGTAAAAAGACGAGGGCTAGTAGAAATCCTTGGGTAAATGAAGAAATATTGAATTTAATTGATGAAATGAGAAAATATGAAAATGCAGTAAATGAAGCAGACAAAAAGGAATACAAACGTCTCGAAAATTAGATCGACAGGAAGTGCAAGATGGCTAGAGGACAAATGTAAGAAACAAGGCCCCGGGAGTAGACAACATACAATTAGAACTACTGACGGCCTTGGGAGAGCCAGCCATGACAATACTCTACCATCTGGTGAGCAAGATATATGAGACAGGCGAAATACCCTCAGACTTCAAGAAGAATATAATAACTCCAATCCCAAAGAAAGCAGGTGTTGACAGATGTGAAAATTACCGAACTATCAGTTTAAAAGTCACGTCTGCAAAATACTAACACGAATTCTTTTCAGACGAATGGAAAAACTTGTAGAAGCCGACCTCGGGGAAGATCAGTTTGGATTCTGTAGAAACGTTGAAACACGTGAGGCATTACTGACCCTTCGACTTATCTTAGAAGAAAGATTAACGTAAGGTAAACCTACGTTTCTAGCATTTGTAGACTTAGAGAAAGTTTTTGACAATGATATCTGGAATACTCTCTTTCAAATTCTGAAGGTGGCAGGGGTAAAATACAGGGAGCGAAAGGCTATTTACAATGTGTACAGAAACCAGATGGCAATTATAATAGTCGAGAGGCATGAAAGGGAAGCATTGGTTGGGAAGGGAGTGAGACAGGGTCGTAGCCTTTCCCGATTTTATTCAATCTGTATATTGAGCAAGCAGTAAAGGAAACAAAAGAAAAATTCATAGTAGGAATTAAAATCCATGAAGAAGAAATAAAAGCTTTGAGGTTCGCCGATGACATTGTAATTCTGTCAGAGACCGCAAAGGTCCTGGAAGAGTAGTTGAACGGAATGGATGGTGTCTTGAAGGGTGTATATAAGATGAACATCAACAAAAGGAAAACTAGAGTAATGGAATGGAGTCGGATTAAAGCAGGTGATGCTGAGGGAATTAGATTAGGAAATGAGACACAAAGTAGTAGGTGAGTTCTGTTTGGGAAGCAAAATAACTGATGATGGTGGAAGCAGAAATGATACTTTGGTGTCCTTCGGTCGGGAGGAAAGAAAAGTTTTAACACACTTTACTATAACTGTAACGCTTTGTTGGAGAGCACTAAATTCCAAACGCAAGAACAACAAGAAGCACAACAATCCTTGTGGTGGCAAAAGCCAGATAAGAGTTCAACACATCGAAAAGAAAATAATATCCAAAATACTACTCTACACAATTATAAAGATACAACTTTCTACAGAAAGCTACGGCGGGTGTTTTCCTAGGCTGGAGTCGGCGTAGGTATTGCCCGAAACTGTCCTGGCTATGGGTACACACTGCCGGTCTGACTCTGCTGGCGTGCTTATAACGCCGATTCGGCGGAGTGCTACACGTAGTCACATTAGTTCCAATTGGTGGATCTCTGTCACATGGCTTTTCACGAAGTAGTGCCATGTTTATGGTGGGAAGTATGTTGTTGTTTACATCCAATGGCGATGTTGTGATATGAGCTCTTGAAGGGAGATCGACAGCCCACCTTGCTTGTCTGTTGTGCTGGCCCTCTAACTGTTAAGGGGCCATTACGACAGATATAAAATGTAGAATGGCGATGGCAAGGAAAGCGTTTCTGAAGATGAGAAATTTGTTAATATCGAGTACTGATTTATGTGCCAGGAAGTGTTTTCTGAAAGTATTTGTATGGAGTGTAGCCACGTATGGAAGTGAAACACGGATGATAAACAGTTTAGACAAGAAGCGAATAGAATCTTTCGAAATGTGGTGCTACAGAAGAATGCTGAAGATTAGATGGGTAGATCACGTAACTAGTGAGGAGGTACTGAATAGAATTGGGCAGAAGAGGAATTTGTGGCACAACTTGACTAGAAGAAGGGATCGGTTGGTAGGACATGTTCTGAGGCATCAAAGGATCACCACTTTAGTATTGGTGGGAAGCGTAGACGGTAAAAATTGTAGAGGGAGCCCAAGAGATGAATACACTAAGCAGATTCAGAAGGATGTAGGTCGCAGTAGTTACTCGGTAATGAAGAGGCTTGCACAGGATAGAGTGGCATGGAGGGCTGAATCAAATTTTTCGAATGAAGACCACTACAACAACATGGTGTTATTCCATGGGCTCCATGGTTAGTCTGTAACGTCGCATTACTGCCAAGGAAAATGTGACAACTTTGACTCATCAGTTCTACCTCATGGTATAATGGCTCAAATGGCTCTGAGCACTATGGGACTCAACTGCTGAGGTCATTAGTCCCCTAGAACTTAGAACTAGTTAAACCTAACTAACCTAAGGACATCACAAACATCCATGCCCGAGGCAGGATTTTTCACAATTACAGTAACAAAGATATAAAATGCACACACTTATTAATACAATGTTGGTCAAATGCTAAAATTTTCTCACAGTCCATAAAGACAGTCCAGATTGTTCATCGCAGTAAAATTTCATTGTATAAATAAGTGTGTGCATTTGATATCTTGGTTATTGTAATGATAAAAAAATTTTTCAAATCATTATTGGCCACTGCCCAAAACAATTTGTAAAATTTTTTGTGGGGAACATGGGGGCTATGTAAGTAGGCTGTTTATGTTTTCTTTATGTAAGTAGGCTGTTTATGTTTTCTTATTGGCAACGTTACGTAGCGCTCTATATGAAAATCACTGGCTGTGCTGTGTGCAGTCTGTGGCTAGTTTGCATTGTTGTCTGGCATTGAAGTGTTGGGCAGCTGGATGTGAACAGCGCGTAGCGTTGCGCAGTTGGAGGTGAGCCGCCAGCAGTGGTGGATGTGGGAAATGAGATGGCGGGTTTTTGAGTACAGAATGGATATTATGAACTGCTATGTATATTATGCTTTTTCAACACTATTAAGGTAAATACATTGTTTGTTCTCTATTAAAATCTTTCATTTGCTAACTATCCCTATCAGTAGTTAGTGCCTTCCGTAGTTTGAATCTTTTATTTAGCTGGCAGTAGTGGCGCTCGCTGTATTGCAGTAGTTCGAGTAACGGAGATTTTTGGTGAGGTAAGTGATTTGTGAAAGGTATAGATTAATGTTAGTCAGGGCCATTCTTTTGCAGGGATTTTTGAAAGTCAGATTGCGTTGCGCTAAAAATATTGTGTGTCAGTTTAAGCACAGTCTTGTATAAATTTTTCTAAGAGGACGTTTCATCTTCGAGGACTTTACTTTGATAGTGATGAAGCGTTGCAAGCAGAGGTGAGGTTGTGCCTCCGCCAACAAATTCAGGCTCTCTACATACAGTATCTGTGTCAACAAAATGGTCTCTCGTTGGCAGAAATGTGTTCGTCGCCATGGTGATTATTTGAGAAATATGTATGTAAACATAAAGAAAAAGGTGCAGAATGTTAATAACCTAAGCTTTATTTAAAAAGAGTTAACACCACAGAAAAATTCGGAGGCGTTACTTTTCAGCTCGCCCTAGTGTTATGCTCGATGCTGAGATGCAATTATGAATATTTTTTTAGGTCAGACTTGACGCTCTCCTACAGTCCCACAGTGCCACTGGGTCAGTACAGAAATAGGGATATTGCAGTTCTTTCCCGGGACTGAAGGCGTTCTTGCTGAACCTGCTTCAGCTGGTGGGGGAGCAGGCGTTTCATTTATCCAGCCACTGCAGCGGAGGCTAGGCAAGCACCAGGAACGAAGAGAGGGGACAAACTTGCTGGTGAAGGGAGGTTAGGGGGCGCCGCTTATACTTTTGTGGGTTTCACGGCAGACCGAAACAAGCGCAAGTTTTGCGTGTGACGCTGCCCCGCCCGAGAACAAGAGTTCCTCTTAAGGAGGGAACTTTGTCGGATATATGGAAAGTTCTCTGCTCCCGCCCAGCCGCCCTGCTAGCAACTTTAGCTACAGCGGCATAAGTATTAATTCTGCAAGGAAAATTCCCCTGAAGATTTGCAACAGACTTAAATACGGGTCCCTCTTGTAGCACGCATGACAAAAGCTCTAACTGTTTCCTTTGGCTCTAAATCGCTGTGAGATCATTTATGCTACCATCAAAATATGACTAGAGAGACCGGTGTAGACGCTAAACGACCAGTGGGTGCCACTTGAGAGATGTTCGAAAGCTAGCCATCACGATCCCTACACGATCAAACAATTTCTTGAATTTCGCGTCTTGTCAGATTATTTGGGAGTTTATTATTTTTACTCATTTACTTATTATCTATTTTCCTTACACACTATTTACATTTTCAAAGGGAGAGTACTGTCCCCGGGTAACGCTAGCAGTTTCTCTTTTAAGGCGCTAGAAGCCTCTCGCTGGCTGTCTCCGTTCCCTGCTGCCCTCTCTCGACGTTATTTTATATTAATACTACCACTTAGCGTCACCTTTTTGCCGCTAGATGGCTCGCGCTGCCTCCATCTATCGTATTGTAGCCTCACAGTCTGTTACGTTTCCTGTGGAAACTGGTTCTGCCTCGGTGCCACTGATGGCCTTGTGTTGATTAGGAGACCAGTTGATGACCTGCAGCCGAGTTGTCTGCGTGCTAGACACACCGTACCTACACCTGGACTTATCGTTCTGAATGCGATTTCGTATGACCGTAGGAAACTCACTCTTGCGGTTATCCCACGCAGTCTGGCTGTAAATCTGTACGTCAGTCTGATGATCCGACCTGTTGTGCTGCCATACATGGACTACATTCCAGGGAGGGGCTTCCAACAGGACAACGCACGCACACATTCCGCTTTTGTAAACTAACCTCCTCTACAGAGTGTTGTCGACATGTTGCCTTGGCTTGATCAGTCAGCTGATCCTTCTCCAGTCGAGCACATATGGGGCATCATACGATGATAACTCCAGCGTCATCCTCAACCACCATTAACTGTCCCTGTACTCACCGGCCAAATGGAACGTGCAAGGAACTCCATCCCACAAACTGACATCCAACACCTGTACAACACAATGCATGCACAGTTGACTGCTTGCATTCAAGATTGTGGTGATTATACCGGTTATTAATGTACCAGCATTTTACATTTTCAGTGTCTTATCTCGCGCTTACGTTAACCTGTGGTCCTGCAACGTTAATCACTTGAATATGTTATCAGATATTTCTGAAATTTCATTACTGTACGTTTATTAATTTTTGGTGTTGCGATTTTTTCCGTCAATGTATATCACACATGAAACTTCTTGGCAGATTAAAACTGTGTGCCAGACCGAGACTCGAACTCGGGACCTTCGCATTTCGTGGGCAAGTGCTCTACCAACTGAGCTACCCAAGCACGACTCACGCCCCGTCCTCACAGCTTTACTTCTGCCGGTACCTCGTCTCCTACCTTCCAAACTTAACAGAAGCTCTCCTGCGAACCTTGCAGAACTAGCACTCCTGAAAGAAAGGATATTGCGAGGACATGGCTTAGCCACAGCCTGGAGGATATCACACATGCTTAAATACGAAAATGCCTTCTCTGAGTTGTACGTAGTTCCCCCGATTGACCAAAAAATGCTTCATTACTCACTTTCCAACAATAAATGAACTACTGACAGGACAACACAATAGGAAAAATGTAATGGCTACTACACTGCCGTAGGGCCTACACATTATTATTATTATTATTACCATTATTCTTTCCTTTCTCAGACGTTATGTCTGGATAAAAATGGAAAGTCACGCGGACCTTGATCAAGCGCGTCTTCCTTTTAAGTGTACGGTATATGTTACATTGCATTTAGGAACTTTCGGGTAATTGAACATGTATCAATAATTACAGATTTCTGCAGTTGTATATATACATTTGGATGTAGCTGTATTGCGTTGATGTACTGGTGGATATTGTGTGGCATGACTCCAGTAGTTGATAGTATAATTGGTATAATGTCAACTTTATCCTGATGCCACATGTCCTTGACTTCCTCAGCCAGTTGGATGTATTTTTCAATTTTTTCTCCTGTTTTCTTCTGTATATGTGTTGTATTGGGTATGGATATTTCGATTAGTTGTGTTATTTTCTTCTTTTTATTGGTGAGTATGATGTCAGGTTTGTTATGTGGTGTTTTTTTATCTGTTATAATGGTTCTGTTCCAGTATAGTTTGTATTCATCATTCTCCAGTACATTTTGTGGTGCATACTTGTAGGTGGAAACATGTTGTTTCATTAGTTTATGTTGTATGGCAAGTTGTTGATGTCTGCTTATTGTACATCCGCTTGTAATGTGATCTACTGTTTCTATTTGTTGTTTGCGAAGTCTGCATTTATCTGTTGTGGTATTGGGATCTTTAATAATATGCTTGCTGTAATATCTGGTGTTTATTGTTTGATCCTGTATTGCAATCATGAATCCTTCCATCTCACTGTATATATTGCCTTTTCTTAGCCATGTGTTGGATGTGTCGTGATCGATGTGTGGCTGTGTTAGATGATACGGGTGCTTGCCATGTAGTGTTTTCTTTTTCCAATTTACTTTCTTCGTATCTGTTGATGTTATGTGATCTAAAGGGTTGTAAAAGTGGTGTAGCCAAAGTATTTATATAAGTGATTGCTTTGTGTATTTTGCTACTTTCTGCTTGTTCTAGAAAGAATTTTCTTAAATTGTCTACCTGTCCATAATGTAGGATTTTTATATCGATAAATCCCCTTCCTCCTTCCTTTCTGCTTAATGTGAATCTTTTTCTTGCTGAAAGTATGTGATGTATTCTATATTTGTGGCATTGTGATCATGTAAGTGTATTGAGTGCTTCTACGTCTGTGGTACTCCATTTCACTACTCCAAATGAGTAGGTCAATATTGGTATAGCATAAGTATTTATAGCTTTTGTCTTGTTTCTTGCTGTCAATTCTGTTTTCAGTATTTTTGTTAGTCTTTGTCTATATTTTTCTTTTAGTTCTTCTTTAATATTTCTATTATCTACTCCTATTTTTTGTCTGTATCCTAGATATTTATAAGCATCTGTTTTTTCCATCGCTTCTATGGAGTCACTGTGGTTATTCAATGTGTAATCTTCTTGTTTAGTGTGTTTTCCCTTGACTATGCTATTTTTCTTACATTTGTCTGTTCCAAACACCATATTTATATCATTGATGAATACTTCTGTTATCTTTAGTAATTGGTTGAGTTGTTGATTTGTTGCTGCCAGTAGTTTTAGATCATCCATGTATAGCAAATGTGTGATTTTGTGTGGGTATGTTCCAGTAATATTATATCCATAATTTGTATTATTTAGCATGTTGGATAGTGGGTTCAGAGCAAGACAGAACCAGAGAGGACTTAATGAGTCTTCTTGGTATATTCCACGCTTAATCTGTATTGGCTGTGATGTGATATTATATGAATTTGTTTGGATATTAAGTGTGGTTTTCCAGTTTTTCATTACTAGGAACTGTATCAATTTAGGATCTACTTTGTATATTTCCAAGATCTGTAGTAACCATGAGTGGGGTACACTATCAAAAGCTTTTTGGTAATCAATGTAGCGTAGTGTAGCGACCTTTGTTTGGTTTTAGCTTGATATGTCACCTCTGTATCTATTATCAGTTGCTCTTTACATCCTCGTGCTCCTTTGCAGGTGCCTTTTTGTTCTTCATTTATAATTTTGTTCTGTGTTGTATGTGTCATTAATTTCTGTGTAATGACTGAAGTTAATATTTTGTAGATTGTTGGTAGGCATGTTATGGGGCGATATTTAGCTGGGTTTGCTGTGTCTGCTTGATCTTTAGGTTTCAGATAGGTTATTCCATGTGTAAGTGTATCAGGGAATGTGTATGGGTCTGCAATGTAACTGTTAAATAATTTAGTTAGATGTGAATGTGTTGAGGTGAACTTCTTTAGCCAGAAATTTGCTTTTTTATCATTTCCAGGGACTTTACAATTGTGCGTATGGTTAATTGCTAGGGTGACTTCATGTTGCAAAATTATCACTTCAGGCATTTGTGGTATCATCTTGTATGAGTCTGTTTCTGCTTGTATCCACCGTGCATGCCTTTTATGTTGTACCCGGTTTGACCATATGTTGCTCCAGAAGTGTTCCATGTCTGTTATGTTTGGGGGATTGTCTATTTTAATGTGTGTGTTATCTATTGTTTGGTAAAATTTCTTTTGGTTTGTGTTGAATGTTTGGTTTTGTTTCCTCCTATTTTCACTTTTTTTGTATCTTCTAAGTCGTTTGGCCAATGCTTGTAATTTCTGATTCTTTAAATCTAATTGCTCTATCGCTTCTTGTTGTGAGATTTTACCTAACCTTTTTCATTTTTTTGTCTGATATTTCATTTCTTATAAATTGTGTTAGCTGTCCGAGGTCTTTTCTAAGCTTTTCTATTCTGATCTGTAGCCTGTGTTGCCATGCTGGTTTTGTGGGTTTCTTCAGTGTGTTGGTTGGTTCTGATCTCTGCCTAGTGTGTATATTTAGTGTAGTGAGTGCTCCTACATAAACCAGTAGTTGTAACTCTTCCATCTTCTGTGTGTTGGTTGGTTCTGGGTTCTGATCTCTGCCTAGTGTGTATATTTAGTGTAGTGAGTGCTCCTACATAAACCAGTAGTTGTAACTCTTCCATAGTTGTGTTTTCATTTATTTTGTTGTGTATGATTGTGTTGATAGTTGTTATTGTTGTTTCGACTTGTGGGTTATTTGGTGGTCTATGCAAGAATGGTCTAATGTCTGTATTTGTGTCTTTGTATTCTATATATGTCAGCTGAAATTTCTCTTCTATATCTAACATGTGTGTCACTTTGTGTTCTATTTGTGCTTGTTCTGGTGGCTGTCTTAAGATTTCGTTTTCCTCTGATAGTTTAATTGATGTGTGTTGGTCTTTGTTTGTTTGCTCTGGGATGTTCGAGTCCATTACTGTATTTTCTTCTTCTTCTAATTGCACATTATTTTGTTCCAGTATTTGTTGTACTTGTTGTTTGATGTTTTCTAATTCTGACTGGGGTATCCTGTTATTTTTTATTATTACACGGATCTGATCAGCTAGTCGTTGTTCTGTTAAAAATTTTAATTCCGGGTATCTGGTAATAAATGTTGTGTATACTTGTGATCTGTATCCAGTTGTGTTGGTTCCTAAGTTTGTTGCTTGGTAATAACAGAACATGAGGTGTCGATTAACTTCATCTGACCATCTCATCCTCTGTCTTTGTTTTCCTTCTAGGGTAGTTGCAGGAAGCATATCCTGCAAAACACCTCTATTTGGATTTAAATCATTTTCCAGTTGGCTAGCAGTGTTGTTAGCATTGTGGGCGGGCATAGGGTTCGAGCGTCGTCCCCGACCATGACGGCGCTTGTCCGAGGCTCCTTTAGTTCTGTCCTGAACCAAGTAATCACACTAAAAGGGGGGTTAGCCCTATTGGTGGTTTGTTCTTTTCGCCGCCTTTTACGACTGGCAGAACATACTGGAGGCCTATTCTTTTCCCGTGCCTCCACGGGGTTAATTGTTATTATTATTATTATTATTATTATTATTACTTTTATTATTTGAGTCAGTGGTTCGACACAAAGGTTTGGCCGTCTGAATCTTGAAATTTCTGCCATTTCCGAACTAATGAGTCCAGCATTCAAATGATTAAGTACAGTGCCACACATTTTAACGGAGTCTATTTTAAAGGAGGGATCGCAGTGTGAGTGAGTAAGTGTCGCCAGGGGTAGGGGTGCTGCAAACGAAGCATCTTTTGTGACAAGTGCCTATTCTCAGTGCGGATACTTACTTTTTCTCTGAGGAGGACTTGAAGGTAGCAATTGCGATGCACTGAGAATTGTTTCATCATTCTATATCATTCGGCAAGACGGAGTGATAATTCGGCAATAGCAGGAACTAATATGGTCACGTGACTTGGTAAAGAAAATGGGAAGGTACAATCAGTCCTATTAAAGTGGTGCGCGTTGTTACATGTAAGTCACAGTGCGACCATGGAAGGTGAGCGCGGAAACTGTCCTCGAGGGCAACCGCGATTAAATTTGTTGAACAGAGGGGATTTATCAGACCGGCGGAGAAAGTGACGGAACGTACTGTCAAAATGTTAAAGTTGACCCAGAGGATGGTTTGCAAATTGCGGAGGGAGCACGATTAATATCTTTAAGAATGGAGATGAGTATACTCGTACAAACTTGAGTGCTTCCTAAACTGCCATTGCCTCCGCTGTAAAAGCTGAAGCGCTTTTAGGCAACTTGATGGCTTTGCTGACTTTGGGTGCGACGGTACAGAGAAGCACATCCAGTACACTCCTCATGAGGAGTTTTGGAGCTCTCTCCGTACATAAGAGGAAACATCCTGACTGACTGACTGGTCATCGCTCAGCCCAAACAGCTCACAACAGGAACATGAAATTTGGGGAGGGTGTTGAGCTTCTACTGTAGACACCGTTTAATGGGAGCGGTAGGTGCCTATGCTGCCCTTGTTAAAATCACTAAGTTTGATGAACATTTATGAATAAACTACCAAATAGAAAAATTTGAATTCTTTTTTACATATAGAGTGGTTTAGTATTGCAATTATGACAGAGGTATTTTGGAGTATCTTTTCTAGTTTCCTTCCAATTATTTTTTTTATTAATGACCCAAATTTTTTTACAAATAATTGCTTTATAATTAAACTGAAATGAAACTACTGAACATATTGCCAAATGGCTGTGTTACAATGTAAGTTTGACCACTAGGGGTGCTGTATAAAAATTTCATCTCTCTAGCGCGAGTGGATTTTGAGAAAATGTTCCTTATATTCGAAAAATTCTAATTTACGGGAAATGGCTATCAAAGTTTCTCAATACATTCCTGCACTATAGGATGGATTATCAACGTCTTCTTCTTCATCCTCCAAAAACTTCCTCTTCTGTCTTCTTTTCTGGCCTGTTGTTCCATCATACTTCATATGTCTTTCTCTTCTTTCTGCTCCTCTTATCCTTTCTCTGTCAATATTTCTTAGTGCTCCTACAGTCTTCACCCCAGCTGTAAATCCTAATGCCTTCAGAACTTCACACTGTTCCCTTAGTTGTAGCTTGCTATTGCATCATAAATGCCAAAGTGCAGTGTTTTTATGCTTACAAACACCCTTTTAGGAATCACTTTCCAAATCAAATTGTTTACGCTCTCATTAGGATTCTGCGTCTTTCCGTGTAGACATTTGTGTAACCATTCTGGCTGTGCTAAGTCAAGAAAAATTGGTTTTATTGTTCCCTCCTGATTCTTGTACATACTGCATATTACCCGCTTTACACAACAAGTATAATACAACCAACAACAGGCGCAACACTGAACTAATTCGAAACCGTAAACAGCAAAGAGACGATGTTCCGCACTCTTATTCATTGTAGTAGCGCAACTTGGTATTAGTGTTAATTTTCTTTTCCCTACGTTCTTCCTCTTCTTATATACACGGTTACTAAAATGTGGCATCGTAACCAGAACAACGCTTTACACAAGAAGTATAATACTACCAAAAACAGGCGCAACACTGAACTAATTCGAAATGGTAAACAGCAAAGAGACGATGTTCCGCGCTCTTAGCGCTTCATTTGTCACAGAAAACAATGTAGCCAACCCTTGCACACTCGCTGTATGCGTAACATAAGGCGCTGTATGCGTAACAGGCCGAGAAAATCCCAAGCAGTTCGCCAGGAAGTCACGAGAGGGTGTTAGATGCATTCAGCGGCCGCCCATTTCCTCTGCAGGCGTGGGGGAAAATGGTAATAACTCTACTTCTAGGGCGAGTAGAACAATAATTCAAAGTTTACATTAAAGAGGAATGTTCCAATTAATTTTCGGTAGCAAAAAAAAAAAATCGTAATTTTTTGGATTTGACCGCCTCCGGCTCCCCTTAAGTAAGGAGTTTTTAGGTATCAAGGACCAGTTACAACAGTTCTTGCCCAGCTTGGTTCAGGAGAGAATACAATGGCTTTACTACGCTTTCCAACCGAATCAGCGCATGCGTCCATTTCAAAGGGCTGCAACGTCATACTGGTAAGTGGGCTAATATTGCCAAGTTCTCTGTAAATATGACTATTTTGTAATTTCCGAGTTTGTTGCTCATTCTATTTTTGCCTCCTCGCTATGTTTTCATGATAATTTGTATTGTGTGCTTGATAATGGCGCAACGCCGGAAGTGAAATTACGGAAGAAAAACTTTCGTAGTCATAGTAGGAAATTTACACTGATCAGCCAGATCAATATGACCACTGCCCACCGCGGTGTTGGATGCCCCCTGGTTTCGTCGCGGCCACATGATGTGGTAACAAATGAATGTAAGCGAAGCAGACGCGGGTGGGGGATCACTCTAATGAAGATATAGGCTGAAAGTGGGGAAATCCATTGAGACCAGTGACGCAGCGCCTGTGAACGAGTATCTCGAAACCGGCGAAGCTGGTCGAGCGTTCAGGTACTACTGTCGTGAGCATCTAGGTAAAGAGGTGGGAAGACAGTGAAACTACCACAAGGCGCTAAATGGTTGGACGTCCACGACTCTTGACAGAACGTGGGGTTAGGAACCTTGCCTGGCCATTACACTACACTACGAGGTGCATTCAAGTTCTAAGGCCTCCGATTATTTTTCTAATTAACTACTCACCCGAAATCGATGAAACTGGCGTTACCTCTCGACGTAATCGCCCTGCAGACGTACATATTTTTCACAACGCTGATGCCATGATACCATGGCAGTGGTGGAGGCTTCTTTAGGAGTCTGTTTTGACCACTGGAAAATCGCTGAGGCAATAGCAGCACGGCTGGTGAATGTGCGGCCACGGAGAGTGTCTTTCATTGTTGGAAAAAGCTAAAAGTCACTAGGAGCCAGGTCAGGTGAGTAGGGAGAATGAGGAATCACTTCAAAGTTGTTATCACGAAGAAACTGTTGCGTAATGTTAGCTCGATGTGCAGGTGCGTTGTCTTGGTGAAACAGCACACGCGTAGCCCTTCCCAGACGTTTTTGTTGCAGTGCAGGAAGGAATTTGTTCTTCAAAACATTTTTGTAGGATGCACCTGTTACCGTAGTGCCCTTTGGAACGCAATGGGTAAGGATTACGCCCTCGCTGTCCCAGAACATGGACACCATCATTGTTTCAGCACTGGCGGTTACCCGAAATTTTTTTGGTGGCGGTGAATCTGTGTGCTTCCATTGAGCTGACTGGCACTTTGTTTCTGGATTGAAAAATGGCATCCATGTCTCATCCATTGTCACAACCGACGAAAGGAAAGTCCCATTCATGCTGTCGTTGCGCGTCAACATTGCTTGGCAACATGCCACACGGGCAGCCATGTGGTCGTCCGTCAGCATTCGTGGCACCCACCTGGATGACACTTTTCGCATTTTCAGGTCGTCATGCAGGATTGTGTGCACAGAACCCACAGAAATGCCAACTCTGGAGGCGATCTGATCAACAGTCATTCGGCGATCCCCCAAAACAATTCTCTCCACTCTCTCGATCATGTTGTCAGACCGGCTTGTGCGAGCCCGAGGTTGTTTCGGTTTGTTGTCACACGATGTTCTGCCTTCATTAAACTGTTGCACCCATGAATGCTCTTTCGACACATCCATAACTCCATCACCACATGTCTCCTTCAACTGTCAATGAATTTCAATTGGTTTCACACCACGCAAATTCAGAAAACGAATGATTGCACGCTGTTCAAGTAAGGAAAACGTCGCCATTTTAAGTATTTAAAACAGTTCTCATTCTCGCCGCTGGTGGTAAAATTTCATCTGCCGTACGGTGCTGCCATCTCTGGGACGTATTGACAATGAACGCGGCCTCATTTTAATACAATGCGCATGTTTCTATCTCTTTCCATTCCGGAGAAAAAAAATCGGAGGCGTTAGAACTTGAATGCACCTCGCACTGGCCATTAAAATTGGTACACCACGAAGATGACGTGCTATAGACCCGAAATTTAACCGACAGGAAGAAGATGCTGTGATATGCAAATGATTAGCTTTTCAGAGCATTCGCACTAAGTTGGCGCCGGTGGCGACACCTACAACGTGCTGACATGAGGAAAGTTTCCAACTGATTTCTCATACACAAACAGCAGTCGACCGACGTTGCCTGGTGAAACGTTGTTGTGATGCCTCGTGTAAGGAGGAGAAATGCTTAGCACACGTTTCCGACTTTGATAAAGGTCGGATTGTAGCCTATCGCGATTTCGGTTTATCGTATCGCGACACTGCTGGTCGCGTTGGTCGAGATCCAATGACTGTTAGCAGAATATGGAATCGGTGGGTTCAGGAGGGTAATACGGAACGGCGTGCTGGATCCCAACGGCCTCGTATCACTAGCAGTCGAGATGACAGGCATCTTATCTGCACGGCTGCAACGGATTGTGCAGCCACGTCTCGATCCCTGAGTCAACAGATGGGGACGTTTGCAAGACAACAACCATCTGCACGAACAGTTAGACGACGTTTCCAGCAGCATGGACTATCAGCTCGGAAGCCATGGCTGCGGTTACCCTCTACCCTTCATTCGATCCCAGCGAAACCCTACATTTCGGCAGGATAATGCACGACCGTATGTTGCAGGTCCTGTACGGGCCTTTCTGGATACAGAAAATGTTCGATTGCTGCCCTGGCCAGAAAATTCTCCAGATCTCTCACCAATTAAAAACGTCTGGTCAATGCTGGCCGAGCAACTGGCGCGTCACAATACGCCAGTCACTACTCTTGATGAACTGTGGTATCGTGTTGAAGCTGCATGGGCAGCTGTAACTCCACGCGCCATCCAAGCTCTGTTTGACTCAATGCCCAGGCGTATCAAGGCCGCTATTACGGCCAGAGGTGGTTGTTCTGAGTACTGATTTCTCAGGATCTATGCACCCAAATTGCGTGAAAATGTAATCACAAGTCAGTTCTAGTATAACATATTTGTCCAACGAATACCCGTTTATCATCTGCATTTCTTGTTCGTGTAGCAATTTTAATGGCAGGTAGCGTAGAACAGAAGGTGATTTGTAGCACCTCTACCGAAAGAGCACAATACTGGTGCACGCACAAATGTTTCGGGCCGTTCATCGCAAACTGAAGAACATGGAGCTCCAGAGCAGACCCTCCCCCCCACGTCTGACATTGAAATAAGTGTCCAAGGAATAGAAAAGCAACTGGTATCACTCAACAGAGGAAAGTCCACTGGACCTGACGGGATACCAATTCGATTCTACACAGAGTACGCGAAGGAACTTGCCCCCCTTCTAACAGCCGTGTACCGCAAGTCTCTAGAGGAACGGAAGGTTCCAAATGATTGGAAAAGAGCACAGGTAGTCCCAGTCTTCAAGAAGGGTCGTCGAGCAGATGCGCAGAACTATAGACCTATATCTCTGACGTCGATCTGTTGTAGAATTTTAGAACATGTTTTTTGCTCGAGTTTCATGTCGTTTTTGGAAACCCAGAATCTACTATGTAGGAATCAACATGGATTCCGGAAACAGCGATCGTGTGAGACCCAACTCGCTTTATTTGTTCATGAGACCCAGAAAATATTAGATACAGGCTTCCAGGTAGATGCTATTTTCCTTGACTTCCGGAAGGCGTTCGATACAGTTCCGCACTGTCGCCTGATAAACAAAGTAAGAGCCTACGGAATATCAGATCAGCTGTGTGGCTGGATTGAAGAGTTTTTAGCAAACAGAACACAGCATGTTGTTATCAATGGAGAGACGTCTACAGACATTAAAGTAACCTCTGGCGTGCCACAGGGGAGTGTTATGGGACCATTGCTTTTCATAATATATATAAATGACCTAGTAGATAGTGTCGGAAGTTCCATGCGACTTTTCGCAGATGATGCTGTAATATACAGATAAGTTGCAGCATTAGAAAATTGTAGCGAAATGCAGGAAGATCTGCAGCGGATAGGCACTTGGTGCAGGGAGTGGCAACTGACCCTTAACGTAGACAAATGTAATGTATTGCGAATACATAGAAAGAAGGATCCTTTATTGTATGATTATATGATAGCAGAACAAACACTGGTAGCAGTTACTTCTGTAAAATATCTGGGAGTATGCGTGCGGAACGATTTGAAGTGGAATGATCATATAAAATTAATTGTTGTTAAGGCGGGTACCAGGTTGAGATTCATTGGGAGAGTCCTTAGAAAATGTAGTCCATCAACAAATGAGGTGCTTACAAAACACTCGTTCGACCTATACTTGAGTATTGCGCATCAGTGTGGGATCCGTACCAGATCGGGTTGACAGAGGAGATAGAGAAGATCCAAAGAAGAGCGGCGCGTTTCGTCACAGGGTTATTTGGTAAGCGTGATAGCGTTACGGAGATATTTAACAAACTCAAGTGGCAGACTCTGCAAGAGAGGCGCTCTGCATTGCGGTGTAGCTTGCTCGCCAGGTTTCGAGAGGGTGCGTTTCTGGATGAGGTATCGAATATATTGCTTCCCCCTACTTATACCTCCCGAGGAGATCACGAATGTAAAATTAGAGAGATTAGAGCGCGCACGGAGGCTTTCAGACAGTCGTTCTTCCCGCGAACCATACGCGACTGGAACAGGAAAGGGAGGTAATGACAGTGGCACGTAAAGTGCCCTCCGCCACACACCGTTGGGTGGCTTGCAGAGTATAAATGTAGATGTAGATGTAGATGTCTTCACATGTTGACCCAACGACATCCTCAAATACGATTGCATTATGCATTATTCACAAGCGCCGTCATCGAGGTGGGCGGCGGCTCGAAACGTGCAGCGCGCCACCGACGCAGGCTCGTGGGAGCGGTAGTATACCACGGGAGACATTCTCCTGCGTTTGCAGGGGACCTGTGGTAGTAATCGAAGTCACGCTGACAGCTGCGAACCACCTGCATCCCTTCCTGCTTGATGTCTTCCCCGACGGCGATGTCAATTTTCAGCAGTATAAATGTCCGTGTCTCGTGGCCGGAACCTTGCTACAGTGATTTGAGGAGAATTATAGCAAACTCACGTTGATATAAGCTTTAGAGTAAACTCACGTTGATATCTCGGCGACCAAATTCGTCTAATGAAAATCCTATGGAACCCATAGGATCGGGGCGCCATCATCGTGTACGCAAACCAGCGGCCCGTTATTTACACGATTTATATGAACTGCGCGTAGCCAACTAATGCCACATACCTCCATAAACCTACCAACAAACAGTAGGATCCCTGATACGCAAAATAAGTGATGTAGCGGATGATCAAAAAGTCACTATAAATTTGAAAACTGAATAAATCACGGAATAATGTAGATAGAGAGGTGCAAATTGACACACATGCTTGGAATGTCATGGGGTTTTATTAGAACCACAAAAATACAAAAGTTCAAAAAATGTCCGACAGATGGCGCTTCATCTGATCAGAATAGCAATAATTAGCATAACAAAGTAAGACAAAGCAAAGATGATGTTCTTTACAGGTCTATCGTCTAAACAACCCGTGGCTTCGAACTTCGAAATCATCCTCACCACAACTGCATTTGTCAACGGACCTTTACACGTTCGAATCCCCTTCCTATGGTGATAGGATCGTAACTCTGAACTATCACATTCCCCATTCTGATAATACAGCTTCACTAAAAGCGCCTTTTCAGGTAACGTCAACATGCTGCGACTGCTGGCGCATCTGATTTTGTCTCTCATTACAGCTCCTTTTATACACGATTGTCATGCGCAGTCACTGACGTTTTGCTGTCCAGCGCCATCTGTTGGACATGTTGTGAACTTTGGTTTTTTTTTTTTTGTTCTAATGTCATTCCAAGCAGGTGTGTCAATTTTTACCTCTCTATCTACGTTATTGCGTGATTTATTCAGTTTTCATATTTATACTGACTTTTTGATCACCCAGTATTTCGATCCAAAGACGGACAAACAAGCTGTTAAGTGGGTGGTTATAATGTTTTGGCTCATCAGAGTATGTCTTTCAAGCAATAGGCCGCGGACCTATATCACAAGATATTAAAAACTTCATTAGTCGACTATTTTTGTGTGTAGTCCATCATTATTGGGAAAGAAAGTTATCCAACTGGTATGAAATTTCGGAATTGTGACAGGCAATAGTGCTGACCGCAAACTTATCCCATTTCTCGAGGGATTTTCATTCCCCTCCCTCCTTCCGCTCTAGGACAACGCTCTACATCCCTTTGCTCTTATTTTGAAGCCTGCATTTCTTGTTTTCAGCTCTACTGAGTGCAGTGGACTGTCGACTTGCTCACCCTGAAAGGAGTATACTGGCGCACACTTGTTTGTGCCACCGGAATAAGATAAGAATATTAATAAACTAAAATGAAACTACTGCACTACAAACAATGAATGTCTCTGATAGGCTCGATAATGTGCATCATTGACTGTGCGCGACCGCAGTGCCAAAGATACTGCACTGCTTTGTCGGATTAAGAGAGCGCTAAGCGCACAGTCGTAGGCAGCTAGCTGTCTGTGAGGGAAAGACGATGGAGTCGGCAGTTTTTGTGGCGTGCTGGGTGAAGCCACCAAGAGTTACATGAATTTAGATACACTCCTGGAAATGGAAAAAAGAACACATTGACACCGGTGTGTCAGACCCGCCATACTTGCTCCGGACACTGCGAGAGGGCTGTACAAGCAATGATCACACGCACGGCACAGCGGACACACCAGGAACCGCGGTGTTGGCCGTCGAACGGCGCTAGCTGCGCAGCATTTGTGCACCGCCGCCGTCAGTGTCAGCCAGTTTGCCGTGGCATACGGAGCTCCATCGCAGTCTTTAACACTGGTAGCATGCCGCGACAGCGTGGACGTGAACCGTATGTGCAGTTGACGGACTTTGAGCGAGGGCGTATAGTGGGCATGCGGGAGGCCGGGTGGACGTACCGCCGAATTGCTCAACACGTGGGGCGTGAGGTCTCCACAGTACATCGATGTCGTCGCCAGTGGTCGGCGGAAGGTGCACGTGCCCGTCGACCTGGGACCGGACCGCAGCGACGCACGGATGCACGCCAAGACCGTAGGATCCTACGCAGTGCCGTAGGGGACCGCACCGCCACTTCCCAGCAAATTAGGGACACTGTTGCTCCTGGGGTATCGGCGAGGACCATTCGCAACCGTCTCCATGAAGCTGGGCTACGGTCCCGCACACCGTTAGGCCGTCTTCCGCTCACGCCCCAACATCGTGCAGCCCGCCTCCAGTGGTGTCGCGACAGGCGTGAATGGAGGGACGAATGGAGACGTGTCGTCTTCAGCGATGAGAGTCGCTTCTGCCTTGGTGCCAATGATGGTCGTATGCGTGTTTGGCGCCGTGCAGGTGAGCGCCACAATCAGGACTGCATACGACCGAGGCACACAGGGCCAACACCCGGCATCATGGTGTGGGGAGCGATCTCCTACACTGGCCGTGATCGTCGAGGGGACACTGAATAGTGCACGGTACATCCAAACCGTCATCGAACCCATCGTTCTACCATTCCTAGACCGGCAAGGGAACTTGCTGTTCCAACAGGACAATGCACGTCCGCATGTATCCCGTGCCACCCAACGTGCTCTAGAAGGTGTAAGTCAACTACCCTGGCCAGCAAGATCTCCGGATCTGTCCCCCATTGAGCATGTTTGGGACTGGATGAAGCGTCGTCTCACGCGGTCTGCACGTCCAGCACGAACGCTGGTCCAACTGAGGCGCCAGGTGGAAATGGCATGGCAAGCCGTTCCACAGGACTACATCCAGCATCTCTACGATCGTCTCCATGGGAGAATAGCAGCCTGCATTGCTGCGAAAGGTGGATATACACTGTACTAGTGCCGACATTGTGCATGCTCTGTTGCCTGTGTCTATGTGCCTGTGGTTCTGTCACTATGATCATGTGATGTATCTGACACCAGGAATGTGTCAATAAAGTTTCCCCTTCCTGGGACAATGAATTCACGGTGTTCTTATTTCAATTTCCAGGAGTGTATATCAATATTTTTGACCATGGAAGCAGAAGTCTTCACGCAACCAAGGTAAAAATATTAAATAATTATGATTTCTGTTTTTGCCAGCGTGATAGTATAGATGAGTTGGCTAATAATTTGTAATTGTTGAGTAACCCCAGAATGTACGTAAACGGTTTTGACAAAAAGGCTAGTTAGGTATTTCATTTTTGTAATGCTTTTAAGATTTATTAACAGAGCTATATGTAATTTGATGATTTGGATTTATGTTGGATAAATGAAGTTAGATAATACTTGCTATTTAAATCTCATTGTTTTTGAATCAATTGTGAGTAATGTAACTTCAATTGTCAGATGTTTTTGAAAAGTCAAACTTAACTTGCAATATAATTTTGCTATAAAAAAACTGTTATTAATTCACAGTAATCAGTACCGCCTCCCAGTCCAGGTCATATATTTTTTAAAGAAGTTGAGCTTTCTTAAATGATCTCGTTTATCAGCCAAATGAAATTTATGTGCATTTCAAGTATTACGACCAGCATTGCACACTGCTAAGCCTGTAGCTAGCATTCATATTCCAGAATGAGATTTTCACTCTGCAGCGGAGTGTGCGCTGATATGAAACTTCCTGGCAGATTAAAACTGTGTGCCCGACCGAGACTCGACCTCGGGACCCTTGCCTTTCGCGGGCAAGTGCTCCACCAACTGAGCCACCGAAGCACGACTCACGCACTGGCAGAAGTAAAGCTGTGAGTGCCGGGCGTGAGTCGTGCTTCGGTGGCTCAGTTGGTGGAGCACTTGCCCGCGAAAGGCAAGGGTCCCGAGGTCGAGTCTCGGTCGGGCACACAGTTTTAATCTGCCAGGAAGTTTCAGCATTCATATCAATTGTGAGAGACCAGAATATATCGCGCTACTCCGTTGCTGCTCTAGAGGTAAGATAATTTAATTTATTTGTTATGTTCACAGGGTCCAAAGTTATCAGATTTGAACAGGGCCAGATGATTCAGTGCCTAAGGGACTGAATGTATTTTGTCGTGATTGTATTTCGTTATTGGTACTAGGAGTTGCATTGCCCAATCAATTAGTGTAAAGTTTTGCTAACAATAACACAGAGTAAGCACACCCCCTGCAGTTACAATACGCAACACGACAATTCGAGTTTTGTATCCATCCCTCAGTTCAGACTTCATTCAACATAATCGTAAAGCTTTTATTTCACTATTTTTTAAAGAACGTTACAATCCTGATGTCGCTTCGGTGTGCTTCCATGTCCTTCTAGTGGGGAGTTTGGGACCACACCTTCGGTTGGCAAACGCAACAAGATCTCTTCAGCGGTTTTCATTTTGCAACCTCTGGCGTGTTTCTTTTTGAACATTAATCTGCGCCGGCCGCAGTGGCCGAGCGGTTCTAGGCGCTTCGGTCCGGAACCGCGCGACTGATACGGTCGCAGGTTCGAATCCTGCCTCGGGCATGGATGTGTGTGATGTTCTTAGGTTAGTTAGCTTCAAGTAGTTCTAAGTCCTAGGGGACTGATGACCTCCGATGTTAAGTCCCATGGTGCTCAGAGCCATTTGAACCATTTGGGCCATTAATCTGCCCACTGCCTATGTTCGACTTTAACGTGCAATAACCACTCACAGACAGCAAATGGCAGATAGCAATGGAGGTATATAAGGCAAATTGGGGGTTAAAGGGGGGAGGGGGCGGAAAATAGTGCAGCCGCTGTCGTAATGCGGAACACGGCGATTTTTCTGACGTCCAAAAGGGCATGATCACTGGCTTTCGGGACAATGGTGGAAGCATTTCCGAAACGGCTATGTTCGTAAACCGTTCGCGTGGATCCGTGGTACAACTAAGGCGAAACGGCACTGTCCAAAACAGGCGAGGAGGCAAATGTGGTGCATCGTGGGCCATAGATGACGGGGTTGAAAGACAGCTGTGGATATGTGTGTGGGCGAATACAAGTGCACCTGTTGAGCAGCTGGTAGCTCAAGTGAACGAAGGGGCTACCAACAGTGTCTCCTCAACGAGCGTGCAGCGAACGTTGCTATGTATGGATCTCAACAGCAGGTACCTCGTTCATGCACCGAAGTTGAGTTGGGGTTGTTTGGGGGAAGAGACCAAACAGCGAGGTCATCGGTCTCATCGGATTAGGGAAGGACGGGGAAGGAAGTCAGCGGTGCCCTTTCAGAGGAACCATCCCGGCATTTGCCTGGAGCGATTTAGGGAAATCACTGAAAACCTCAATCAGGATGGCCGGACGCGTGATTGAACCGTCGTCCTCCCGAATACGAGTCCATAGTGCTAAGCACTGCGCCACCTCGCTCGGTGTACCGATGTTGACTTCTGTTCATTGGTGACAGAGGTTAGAATCTGTACGTTAGTACCGCACCTGGACGTCCATTGAATGGCGATAGGTGGTCTCTTCAGAAGATCACGCTTTATTCTCCACCGGACAGTTGGCCGTTGTCGTGTACGGCGGAAACGTCTGGAAACAAGCACCCTACAACAATCGTTGGAAGGGTCCAGGCCAGAGGTTGGGGCGGTGTGATTTGGAGAGTGTTTTCGTCATTCCGGAAGGTAAAGTGGATCAACACAAGTATCCATCTGTCTGTCCATCCCTACATACAGTTTGTTTTTCCTCGGCGCGATGGTGTCTACCAGCAGAGCAATGCAACGTGTCACGCAGTTCACAGTGTACATGCGTGGTTCGAAGAGACCTAAGAGGAGTTCACTGACCACCAAACTCCCCGGATTAAAACCCAATCGAGAATCTGCGCAACTAGTTCGATCAGGATGCTGGTTCCATGAATCCTCAGCCGAGAAACAGGCGCTGGCTACGACACTTGAGTCAGAATGGCTCCACATTGTGTGCCCCACGCGCACGTTACAAGTTGCTGACGCCCCACACCATTACAGAGCCTCCATCAGCTTGAACAGTCCCCTACCGACATGCAAGGTCCACGGATTGATGAGTTTGTCTCCACACCCGTACACGTCCATCCGCTCGATACAATTTGAAACGAGACTCGTCCCACCAGGCAACATGTTTCCAGTCATCAGCAGTCCAATGTCGGTGTCGAGGGGCCCAGGTGAAGTGTAAAGCTTTGTGTCGTGCAGTCATCGAGGGTAGACGGGTGGGTCTTCGGCTCCGAAAGCCCATATCTATGATTTTTCTTTGAATGGTTCGCATGCTGACATTTGTTGATGGCCCAGCATTGAAATCTGCAGCCATTTGCGGAAGGGTTGTACTTCTGTCACTTTGAACGATTCTGTTCAATCGCCGTTGGTCACGTTCTTGCAGGATCTTTTTCCGGCCGCAGCGATGTCGGAGATTTGATGTTTTACCTGATTCCTGATACGGTATTCTTGTGAAATGGTCGTACGGGAAAATCCCAACTTCATCGCTACCTCGGAGTTGCTTTATCCCATCGCTCGTGCGCCGACTTTCAAACGCACTTCATCATCATCATCATCATCATCATCATCATCATTTAAGACTGATTCTGCCTTTCAGCGTTCAGTCTGGAGCATAACACCTCTTATACAGTTCCTCCATGATCCCCTATTCAGTGCTAACATTGGTGCCTCTTCTGATGTTATACCTATTACTTCAAAATCATTCTTAACCGCATCCAGGTACCTTCTCCTCGGTCTGCCCCGACTCCTCCTATCCTCTACTGCTGAATCATTGAATCTCTTGGGTAACCTTGCTTCTCCCATGCGTGTAACATGACCCCACCATCTAAGCCTGTTCGCCCTGACTGCTACATCTATAGAGTTCATTCCCAGTTTTTCTTTGATTTCCTCATTGTGGACGCCCTCCTGCCATTGTTCCCATCTACTAGTACCTTCAATCATCCTAGCTACTTTCATATCCGTAACCTCAACCTCGTTGATAAGGTAACCTGAATCCACCCAGCTTTCGCTCCCATACAACAAAGTTGGTCGAAAGATTGAACGGTGCACAGATAACATAGTCTTGGTACTGACTTCCTTCTTGCAGAAGAGAGTAGATCGTAGCTGAGCGCTCACTGCATTAGCTTTGCTACACCTCGCTTCCAGTTCTTTCACTATGTTGCCATCCTGTGAGAATATGCATCCTAAGTACTTGAAACCGTCCACCTGTTCTAACTTTGTTCCTCCTATTTGGCACTCAATCCGTTTATATTTCTTTCCCACTGACATTACTTTCGTTTTGGAGATGCTAATCTTCATATCATAGTCCTTACATTTCTGATCTAGCTCTGAAATGTTACTTTGCAAACTTTCAATCGAATCTGCCATCACAACTAAGTCATCCGCATATACAAGACTGCTTATTTTGTGTTCACATATCTTAACCTCACCCAGCCAGTCTGTTGTTTTCAACATATGATCCATAAATAATATGAACAACAGTGGAGACAGGTTGCAGCGTTGTCTTACCCCTGAAACTACTCTGAACCATGAACTCAATTTACCGTCAATTCTAACTGCTGCCTGACTATCCATGTAAAGACCTTTAATTGCTTGCAAAAGTTTGCCTCCTATTCCATAATCTTGTAGAACAGACAATAACTTCCTCCTACGAACCCGGTCATATGCCTTTTCTAGATCTATAAAGCATAGATACAATTCCCTGTTCCACTCATAACACTTAGATCATGATAATCTGCCACTGTAGCAACAGTAACCGATCTAACAACTGCGCCAGACACTTGTTGTTACAGGCGTTGCTGACCGCAGCACGGTATTCTGCCTGTTTACATATCCCTGTATTTGAATAAGCATGACTATACCAGTTTCTGTGGCACTTCAGTGATTGCCGCGGAGGCATGGCTTCCTGCTCTGTATCCACGCCCAGAAGGCGCTGGAACCTGAGTTGCAGTCTCATTCCGCTCTCAGGGAAGCACCAATCTCACTAAGCTGGCAGCCACGGGGCGGCCTAGGCAGCGATTTTAATTGTTTTCTGCTGCGCCCTTAAACCTCAGTTCTCGAGCGTTCCTTACGGCTGTTTCTTCCAGCTACCCGACGAGGCCGTAGAACATGGAGTCTAGTGCGCTTCGGTGGCGCAAGAGTGCGTCGTCTTCTGCTAGCAGGTCCCTCCTGCGTAATTTACCGTCTTTAATGAAATCCTCCGTACAGCCGGCGAAGGCGCGCTGTTTTAATTAAGATAACGTTCCCCGAGTCGCTACTGACTCTCAAAAGGCGCCGGCAGCGCAGAGGTGTCCTTCGTTCGACTGTCTCTTCTTTTGTCTAATTACTTCGGATGGAAATTCGTTCGTTAGGGCGTAATGAGTACAGCCGAGGCCCGCGAAGAATACAAATCCGCTGCAAGTGTTTTATCGCTGATCAGAAGAGAGGAAGCACGCGCTGCCTTTCATCGTTTCGAATTCATTACCGCCCTCGTGTAATTGCTTGGAGATTATGAAGGTGCTCCTTCCTGTAGCAGATTAAAAGGTCCGCTTCCCGCATCTTCTCACCAGCTGCTGTTTCACGAGTCGCAAAGGTCAGATCCGCAGAGGACGGTTGGTAATAGAACAAATTTTCGACCTCGCTTCCAGAGCTCAAGTCCCCTTGTAGGAGGCAAAATCGAGCTCTCACTTACGTGTTTCATCAGCCGTACTACGCCCGTGCTGCTGTCCTCACTTACTCTGAATATCTCGCGAGGATCATTACTATTCTTTTGTTTTCTTCTTTCGTTCCAGTCATTCGCTGATCACCTCATTTCTCCCGTGTCTTTTCCTTTCCCTTAACTTGCACCCAAGTACTCTCGTATTCATTTCCTGTTACCCTTCTCTCTCTTCGTCTCGCGCGAAAGGTAGTCATAAGGTTAATTATTATGGCGCAAAAATAGTTTTTGTTGCTTTTGGCCTCTAGAGTTTTTACTCTGTTTAGCCATATGAACACATGTTTACATTGTATACTTCATTGTATGGAGAAAATACATGAATACGTTTTTAAATTCTTTACAGCTCTTTAGGTCGTTTCTTGCAACCTCGTACCGAAGCCTCTCGATCCTTGTATAAACCCAGGTTCTTATTATTTTTAAATTTCCTCTTCTCTGCTGGGCCCGCAGCACGTATGAGATCAAAATACGACATTTTTATATAAACTGAATCCCAGTTAACAGCAAAATATCTTATTTAGCTTGTGCTAGGCATATTTCTTCACTACAACCTTGGTTAGACTAGTATGCCACTGTCAAATGTACCTGCTGATGTTACAGTTAATGTAGATCACTTATGTCTATGTGTTTTTCATACAAAGTTGTTTTATAATTTTACTTACTCCTAGGTAGAATGATGTTCTTAATGCATCTTGGAGTGGATGCTTGTCTGGCGTAAAGTTGTACGGATCAAGCAATTTCGTCTGTATAGTATACTATTTTTGACGATAAAATCACAGTTCTTGCTCCTTCGATGCTCTATGTTCACAGAGTAAATCGTATCTCTGAAGGTCAGAGGTCGTGGTTACATAATAGATATTAGAATTTTGTTGTTAACTGCTCTTAAAGGTTGTCTATTGTTTTTGCGTATCATGTGGTTTTTATTAGTTTCCTTTTTCGAAAATTTCAAACCAATTTGAAACACAAAAATTATATTGAAAACTTTATTGAAATTTTAGAGACAGTGAAACGAATAAAAACCACCTATTGGGCTATGATCTGCTCTGTAACCACACAGTGATGTACGCCTGTGTGTAAGCATGGAGCATCGAGTAAGCGTCAGAAATGTTATTTTGTCAGTCAGACACAGTATTCTATACAACCAAAATACGTGATTCATACAACTTCTCACCAGACTAATATCCGCTCCAAGATGCATTATGAAGGTCGTTGCACCTAGACGTAAGTAAAATTGTAAACCAGCTATATATGAGACATACATAGATGTAACTAAGTTCTATTAATTGTAACATCAAAGCGTACAATTGATAATGGCATACTAACCGAAACAAGCTTATAGTGAAGAAATACGACAAGAACAAGCTAAATAAAAATTTTGCTGCCAACTGGGAATCAGTTTATACAAAAATGTCAAATTTCTTCGTTTCATATTCTCGTCCATTTTATTTTTCCATTCTGCACAGGATCTTCCTTTTTTTCTCTTGGACAGATGTCTAAATCGGAGCGGTGGCTATGTAGAAAAGTAGCTGGAAGATATAGCTAACTGTTACAAATAAAACATATTTGATTTTCACAGTGGTTTCCATTTTGCGACAGATCGGACCTTACTTTCCGAATAGGCCTCGTATGTTCCTCTACGGAGGAACAATTTGTCACCTTGTAGTCCTGCCAAAACGGAATTTAGCTTCTGAAATGTACAATGAGCTGACTCCTGGACATTCTTTTGTACACGTAATACCCATACGGTTACTGAGAGCCGTCTTTTCTCATTCCTTTTCGTCTGGTAAGACTTGATAATAGCTCTTCGTTAAGTTGAGGGTCGAGAAGTACTTTGCCTTTCCTAAAACGTTAAGAATTTCGTCCGTTCTTGGCAATGGCTACACTGAATTTACGGGGACCTCATTAAGTTGTTATAGTCTGCTTTCCACCGGCTTCCATCTTTTATGGAGAGAAAATCAAGGGAAAATTCCAACCACTTTTACTTGGTACTATACTTTCATCCCATAACATCTCTCCAGTTTCCTGTTGGAGCATCACCTTTTGTGTTTACGGTATTCTGTAAGGTAGCGAACATATTACCCTACCTTCTCTTTCTGGTACCAGTCTAAATTCGTGCCTGTTACTATCCGTGTAAGATAACAGGTCTCCAGGCACATGGAAAACGTCGCTGTGCATGGTGCATAACTCAACGGTTGCTGCTTCCCTTCAGCATTCAAATGGTTCGTGTAGATGTTCTCCTTTAGTACACATTCTTATTTTCAGCTCTGGCTTATCTTTACTGACACGGTTCACACTGAACGATTACTGCTAGAATGTCCACTCTGGAACTGCTTCTGCTGCCACTTGTGGGCAGTCTGCTGACACAGTTTCATCTGCAGTGCTTAGCACACTCGTTGCGCATTCTCCTGATTCTACTTTTACCAATGCCTCAGGTAAATACACTCCTGGAAATTGAAATAAGAACACCGTGAATTCATTGTCCCAGGAAGGGGAAACTTTATTGACACATTCCTGGGGTCAGATACATCACATGATCACACTGACAGAACCACAGGCACATAGACACAGGCAACAGATCATGCACAATGTCGGCACTAGTACAGTGTATATCCACCTTTCGCAGCAATGCAGGCTGCTATTCTCCCATGGAGACGATCGTAGAGATGCTGGATGTAGTCCTGTGGAACGGCTTGCCATGCCATTTCCACCTGGCGCCTCAGTTGGACCAGCGTTCGTGCTGGACGTGCAGACCGCGTGAGACGACGCTTCATCCAGTCCCAAACATGCTCAATGGGGGACAGATCCGGAGATCTTGCTGGCCAGGGTAGTTGACTTACACCTTCTAGAGCACGTTGGGTGGCACGGGATACATGCGGACGTGCATTGTCCTGTTGGAACAGCAAGTTCCCTTGCCGGTCTAGGAATGGTAGAACGATGGGTTCGATGACGGTTTGGATGTACCGTGCACTATTCAGTGTCCCCTCGACGATCACCAGTGGTGTACGGCCAGTGTAGGAGATCGCTCCCCACACCATGATGCCGGGTGTTGGCCCTGTGTGCCTCGGTCGTATGCAGTCCTGATTGTGGCGCTCACCTGCACGGCGCCAAACACGCATACGACCATCATTGGCACCAAGGCTGAAGCGACTCTCATCGCTGAAGACGACACGTCTCCATTCGTCCCTCCATTCACGCCTGTCGCGACACCACTGGAGGCGGGCTGCCCGATGTTGGGGCGTGAGCGGAAGACGGCCTAACGGTGTGGGGGACCGTAGCCCAGCTTCATGGAGACGGTTGCGAATGGTCCTCACCGATACCCCAGGAGCAACAGTGTCCCTAATTTGCTGGGAAGTGGCGGTGCGGTCCCCTACGGCACTGCGTAGGATCCTACGGTCTTGGCGTGCATCCGTGCGTCGCTGCGGTCCGGTCCCAGGTCGACGGGCACGTGCACCTTCCGCCGACCACTGGCGACGACATCGATGTACTGTGGAGACCTCACGCCCCACGTGTTGAGCAATTCGGCGGTACGTCCACCCGGCCTCCCGCATGCCCACTATACGCCCTCGCTCAAAGTCCGTCAACTGCACATACGGTTCACGTCCACGCTGTCGCGGCATGCTACCAGTGTTAAAGACTGCGATGGAGCTCCGTATGCCACGGCAAACTGGCTGACACTGACGGCGGCGGTGCACAAATGCTGCGCAGCTAGCGCCATTCGACGGCCAACACCGCGGTTCCTGGTGTGTCCGCTGTGCCGTGCGTGTGATCATTGCTTGTACAGCCCTCTCGCAGTGTCCGGAGCAAGTATGGTTGGTCTGACACACCGGTGTCAATGTGTTCTTTTTTCCATTTCCAGGAGTGTACATGTCTCTGGCGTTTTTCTGTTTCAGAATGACAGCCTCTCTCATTCCATTCGCCTCTATTTTTATTCGACGCACCCATTCTTCCGGGGTCCTGTTGTTAATGCTGAAACAATTTGTTTGCTCTCTTTTTGCCTCTCTCCGGCATTACCTCTGCACCACTGCAGTTACTGAGTTTCTGTCACTATGTGCTCACGCCTTTCCTCATGTTTCACGCTTTGCACTAGAGCATCTCTAGCAAGAGGCTTCCTGTGTTCTTTGAATGTGGTATGCGGAGCTCACCCTGAGACTCCATCCTCCTTTCGTTACACGCCTTTGACTCAGCGTCTGATGTTTCTCTGAAAGAGCCTTCTCCTTCTTGTACCTGTACAACCGTGTTGGCAAATTTCCGACTTCTGATACCAATCTGCACTGGACGGAAGTCACACTCTTGCTCTGTCTTCATTCTGTTCTATTCCCCTCGGACCCACAGGCTTCCGGTGGCATAACTATGACTCCATGTTCTTTGAAAAAGTCTCTGTCCACCAGCCCGTCAAATGAAATATCCACATCTTCGCCAATTACGTGGAAACGGTGCCTCAGTTGCATACCGTCTGTCGTTCGTAATTCGAGAGTTACAGTTTTTTCAGTCCTTGCAACGGCATTAGCTATTCCCTGAATCCTAAAACGGTCGTCTGGATTTACTCTCTACCATTTCTCAAACTATTTCTCCTAACTAGGTTATCTGCGCACTGCTGCCTGACACTCCAATTGTATAATCTTATTGATTTTTTATTTATTTATTTATTTATTGTTCCGTGGGACCAAATTAAGGAGAAGTCTCCATGGTCATGGAACGAGTCAATACATGAAATTATAAAACGATAGTAGAAACAGATAAAATGAAATATAAGAAACGTATTCAGGAGACAATTCGTAAGTTTAAATAAAGAAAATCAACAATGTAACACTGAAATTTGCTTAATTTTCCAGCTCTTCCAGGAGCTCCTCGATAGAATAGGAGTGAGCCATGAGGAAACTCTTCCGTTTAGACTTAAAAGTGTTTGGGCTACTGCTAAGATTTTTGAGTTCTTGTGGCAGCTTATTGAAAATGGATGCAGCAGAATAGTGCACTCCTTTCTGCACAAGAGTCAAGGAAGTGCATTCCACATGCAGATTTGATTTCTGCCTAGTATTAACTGAGTGAAATCTGCTAACTCTTGGGAATAAGCTAATATTGCTAACAACAAACGACATTAAAGAAAATATATACTGTGAGGGCAATGTCAGAATTCCCAGACCATTGAATAGGAGTCGACAAGAGGTTCTCGAACTTACACCACATATAGCTCGAACAGCCCGTTTTTGAGCCAAAAATATCCTTTTTGAATCAGAAGAATTACCCCAAAAATAATACCATATGACATAAGCGTATGAAAATATGCGAAGTAGACTACTTTTCGTGTTGAAGTGTCACTTATTTCAGATACTGTTCAAATGGTATATAAATCAGCATTTAGTTTCTGAACAAGATCCTGAACATGGGCTTTCCACAACCGCTTACTATCTATCTGAACGCCTAGGAACTTGAACTGTTCCGTCTCGCTTATAATGCGCCCATTCTGTCTGATCAAAATATCGGTTCTTGTTGAATTGTGAGTTAGAAACTGTAAACACTGGGTCTTACTGTGATTTAGCATCAAATTATTTTCCACAAGTCACGAACTTATTTCATGAACTACATTATTTGATAATGTTTCAATATTACACACAAGACCCTTCACTACCAAAATGGTGTCATCAGCAAACAGAAATATTTTTGATTCACCTGTAATACTAGAAGGCTTATCATTTATATAAATAAGAAACAGCAGTGGCCCCAGCACCGACCCTTGGGGAACGCCCAACATACAGCTTTCCATTGGGACTGAACATCACTACCACTCTCAATATTGCGGAGCATTACCTTCTGCTATCTGTTCTTAAAGTAAGAAGCGAACCAATTGTAAGTTACTCCCCTTACTCCATAATGGTCCAATTTCTGCAGTAATATTTTGTGGTCAACACAGTCAAAAGCCTTCGTTAAATCAAAGAAAACACCTAGCGTTCGCAACCTTTTATTTAATCCGTCCAAAACCTCACAGAGAAAAGAGAATATAGCATTTTCAGTTGTTAAACCATTTCTAAAACCAAACAGTACATTTGATAGCAAATTATGTGAATTTAAATGCTCCAGTAACCTTGTATATACAACCTTCTCGATAACTTTAGCAAACACTTTCGCAGTCGACTGTTAATATCTTTCCAGGTAAGGCGTAAAGCGACTGCTTTCTAACGCCATTACTTATTTTTTCTGGCTTTTGCTTCTCCTATGTGCGTTCTGTGCATGGCAAACATGTTCATAGCAGCCTCTCCGGTAGTGACCATCTCGCTTGCAAGTACAACACCTTACAGACTTAAGATGCATGCATGGGCGTCTATGACTTGGCGAATTACATTGTGAGCACCTCAGTACTTATGACTGATCCGTTTCCTTGCCTTTTCTTGATACATCTCGCTCCAGCTTTCTTATTCTTTTATCTACATGACACTCTCGCGCCATACGGCCTGGCTTCCCATACGTGAAATACTTGGTGGCTTTCTTCTTGGTACACGGACCTGCACCACCACCTCGGGCGATGTTCTTTTCTCAGGCTGAGGCTATCGCGCTCGCCTGTGGAAGAGCCATCTCAATAGCCTATGCTAATGTTACCTTCTCAACTCGCCATGCACTATTCCCTTTATCCTGTCATCGTATATCCCTTTGAAACGTCCCCTTAGGAAAATTATACATGACTCTGCTTAAACTGACACACAATATTTTTTAGCGCAACACAATCTGACTTTCAAAAATCTCTACAAAAGAATGGCCCTGACTAACATTAACCAATACGTTTCACAAATCACTTACCTCACAAAAATCTTGGTTATTCGTACTACTACAATACAGCGAGCGCCACTACTGCCAGCTAAATAAAAGATTCAAACTACGGAAGGCACTAATTACTAATAGGCATAGTTAGCAAACGAAAGATTTTGATAGAGAACAAACAATGTATTTACCTTACTAGTGTTCAAAAGTCATAATATATATAGCAGTTCATGACATCCAGTCTTACAAATTTCAAAACTCCGCCATTTCTCTCCCCACATCCACCACTGCTGGCGGCTCACCTCCGACTGCGGAACGCTACGCGCTGTTCACATCCAGCTGCCCAACACTATAATGGCAGACAACAATGCAAAACTAGCCACAGACTGCACACAGCACAGCCAGTGATTTTCATACAGAGCGCTACGTCACGTTGACAGTAAGAAAACATAAACAGCCTACTTACACCTTTGATAAACACTGCTTGGCTTAATTTCCAATTGTGAGCAAGGCTGCATTCTAGCTTCGATTCTCACAGAGTAGCTCTGATTGCTTCCCTGAAATGGCCCTACATGGTATACAACCTCTAGCCCCACTGAGTTATAATTTCCCCGCGTTCTTGCTGACTTGCCAACATCTGACATGCATAGAAGTCAAGTATCCTTTCACTAGGACAGTTTTCTACTAATATGGCATACACATCACGCGAAGTTGCGGTTAGATCTCTGACTAATACGAGGGTTATCCCAAAAGTAAGGTCTCCTATTTTTTTATAAGTACAGAACTCTGTTTGTGTGGCAGTTGGTCACACTGTTAAGAAGAGTGCTTCACGCGCTGTGTGTAAACACGCACGCGCATGTCGCGCCGAGACGCTCAGTCTTGGCTTGGCAGCCGTTGAGAATGGACCTCCCTTTGGATGTAACCGCCAAGTGCTAACTGCGCGCAGTTATTCGGTTTTTGAACGCAAAGGGCACTGCGCCGCCAATTGACGGAGGTGTATGGTGACTCGTGCATGGATGTCAAAAATGTTCGTAAGTGGCGTAGAGAGTTTGCAGCTGATCGGACCGAAATTCACGACCAACGAAGGAACGGGAGACCGTCAGTTTCTGAGGGGACAGTGTTGAAGGTTGAGCAAAGCATGCGTGAAGATCGGCATATCACCCTGGATGATCTCTACACGTTGGTTCCTGAGGTTTCCCGAAGCACCGCTCACAGAATTTTAACAGAAAATTGAACTACCGGAAGGTGTGCGCAAGATGGGTGCCACGCATGCTGACTGAGGACCACAAGCGGCAACGAATTGATGCTTCCCGCGCATTTCTTCACCGCCTTGCAGCAGAACAGGATAACTTTCTGGACTCAACTGCCACGGGTGACGAAACCTGGGCATACCACTTTACACCTGAGACCAAGCAACAATCACGCCGCCAGTCGTGGTGGCCGAGCGGTTCTAGGCGCTACAGTCTGGAACCGCGCGACTGCTACGGTCGCAGGTTCGAATCCTGCTTCGGGCATGGATGTTTGTGATGTCCTTAAGTTAGTTAGGTTTAAGTAGTTCTAAGTTCTAGGGGACTGATGACCTTAGAAGTTAAGTCCCATAGTGCTCAGAGCCATTTGAACCATTTTTTGAACAATCACGCCAGTTCATAAGTTTCCGAACAGCATGGCGGCGAGCTGGTATGACATGGGCATTCAAAAACTGCCACAGCGTCTACAAAAATGCATCGACAGAAATGGTGATTATGTCGAAAAATAGCTAAATGTTCAAGCTGTAAACTGATGTAAACCATTGTAGAAATAAACAGGTCTGTGCATTTATAAAAAAAAATAGGAGACTGTAATGGTACTTGAATTACATTACGGCAGCTCACCTGAACCTCTCGATACCAGCAATATTCTAATGTGTTTCTGTTATCTATTACATTTCATTTCTTTAATGTTATACCACGAGGATCAATAATCTCTATGTACTGTTTCAAAGATACTATTAGTTTATATAATGATTACTGTAACTTACTACCTTATTATCTTGCTGTTTGGGAAACCCAATCCCATGCAGCTCGTGCATGGAATTGTGTGTGTGGGGGGGGTTGTAATGGTACTTGAATTACGTAACCATTACGGCAGCTCACATGAACCTGTCGATACCAGCAATATTCTAATGTGTTTCTGTAAAGTAGTTGACATATTTCTGAGACAACATTCAGATTTGATTTAATTAATGTAGAAGTACTTTGATTGATCGATATGTTTACGTTGCAATGATATTATTCTTATGTGTATTCTTTCTTTTGTCACTATGATCTTTGACGTACTTGTAACTCTGATTTTTGGGCGCGTAAGCGATTATTAGTTAGTTAGAGGGTCGGACCTTGAGAAAGTCAAGTCTTGGACGTTATGTTGGAAAGACGCATATTGTAGTCAGCTTATAAAATGTGAACTTTAACAGTGAGGAAGATGTTTTGAAGTATGTTTTGTATTGTGAAGTGATGTTTGTGTGTTACGTGATATTGCAACAAAAGCAATAAAAGGAAGTGTAACTTAAATTCGGAGTGCTGATTATTTTTTACATCACCATTGTGCTAACTTTCAAAGGTTTAATCTTCAAGAATGGTTTGTGAAACACATCTATAAAACTTTTGAATATAGCAGAGTAAAACCTAGGCCTCTTTGCATCCGAGCTTGGAATCATCACCACCTAGATTTTCGACGATTGAGCCATGATTTTACAACGAAGCCATCGTGGGAAACACGAAAAGTTGAGTGCCTAGTTTATTTATTATTACATGAAATGACTTAATTAACTCTGCTCTAATGACACCAGCCACATAATAACTTTGTTGTTGCCCGAAAATGCAGTATTTAGCAGCGTGAGCAACACCACAATCATTATTAAATTTTGACCTTTGTTGTGGTAGGGTTGTTAGAAGACCTTACTTTCGGTATTACCCTCGCAACTTGCTGCATGCTGTGCCCACTATTTTAGTTTCAACAAATTTGAAATGGGTATCACGTTGCTCTTTGTCTATAAGTTCAAACGCAAGATCACAATTGTCACGGAACTCATTTAGCGTGTCTTAGTGTTATCAGACGATTGCAGTAGTCATTTTAGCATATCTGACAAGTAAGGAACTGCCTACTTTGTGACAGGCGCTCCAGAACCTGCGACGGACACACTACCTCAGTTTCGTGACATGCCTCCTAGTCGTCTAACTCACCGTTGGACTTCACACTGCTGCCACTGCTTTCGTGCACCGTCTGCTGTGTAGCGTTGCCGTCCATCGTCACCGCTGTCGCTGCTGCTGATGCCTGCCTCTAGACTTGGCCACTGTTTCTATGTTTCGATACAGTGTATCGATACCTGGAACTGTTTCAGTGTTTCGGAACGGCTATTGTTCACTGTTTCGAAACAGTGGTGTTTCATTCCGCCCTTGTCTCGGATCTCGAGCCAGCCACAGAAACTGTATCATTGTTTCAAAATAAGACTGTTTTAGTCCTCCTGCGCCTGGACTGGACTAATTGTATCGAAACAGTGATGTTTCATTCCGCTCTGTGTCGGACGAGATTCGGGCTCGGCACAGGTACTGAAACACAACATACCACTTCATGAAACACTTTCAAGAGTGTCGAAATCTTTTGACAAGCAATAGGATATCCGAAAATAAAGCTTCGTTTCTAGCTGACTGTCCTATTCCGAAATGGCATAACATCTGCTTTATAAACACTAACCAAACAATAAAACAACACATACTATTCGCATTCAAAATAATAAATATGTGAAAATCATTCAGTTAAATTACACTTTTTTTATAACATACGCTTCTCTGTTCATGTACAGTAATCATATTAAGAAACGCAAGTAAGACTACAACATTTTAAATAAAAAAAGGCGTAGAGTGACAGTTATTAGACATATATATAAATGTGATGTAGGTATAATTGCAAGCAATCTGCTTGACATATCACTGATAGTGTAATGGTGAACGGGAAGCATCGTAAATTCATAGTAACGGTTCGAAACACCTTGAAACACAATTTTTTTCTGTTATATTTTGTTATTTATTCGAATTATTTGGCGTTATTTGTGAGTCTATAGTCACTGTGTCTATTATCCACAATGATTCCCTTTGTGTGCATGGAAATTAGCAGGATGGGTATATTAGCCGTACTAATGGAATGTGGGAATCCCAGTAGCATATCTGTTGTTTCTGCAGTTTGCTCCCACCTCCAGTTCCGTTCGTGGTGGTTCTTCTGTCTTCAGCTAAGGCTTTCCTCAGCCAATTGAAAAGTATGAAAGTCACATGACACAAAAGCAGCGCATTTGCTGCAGGAAATACGAAACTGCCAAGACGCCTAAGTGATAGTTCATACTTTCTGCGATATGATTAGCGCTCTCGCACTTCATTTGTGTTTATATGGACATACTTATACAGTAGATATTCAAGATAATAAAATGTGTAGGTTTATTAGATTACAAAATAAACTGTTTCACTGTTTCGAAACACCGTATCCAAACATTACATTGTACTGTTTCATTTGTTTCGAAACATTTACGTGTTTCAGTTTGCCCATCTCTACCTGCCTCCCATTGTCTCACGCGCCGTCTGCAACCTTTGGCACGTGTGTGTGCTGCGGCCGCTGGTGGCTGCCCACGCGCCGTGTGTCACCCGCGCCACTGTCCGTCGCTAATGGTGCTGCTGCACCGCCTCTGCACCGTCTGCAACCCCCCCTTCACCCCCCCCCCCCCCCCCCCCGCGCGCTTTGCACCGCGGCCGCCGTCTGCGTCGTCGGCCGCCCCTGGCTGCTTTCCTCCTCGACTCTGGCTGCCGTCCGTCCGCTGCTTCTGAGGCTGCACCGCCCCTGGCCGCCTCCGGTACGACCACTCCATCCCCGTGCACCACCTGCCTGCTGGGCTCGTACCTGGTTCTTCTTCCGCCTTCTCCAGGCACTGTCCATTCCTCGGCACTGGATAGGGACCGCCTTCTTCTTCTTCTTCTTCTTCTCCTCGGGAGCTCTTTTACTCTCCTGGCTCTGTTGCTGATCTGCATATGGGTTATTCGAGTAATGAAAAAGGAGTTCTCAAAGCCGCTCCGTCGGTTTGCTTGACGGCGGGCTGAGCAGGTCCGATATTCCAAATGGAGATGATCTATTCCTATAACTTGTGCGTGATAACTGCACGCTAACCCATGACCAACCCCACACCTGGCACCAGAAAATAGTGTGGTGTCACCGCCAGACACCACACTTGCTAGGTGGTAGCATTTAAATCGGCCGCGATCCGTTAGTATACGTCGGACCCGCGTGTCGCCACTATCAGTGATTGCAGACCGAGCGCCGCCACACGGCAGGTCTAGAGAGACTTCCTAGCACTCGCCCCAGTTGTACAGCCGACTTTGCTAGCGATGGTTCAGTGACAAATTACGCTCTCATTTGCCGAGACGATAGTTAGCATAGCCTTCGGCTTCGTCATTTGCTACGACCTAGCAAGGCGCCATTACCAGTTACTATTGATGCTGTAAAACATGTACCGTCAAGAGCGATGTTCACCAATTATGGATTAAAGTTAAGTATTCCAACAGATACGTACTATTTTTGCTAGTCTCAATTCCTTATCATGTTCCAGACCTCACGCCAGCCTGCGTGAGCTTAAACGCGTGCCTTTCGGCTTCCTGTCATAGTGGATTGGCTGTCTTGCCAAGACAGCCAATCCACAACAAATAGTCCCTACATTGCGTCCACTGAGCGTGTTAGACGCTCATTGACAACGGAGCCTGGCGAAGGTCATATAGTCAGCTAACGTGGATTTGGCTAATTGGAAGTTAGAAAACGTTGAATCCTGCCTAGTTGTCGAATATGAGGTACCTAGAAACCTGCTTTCTCCGATCGCTAGACAACAATTCAAGCAAATCGTATTGATGAGTTTTATTTTGGAAAGTAAATGACAATATTTAACTTTGAGATTTATATACACTATTGGCCATAAAATTGCTACACCACGAAGATGACGTGCTACAGACGCAAAATTTAAACGACAGGAAGAAGATGCTGTGATATCCAAATGATTAGCTTTTCAGAGCATTCACACAAGGTTGGCGCCGGTGGCGACACCTACAACGTGCTGACATGAGGAAAGTTTCCAACCGATTTCTCATACACAAACAGCAGTTGACCAGCGTTGCCTGTTGAAACGTTGTTGTGATGGCTCGTGTAAGGAGGAGAAATGCGTACCATCACGTTTCCGACATTGATAAAGGTCGGATTGTAGCCTATCGCGATTGCGGTTTATCGTATCGCGACATTGCTGCTCGCGTTGGTCGAGATCCAATGACTGTTAACAGAGTATGGAATCGGTGGGTTCGGGAGGGTAATACGGAACGGCGTGCTGGATCCCAACGACTTCTATCACTAGCAGTCGAGATGACAGGCATCTTATCCGCATGGCTCTAACGGATCGTGCAGCCACGTCTCGATCCCTGAGTCAACAGATGGGGACGTTTGTAAGACAACAACCATCTGCACCAACAGTTCGACGACGTTTGCAGCAGCATGGACTATCAGCTCGGAGACCACGGCTGCGGTTACCCTTGACGCTGCATCACAGACAGGAGTGCCTGCGGTGGTGTACTCAACGACGAACCTGGGTGCACGAATGGCAAAACGTCATTTTTTCGGATTAATACAGGTTCTGTTTACAGCATCATGATGGTCGCATCCGTGTTTGGCGACATCGCGGTGAACGCACATTGGAAGCGTGTATACGTCATTGCCATAGTGTCGTATCACCCAGCGTGATGGTATGGGGTGCCATTGGTTACACGTCTCGGTCACCTCTTGTTCGCACTGACGGCACTTTGAACAGAGGACGCTACATTTCAAATGTGTTACGACCCGTGGCCCTACCATTCATTCGATCCCTGCGAAACCCTACATTTCAGCAGGATAATGCACGACCGTATGTTGCAGGTCCTGTACGGGCCTTTCTGGATACAGAAAATGTTCGACTGCTGCCCTGGCCAGCACATTCTCCAGATCTCTCACCAATTGAAAACGCCTGGTCACTGGTGGCCGAGCAACTGGCTCGTCACAATACGCCAGTCACTACTCTTGATGAACTGTGGTATCGTGTCGAAGCTGCATGGGCAGCTGTACCTGTACACGCCGTCCAAACTCTGTTTGACTCAATGTCCAGGCGTATCATGGCCGTTATTACGGCCAGAGGTGGTTGTTCTGGGTACTGATTTCTCAGGATCTATGCACGCAAACTGTGTGAAAATGTAATCACATGTCAGTTCTAGTATAACATATTTGTCCAATGAATACCCGTTTATCATCTGCATTCCTTCTTGGTGTAGCTATTTTAATGGCCAGTAGTGTAATTATGCGTCTGAGATTTTAAAATAAATTGTATCTCATTCCTGGTTTTAGAATATACAATGATATTGCGTATGAAATGTAAAACAGTATAAATGTTTCTCTTACAGGAAAAATTCACTTATATGAATTTTTGGTCATTGACAGTTGTAAAGCAAATGTGTATGTTTTCCAATTAATGGAATAAAACTTGTGAAAAACCTTGTATAAAAATTTGCAGTCGCTGGGAACATCATCAACTACAACATTTTTCGCTAAGACGGGGAGGGGGGGGGGGGGGGGCGAGTCACAAATTTAAAAAATGCAACGTCTGGAAGGCAACAGAACAGAAACAGAGTCCAAAGGAGATATCACAGGAAATGTGTCGGTTAGGGCGTTGGAAATCTTGCGTAGACTCGCGTTGTATCACGCGAGCTCACGCATCGAGCCGCGAGGGCGGCAGTGCGTTGGCGGTGACCGCGTCTGGTCATTCTCGAGACTCCATAGAGCGGTGTCTGGAAGCGCCAACGTGGGAGGGGCAGCGTGGCCTGCCGCACAGTACAAAGGCGTAGTGAGCGTAGCCCGTGGGAGGGTCCAGCACAGACAGCGGTCCAAAAGGGATGCCTGTTTAGGTCAGGCTCTGTTCGTGCTCATACTTAGCGGCGTACCTCCCTCCATGGGATTTTGCAATCAGGAGTAGTATACTTCCCGTCAAGTCATTATCCAAATCTGGCTCAGAGAAGCAATTAAAGACTGCAAGTCTCGGCTTCGTTCGATTATTTCCCGACTGAGTTTAATAACTCTTTCAAAATTCCAACTAGCCGTCTCCACGTTGCCTGACTGGACAGACCCCGCGCTGAGCGTCTGGACCGCTCGCTGGCGGCGACAACACCACAGATTGCTATCCCACTAGATTACGTGTTTCATCGTTACCTGAATTGAAACTTCTTGGCAGATTAAAAATGTGTGCCCGACCGAGACTCGAACTCGGGACCTTTGCCTTTCGCGGGCAAGGGCTCTACCGTCTGAGCTACCCAAGCACGACTCACGCCCCGTTCTCACAGCTTCACTTCTGCCAGTACCTCGTCTCCTACCTTCCAGACTTTACAGAAGCTCTCCTGCGAACCGTGCAGAGCTCGTACTCCTGAAAGAAAGGATATTGCAGAGACATGGCTTAGCCACAGCCTGGGACTTGTTTCCAGAATGATGTTTTCACTCCTCGGCGGAGTGTGCGCTGATATGAAACTTCCTGGCAGATTAAAACTGTGTGCCAGACCGAGACTCGAACTCGGGACTTTTGCCTTTCGCGGGCGGAGCTACCCAAGCACGACTCACGCCCTAAGGTTCGCAGGAGAGCTTCTGTAAAGTTTGGAAGGTAGGAGACGAGGTACTGGCAGAAGTGAAGCTGTTAGGAGGGGGCGTGAGTCGTGCTTGGGTAGCTCAGATGATAGAGCCCTTGCCCGCGAAAGGCAAAGGTCCCGAGTTCGAGTCTCGGTCCGACACACAGTTTTAATCTGCCAGGAAGTTTCATATCAGCGCACACTCCGCTGCAGAGTGAAAACATCATTTTGGTTACCTGAGTTCTTATACGCTCTCTGTTGAGCTTCCGTGCTTTACAAATGCTGCGCTGCCTGCGGTCACACAGAAAGTGCATGGATACTCCCGACATGTGTGGACGAGCTTTATCTTGATGAAAACTGGCATCACGATTCTGTTGCATGAGGGGTAACTCATAAGAACGCACCGTTGTGAAGTCGTAGTTCGCTCAACCAGTTCCAGCCCCAACCTGAAGTCATATCCTATGGCTCCCCAATACATGACGCCGGGAGTAACAGTGCTATGCGTCTCCAAAACACGAGAAGAGTGGCATCTCACAAAGTCAGCGTCATACTCACCAAGGATGGCCATTTGGGATAGCGTAGGACTGCAATTCGCCGCTGAACACAACGTGATGCAGTTCATCAGCAGTCCGTGCTCCCTGGTCATGGAAGCACTCCGAACACAGCCTCCTGTGTTGTGGTGTTCACTACAGCCTACACTCGGAATGGTAATTCCTTGGCCTGGCTGCTGACAGTCTTCGATCAGTGTCACGGGATAGCACGGTACGTTCCAGGGAAGTCCATTACTTGTTCTCGGACAGCAGGCACAGGTGTGAAGAGTTTATGGTGTGCTTGTTATACGGTATAGTGCTTCTCCCTCGAGGTGGTCACACGTGGTCGACCAGAACCTTGAGGACGAGTACGCCAGCCGTCACGTTCCCATGTTGTCCAACATGGGGCGACTGTCACATCCGAGTGCCCCCATTATTTGGATCTTACACGATTCAGCCAGATGGCCAAATGGAGACCCACAATGAGGCCTTTTTCAGACTCTGTCAAGCGGAAATAACGCTGTCTCACAGGAGTACGCGGCCTCTCCGTATCCTTCACAGTGAACACTCGGCATCTGACACATCACTTACACACCCTATCAGGCCTGGTGACAAGAGTAAACACTACCAGTATTACTGCAGTCTGGTGGACAGACTATCTGTCAAATGGCTCTGAGCACTATGGGACTCAACATCTTAGGTCATAAGTCCCCTAGAACTTAGAACTACTTAAACCTAACTAACCTAAGGACATCACACACACCCATGCCCGAGGCAGGATTCGAACCTGCGACCGTAGCAGTCCCGCGGTTCCGGACTGCAGCGCCAGAACCGCACGGCCACACCGGCCGGCAGACTATCTGTCACACAGAATTGTATCTCTAATCATTTACATAACCACTGATAGTGTGTGCAAAGCAACAGTGACATCTGACCATGTTTTCTTGCTGCTGCATTTTTTTATCTGTTAGTGTAAGTTATAACTAAAGTCATCCTTGACGGTTGTAACCCACATCATAGCGTGTTAACAAATAATAAGTGCATGCGTTACAAAAAGGTAGCAAATTAAGGCTATGGGACCTAGGTAAGCTGAAAGAACTGGGGGTTGCTGGAAGTTTCAGAGAGAGCATTAGGCAACAGTTGACCATAACAGGGGATATGGATACAGTAGAGAACGAATGCGTAGCTTTTAGAGACGAAATAGTGAAGGCAGCAGAGAATCAAATAGGTAAAAAGACAAGGCCTGGTAGAAATCCTTGGATAACACAAGAGATATTGAACTTAATGGGTGAAAGGAGAAAATATAAAAATGAAGCAGGCGAAAGTGAATGCAAACGTTTAAAAATGACATTGACAGGAAGTGCAAAATGACTAAGCTGGAATGCCTAGAGGACAAATGTAAGGAATTATAAACATATTTCACTAGGGGAAATATAGTTCCCACCTACAGGAAAATTAAAGAAGCCTTTGGAGGAATGAGAAATAGCTCTACGAATATCAAGAGCTTAAATAGGAAACCAGTCCTAAGCAAAGAGGGAAAAGCTGAAAGGAATATATAGAGGGCCTATACAGGGGAGATAAACTTGAAGGCAATATTATAGAAAGAGAAGTGGACGTAGATGAAGATGAGACGGGAGATATGATACTGAGAGAAGAAAATGACAGAGCCCTGAAAGACCTAAGTCGAAACGAGGCCACGGGAGTAGACGCTATTCTGTTAGAGCTACTGATAGCCTTGGGAAGCCAGACATGACAAAAATCTTCCATTTGGTATGCAAGATGTATGAGACAGGCGAAATAAACTCTCACTTCAAGAAGAATGTAATAATTACAACCCCAAAGCATCTGACCGATGTGAAAATTACCGAACAATCAGTATAATAAGTCACGGTAGCAAAATACTAACACGAATTCTTTACAGAAGAACGAACAAACTGGAGGAAGCCGACTTCGGGGAAGATCAGTTTGGGTTCCGGAGAAATGTAGGAATACAGAAGGCAATACCAACCCTACGACTTGTCTTAAAAGACAGGTTAAGGAAAGACAAACCTGTGTTTATAGCTTTTGTAGACTTACAAGGGGAAGGCCTCAGACACGGCCAACAGATTCGGCTGAAATTTGGCAGGCCACTTGTGTACAACCTAAAACGAAGAAATCTAAGATATTTTAGGTCAACGCCCCCGCGTTTTTGAGAAAATCACCCCTAAAGATTATGACGAGCAATCGACTCAAAATTGGAACGATCGATGGATAATTGTAAATAGAGCACTTTTCGTCACCAGGTACCGGGTCCGAAAACGCATACTTTTCTAGAAATTGAGGTAAGAAACTTTTACAACGGCCGCTTCTGTACCCACATGGTAAACGCTTTTCGCTGACAGTGCCGATAGCGCAACGGCCAAGGTAACGCCGGCACGGTAGCTCAGCGTGTTCGGTCAGAGGGGTTAGCTACCCTCCATAACAAAAAAACTGAGTGAATGAATTAACATAGAATCTAAACGGGTGCCATCGGAAGTCCGCACCAAACAAATTCTACGAACAATGTGGAACAAAATGAGATAAAAAAGGTAACTGCCTGGGAATCGGAGAACCCGGGTTCGAATCTTGAAGAAACCTATCGGATGTCCTTCTTTTCGTTTGTCTTTTTCCATATCTGAACTGATAGGGTTAATAAGGTAAGTAAATCAATAAGGAATGATAATAATAATTAACCCTCCTATCTCTATCAATTGAGATATGGAAAAATACAAACGAAAAGAATAACACCCGCTAGGTTTCTTCGAGATTCGAACCCGGCTTTTCCGATTCCCAACCAGTTACCTTGCCCGTTGCACTACCGGCGCTGTCGACGAATAGCGTTTACCATGTGGGTACAGAAGCGGCAGTTGTAAAAGTTTGTTTCCTCGATTTCTGGAAAAGTTTGCGTTTGTGGCCATCATACCTGACGATGAAAAATGCTCTATTTGCAATTATCTATCGATCCCACCAAAGTTTGAGTCGATTGCTCGTCATAACCTTTAGGGGTGGTTTTCTCAAAATTGCGGGTGTGTTGACCCAAAATATCTTAGAGTCCTTCGTTTTAGGTTGTACACAAGCGACCTGCCAAATTTGAGCCTTATCTGTTAGCCGTGTCTGAGGCCTTCCCCTTGTTAGAGGAAGCTTTGGGAAATGTTAACTGCAATACCCAGAAGGAATGATATAACATGAACATCAACAAAAAAAATGGTTCAAATGGCTCTGAGCACTATGGGACTTAACATCTGTGGTCATCAGTCCCCTAGAACTTAGAACTACTTAAACCTAACTAACCTAAGGACATCGCACACATCCATGCCCGAGGCAGGATTCGAACCTGCGACCGTAGCGGTCACGCGGTTCCAGACTGAAGCGCCTATAACCGCACGGCCACATCGGCCGGCGAACATCAATAAAAGCAAAACAAGTATAAGAAATGTAGTAGAATCAAATCAGGCGATTTTGAGGGAATTAAATTAGGAAATAGAATACTAAAAGTAATAAATGAGTTTTGATATTTGGGCAGTAAAATAACAAATGATGGCCGAAGTAGAGACAAAATGTAGACTGGCGGTGGAAATAACAGCGTTTCCGAAGAAGAAAAACATGTTTACATCGAATACAATTTTAAATTTTGGGAAATCTCTTCTGAAGCCATTTATCTGATTGTAGCCATGTGTGGAAGTGGAACGTGGACGATAAGCAGTTGAGACAAGAAAAGAACGGAAGTTTTTGCAATGTGATGTTACAGAAGAACGCTGAAGACTGGATGAGTAGATCACGTTAACTAACGAGTAAGTACTAAATATGATTGGGGAGAAAAGAAATTTGTGATATAATTTGACTAAAAGTAGGGATCGGTTGATAGAACACATTCTGAGACATGGTCAAGGAACTGGGCGAGTTTAAAGCTGCCGCAATAACCACAGTCGTGGGTGCCCCAGGCCTGTCGTGTCCCGCCATGATCCCTGTCAAAATTTTTCCTCACTTAACAAACAGTTCGGTTTCCTGCTAAAACAAGAAATTCTTAAAATTGAGAATGTTAATGGGCTGCATTCACAGTAAACTGGCTGCCAAGAGCACCTTCGTTGTTGACACTTACTTACTTACTTACTCCTCGGCCTGAAGGACCTTGGCCCGCATCACAATATCCTGCCATTCTATCCGGTCCATGGCTCTCCGTCTTCATCCTCTGACAGCCAGCTCTTCCCTGTCTTCTTTAATTCCGTCCACCCATCTCTTTCTTGGACATCCCTTCCGTCGTCCGCCTCCAGCCTTGCCATCAGAAATCCTCTTGCATATTCTGTCTTCGCCGGCCGGTGTGGCCGTGCGGTTCTAGGCGCTTCAGTCTGGAACCGCGTGACCGCTACGGTCGCAGGTTCGAATCCTGCCTCGGGCATGGATGTGTGTGATGTCCTTAGGTTAGTTAGGTTTAAGTAGTTCTAAGTTCTAGGGGGCTGATGACCACAGATGTCAAGTCCCATAGTGCTCAGAGCCATTTGAACCATTTTTCTGTCTTCCTCCATTCTGAGCATGTGTCCTGTCCGCCGCAGTCTTCTTATTTTAAGGGTGGTGACAATGTCAGGTTCTTTAAAAAGTTGTTCTAGTTCTGCATTCGTACGGTTGCGCCATTCTTCTTGATCGTCGCATATTGGGCCATATATCTTACGCACAACTTTTATCCCCCAAATGCTAAGGATCCTTTCCTCATTTGCAGTTATGGTCCGGGTCTCGGCACCATACCTAACAACCGGTCTTATAACTGTTTTGTAAATGGGGATACTACTTTTCCTTAAACCGGACAGCTTTGATGAATATGATGAATACCGTGGTAGTCGTTCTCCACGTAAACCGAGAACAATACATATATCCATTTCTCTCGCAGTCGACCGCCAGCTTGTGCAGAAGAACCAAAAACGTTTGAAGTCGCCGACCGGATCGGTGGTGCTATTGGAGCCTATGATTTGTTTCATTCAAGTGTCGAGTGGGCCATAAGTATTCGTCGAGTGACATCCTAAAAGAGAGGTTGCGGGAACAAGTATTATGTAGAGTTATTAGAGTTTCGTCAGTTGGAAATGGAAATGCCGTGTGGCTAGGGCTTCCCGGCGGGTAGACCGTTCGCCAGGTCTTTTGCGTTGACGCCAGGTCGGCGACTTGCGTGTCGGTGGGAATGAAATAATGATGAGAAGGACAAAAGAACACCCAGTCCCGGAGCGGAGAAAAGCCTCCGACACAGCCGGGAATCGAACCCGAGCCGTTAGTATGACAGTCCGTCGCGCTGATCACCAGGGGCGGACTTCATTAGTTGATACTGCTGAAGAGTAGTATGTTACGTGCAAGCAGGAACTAGTAGCTGATGAAACTGTTCCACCAGCGGAAATAGTTTGCATAGTGTTACTACGAAAGGAACAGGAGCAGGTCAACATTACCAAGAAGAAAAAATCATCTAAGAGTGGTAGCGACTTTCAAGCTGTCGATGATCTTAGCTATCGGAACCTGGCCAGGTATTATAAACGATAATTTTAAGGTAAGAGCAATGAAGACAGGTCCCCAACGCATTAGTGAAAAAATGTAAAATTTCATGTGGATAGCGAGACAATAAGGTGTTTCACTGTTTTTAACAGCTTTCTCATCTTTCAAATGACGAATAAGTTAAGCGAAAGTGGTTTGTGTATTCTCGACGAAACGATGCTCCGTGTTGCTTTTATTGCAAGTTATTCAATTCGAGTGCTGGCTCTTTCCAAAGAAATGGCTTAAGAGACTGGCAAAGCTTATCAAAAATTTTCTGTAGCCATGAATTGTACTACAACCATATTATTGAAATGAGCAAGTGGATAGAGCTTTCGCAGAGAATTAAAAACTCAAAGTTAATATGTCTGGCAACTCAAGATCAAATTGATCCGGAATAAAAGAGGTGGAGATCGGTTTCATTAACGTTATTTTCCGTCGTATGTTTCCTTGCGGAAAGAACTCTTCCGTTAAGAGACGACCGTGTATTGTTGGGAAAGCTAGGAAATGGAAACTTTTTGGGGAAAGTAGAATTATTGGCCAAGTTCGATCCTGTGTTAAATGATCATATCATTTGTGTGGCTAAACCAGGAAGAATGCTTACACAATTAAGTAAGGACATACAAAATGAAATCATTACCATAATTTCTGACGAGATTGTATCTATCGTGAAGAATAACATACGTACAAATAAATATTATTCAACAATATTGGCTAGAATTAAGTTACAAGGGGCAATTAAGCTTGGTTTTAAGAGTGATAGATCTATTTTCCATACCGGTTGCAACTGAAGAATAGCTTTAAAAAAAAAAAAGAGTGCGACACTATTGAAAAAAGCCGGCCGCGGTGGTCTCGCAGTTCTAGGCGCTCAGTCCGGAGCCGCGAGACTGCTACGGTCGCAGGTTCGAATCCTGCCTCGGGCATGGATGTGTGTGATGTCCTTAGGTTAGTTAGGTTTAAGTAGTTCTAAGTTCTAGGGGACTGATGACCACCGATGTTAAGTCTCATAGTGCTCAGAGCCATTTTGAACTATTGAAAAAGGTCTTACAGAACTGTTACTTCAGATGCTACCTAACTTGGCATATCGCTTGCAGATTGTCGGGGACAATCTTACGACAACGGAAGCAACAAGAAGGGCAAGAAGTGTTGTACTGTAGCTCGTATCACTGAAGAAACTCCAAGAGCTCATTGTATCCCTAGCTGTGATCATGGCTTGAACTTGATTGTTAGTGATGCAGTTAAATCGTCTATAATTGAGCTATATATTTTTTGGTGTAGTTCAAAGATTGTTCACATTATTTTCTGCCTCTGTGGAGCGTTGGCAAGCACCCAAGAATCACGTAAACCTGACTCAGCAGCCGCTGTGTGGTACAACATGGGAGACTAGGATTGAAAGTGTTTCAGTGGAGCATTAGTCTCTTTGAAGAAATCACAAAGTTGTCCGCCACTGGTAGCCGAGTGGTCTGGTTGGCTTCTGTAATAAAAAACCGAGTGGAAGGATCAACAAGCTAACTTGAGCGGATGTCATGTAACGTCCGCAGCGACCAAACACAACGATCAACAACGAACAAAATGAAAAAAAAAGTGGTAAGTGCGACGGAATGTCATGCCTAACGGCCCGGGGTTGATTCCCGGCTGGGTCGGAGATTTTTCTCCGCTTAGGGACCGGGTGTTGTCCTTATCATCATCATCATTTCATCCCCATCGACACGCAAGTCATCGACGTGGCGTCAACACGAAAGACTTGCACCAGGCGAACGGTCTATCTGACGTGAGGCCCTAGCCACACGGCATTTCCATTTTGCAATCACAAAATTTTTCTTTGTGTGCTGTGATATGGAGTAGCATCCTTTGCCGTGTCAACAGAGTCAATAAAGCATTTCAGCAATAAGATACGCAATTAGACACTACAGTAAAGTTAATGAAATCAGCACTTTAGTGATATTGAAGAATATAGAGCCACCAATTTTAAAAGGCTAAAAAAGAAGCAGGGGAATTGGTTGTAGCTTTAGAAAATGTTGAGTTAACAGAATCCAGATCTCCAATTGTTAAAAGGCAATTTTGTTACGAAAGTAAGGATGAACGAATTTCAGGGAAAGAGAAACGCTGAAGGGCTAACTTATGTGTTGTGGTAGACACCGCTATTATGTCTCTGAAGGAAGATTTCATCAGCTCTGTAGCTGCTGCGACGTGTTCAGTGTTATTTGTGACATTAAGAACATGGAAACAAAAAAATAAGATCTCAACAGGATGCAAAAAACTTGCAGATGCTTTGAGTGACCCTCCGTTTGGAGTCGGTGGACATTAATTCTCAGGATCTTCTAAATGAACGGGGACTGTTGTCCCCAGTGCTTCTCTTCCATGCTCAAAACGCAAGAAAAATGGAGATTTTTAAGTGACTAATTTTTAAAATTGTGTTTGTGCAATTTAGTAGACTTTTCCCCGTTTTATTTATCCTTAGAACCTGTTAAACATATGCCTAATTTTGCATAGTTATAGCGGTGTATGTAAAAGTTGTTACTACTTGGTAAGGCAAGCTTCACTCGAAATCATTGTGAACTTTTACTAACGTTTGATCAACAGTGATAAAGGAACACGAAGACAAAATTTAAGAATGCACATAAATCGAGTTTATTTTTGTGATAGCTCTCACTTGTTGCTTGTCCTAGTTGTGAAAACAGAGAAACGTATCACATAATCAGGAAACCCAGCGCTGAACCAGCCAGTTTTTGCTTCTTAAAAAATAAAAATTACAATAAAACGCTCAGACGTTACAGCCGTTGCAGTATCTGTAGTAATAAGTAGTTCCCTCAATTTATATAAAATATTGTGAGTAAATTTTTTAATGCATTACAAAATTAGCGACTTAAAGAAAAACGTTATATCAGACGTTATGACTTAATACGTACTTTTCGAGAATTATTTGCCAAGCGACTTTTCAACAATGAAGTTCTACTTCGTAACATGATGTGATAGAGAGGCGACTTTTTCAAATGTGGTAACTATTGTGACCGATGTAAGAGATGCCTTTCTGACAGATTTGGAAACGTATTTAGTAATTTACTATGAGAGGCACAAGTAAAACCAACTCAGAACTGGTACAGTGTTACTTTATTGTTAGAGTCCGCCTCCTTAGCCGAGTGCACAGTTCCGCTTGAGGCTCGGCAGCAATCGGACTTGCCGTTCTTCCGCAAGTCGTAGTGCCACAGGCCATGTTTACATAGTTTTCCTTATGACTTTGACTGTTATTTAACCACTATTGATTCAAAATAGTTTTAACACAAACTTGGTTTAACTGCTAGCGGTCTCGACTGCTTTTGTGCACAGATATGGCTAGAATGGTTCCCAGCGAAAGTACTGTGTATTTTGAGCTCGAAAAGGAATCTAGAAATGTGCAACCCAGTTCCCCGGAAATTTATGAACGCATTGATGATATCAATGTATCACGTCCGACCAGATCCACACGGCGTACTATGTCATGGCCAGTACTGTTTTTGGGTAAAGTGTCTTAACCCGCTACAGCTGGAAAAAGTCGTGCTGAAAACGAGAGGAAAAGCAGAACTCCGGAATCAGGGTCAATCAGTGAGTACAGTGGAAATGCCGATATAGGATTTAAACGGGTTCGACTTTTCAGTTGGCCATCGGAAGTTGACAGTTACTTTCTAAGAGACGTTCTTGCAAAATACGGTGATATCAAACAAATCAGAAACGAGAAATGGTCGAGCCAACGCAAATTTGCAATATTACAGCAGGGTTCGTTCATTTGACATTTAACATTCTTTCGTATATTGTGATTTGTGGATATCAGGTACACGTAATTTACAACGAACAACTAGGAACTTGCTATGTTTGTAATGAGAGTGATCACTTACGTGGTGGCTGCCGGCTGCTGCTTTAAATTATTTTTTGCACAAGAACCAACCCCAGCGCTAATCGCAAACATGGCAAGTTCAGGAGCGGAGCGAGTTTTCTGTGTGTTAGAGTTCGAATAAAACAGGTGTGCTACAGCTGTTCAACGGATGTTTAGATCCAAGTACGGTGAGAAGCCACCAACAAGGAAGGTCATTTACCACTGGCAATCACGTCATCAACACAGATTTTCTGTGATCGTTTAGGCAGGCATTGTTGGTGATGTCTTGATTGGGCCCCGTGTTCTTCCACCTACGCTCAATGGAGCAAGTTATCATGATTTCATACGGGATACTCTACCTGTGCTGCTAGAACATGTGCCTTTACAAGTACGACACAACATGTGGTTCGTGCACGATGGAGCTCCTGCACATTTCAGTCGAAGTGTTCGTACGCTTCTCAACAACAGATTCGGTGACCCATGGATTGGTAGAGGCGGACCAATTCCATGGCCTCCACGCTCTCCTGACCTCAACCCTCTTGACTTTCATTTATTGGGGCATTTGAAAGCTCTTGTCTACGCAACCCCGGTACCAAATGTAGAGACTCTTCGTGCTCGTATTGTGGACGGCTGTGATACAATACGCCATTCTCCAGGGCTGCATCAGCGCATCAGGGATTCCATGCGACGGAGGGTGGATGCATGTATCCTCGCTAACGGAGGACATTTTGAGCATTTCCTGTAACAAAGTGTTTGAAGTCACGCTGGTACGTTCTGTTGCTGCGTGTTTCCATTCCATGATTAATGTGATTTGAAGAGAAGTAATAAAATGAGCTCTAACATGGAAAGTAAGCGTTTCCGGATACATGTCCACATAACATATTTTCTTTCTTTGTGTGTGAGGCATGTTTCCTGAAAGTTTGGCCGTACCTTTTTTGTAACACGCTGTATAATCACTATTAAAGTCTTACAAAATTGTGATAATACTAATGATCTTTTGAAAATAATTTAGTTTCACGACTGAAACAGAATCGAATCGTTTACTTTTTATCCCTCAGAAAATATAAAAAGTAAATTTTGACCCTCAGGCGGTAATTACCCCCAGGTTAAGAACCACTGATCTAGATATACACACAGAGTGTAGCTGTCTATATACACAACGACTAACAACTTCCGTAATATGATTTACTTGATATTCCTGCTTGTTCCTCAATTTTTATTTGCATATCTGATCTTTCTAAACTAAACTTGGGAGCCGCAAGGGTATTATCGCTGGAGAGGCAAGTAAATGGCATATGGTCCTCGCCTTCTTTTGCTTGCTCTTTCCGCGGTCTTCGAATCTCGCTCCAATCACCACCCGGAGCAGACGTGAACAAATCGGAACCCTTCGCTCAAGTAGCACATTTGCTTCAGCATCCGTTCACCGACCTTTGAGAACCTACAACATCGCGGTTAAGTAGCAATAAGAACTCCACTGTTAAACATGAGCGAGCTATGCAGGTGACAGCAGTGTGAACGAAGTGCACTGTGTTAGCAATAGACAGTAAATTCTTAAACCGTCCTTCCTCTTTTTTATACGGTCAGTCTTCGTGCCACCCATGTTTGAAATAGACGGTTAATTCTTAGACCGTCCTTCCTCTTTCTTTTTCAGTCAGTCTTCGTGCCACCAATATGCCTGCACTCTTCGCGCAGGCTCACCTCGGCGGCACCCCAGTATGGCCTGTTAAGGCCACAAAAACAGAAACTGTAAAACGAACAGTAAAGAATAATGACTAACTTACAGCGTCCAAACCAATTCAGCATATTGCGAGAAATAACCCATCCAGAAAATCCTCCGTCTCTTTTGCGGACGACATACGTACACGTCTTGTGCGGAGTGGTTCTTAAAAAACCCGCGTAATCAATCAAATGCTAAGTACTTCGGTGTCGCCATCTGACGGCGCTTCTGTAAATCGAGTGAAGCGTTGTTGAACTTCGTTTGTCGACATTAGCTATGGCGGATGGCAGTCAGCTGCGGATAATACTTTGACATTTGAAGTTGCTCGCTATTTGTTTGCTACTGTTTATGTAATGATAGCGAAAAATGTGTGGGGAGTCGTGCCGCGAATTCTTCCAGAAATGGCGGATGTGGATAAGACCTGTCGTAGTGGTTATTTATGTTCTTGTAATAGTTGTAGTATTACCAGTACTTGTTGTAAATGCTATGAACAATGGTTTCACGAAGGAAGACCAAGGGACACTCGTTGGTGGAGTCTTTGCATTAATGGCCTTACCCATCTCGATATGGGAAATCATTCAGCATATGGTATTTTACACAAAACCGCATCTACAGAAGCACATTATCAGGTAAGTGTGTGTTTACAAACTTCTCCTGTCAACTTAAGAATGGAAGACAATAACGAACTGCAAGTAAGATTTTACACGTTTGTAATGCCAAACCTAATCCTTAGTTTCAAAATGCCAGGTGAGCAACTAGGATAGCTTATGCCATCATAAAACTGTAATAATTGAACTAGGGCTGATGATTTTTATTATTTTAAAGTAATATCTATGACCTAGACGACTGTTACTGGGTCTTTCTTGGAAGTAGGTAGTGTTAAGTAATGCAACTTAATGGTCTGTACCAGTATTGCAAACATAGCATACTTAGTGCATGTTTTTAAGACCATACAGCAGTCTCCCATTTGCTTACAAGTACTTGATTACAGTGTACTGGTACCCCACATAAACAAGCTGTGAGTGCCATTTTCAGGTAGATTATACAAAACATAAATGACAGAATACTAGTAGCTGATGTTCTATGTGACTTATCAAAATCATCTGAATGAGCAGTCCTTTGTATTTTCGTAGAGCAACTCTAGTATTGTGGTATGTGACCACTTTTGGATTACTGGATTTCATCCAGTCTAACGAAAATAATGCACTGTGTTAAATTACAAAATCCAGGGAGTGCATAGCTACTTCAGAATGGCCAATAATCACAGCTGATGTACCCAAGGATCAGTATTCAGTCTGCTACCACAGATTCAAGAATCATAAATCATTATCTTTGTTGATGATGCAAGTGTTATAATCAAGCCTAATGCAAAAACTTCAGCTCTTGAATATGTGAATAAAATGCCCATGACAGTTAAGTGGTTCTCCGCACAATGTTAGGCCTAATAAAATACAACAGGCAGAACACACAGCTCAGTATTGCACAAGGCCTGACCACACCATCAAGAGAATATTTATTCAGCTTTAAACATGTTGACATGCAGTTATTGTTGTCGTGTGAAAGCTATATACATTTAGTTATTTCATTAGACTATTCAGTTATGTTACAAAAAGGCATTAACTATAGTAATGCACATTGTTATACATGCTGACCTTTGTTCATAAATCTAATATGGTATGCCAAGTGAATCAACATGTCACATTAAGAACTTCATAAAATATTACAATTCATAATTTTATATAGGGAATGTACTCCAGAATCAAAATTCAGTCATCTATTGTACACACTTAAAATCTTTCACCTTAAAACATGCTATACTCTTATGATCTGAAATTTATTCAGATTCACCGAGTGGATATTTTTAGGTAGTTTGTTAAAATATGTAAGACAAAGGCACGTACAACTGATGGGGTCCTTTGCAAACCTGACATTGGGCATATAGATTACATATCCATTTCTTGTGTTATGGTAGTCTGTTGACATCCTAAGATCAAAGTTAACCATGCTTTCTCTAGTATATATTAGGTAGGCCTAACTACAGTATAAACATACATGCAAGAAACTGTCATAATACCAATTTCCTTGAAATAGTGTCTACATGATACCCATGGCACTAGTCCCACAATGTATATGGCGCCTCTTGTTACCATTTAAATACAGGCTTTAATCTATGTGAGTTTCCCCGTAGCAGAATTCCTTATGTCGGATGGGAATGGAAGAAAGCTGAGTAGATGTATAGTAAGAAAGTTTCATTAACATAGTCTAGAAATAATCGATGAGGAAAAATCAGTAAATGAAACAGAGTAGATGTTTTAGGTTTTTACAGAAGGCTTCATTACATTATTTAAACTCCATGGATCCAAGGGAACGTGGTCTCTGGGAAATGGAAAGAAGTCAAAGACATATATTTAATTTAATCTAAGTGCAGTACAATGAAATGGGTTTACACTGTTGTTTTACAGTGCTAATTATAATTCTAAATTAACCTGTGAAGATATTCTTCAGTAGAATAAAAGCAGTTGCCCAATAGAAGCTGTGTCATTCAGTCTTAATTTTCCCATAAATTCTCTACATCACATTTCATGTGCTCCATCGGATTGTTGTATACGTCTGTACCTGTACCCATGACTCTTTTATGTACTCTCATTGCCCCTTGACGTCTTTGTAGAGGTTGTTTTTATTCCTGCTAATCTTTTAACAGTTTTCACTATTTTTTCGTGAAAAGAGAATTACAGCTAATGACAAATGACATACTGACTATATGGATTGTATAGTACTTGTCAAAATACCCAGCGTTTTGAAGAAGTCTCTGTGGGATTGTTAAGAACTTGTTATGGTTACTCTGAAATGTCAAAACTCTGCAACTCCTCCCAATTTGCATTCAGAACCTGTCTGTTACACTTGAGAGACTGATATGAGGATAGAAGGAAGTAATTATTTCTCACTGATAACATAATGTTTCTGTTGCAATTTTCATAAAATAGAATTATATCTTAGTGCCACCATGCTCCATTTTAATCATTCAGTCAAGTTTTGGGTCTCATATTTGATGGACGCCTCTCATGGCTACCAGCATTTCAAAAACCTTAAAGTTAGATCACTCAAAACATTTTTAAAGTGTATCATTGGAGATGTCTAGGATGCAAACAGGTCTTGTCTACAACAATGCATCCGAGTCTTCATCAAGTACTATACAGGCTACATTTGTACCATCTAAGTTTCAGCGTTAATGTTATATCTAAAGAGGCTGGATGTCGTAAACCATTTAGGTCTCAGGCAGTTAAAGGAGATTTATAGCTCTGTGGGGAGTTAACTCCATGGGGTCACCCAGAACGATATCCCTGCCCTGAGGTAGCTCAGCTAACCTCTCTGGACCTGCAGTTAGTTCGCTCTGTTCGATGTTTGTGACAACATGCTTTTTATCTTGTAGGATAATAAAATATATTTCTGTGGAATCATACAACCTGTTAGTTATTATATGTAACTACAGTCCCAAATATCATACTTCCTACAGCCCTGTTCCAAGCCTCTGCATGTAACCTAGTGAACCCTCACTTTCTATCTCTTTGCAGAAATGGTGATTAAGGTTGTTGGTAATTAGGGTTGTTCTGCAGGTGCTAACACATATCATGATCAGTTTTTGTGGAAAATGCAATGACACTGTGTAAGGTCTCCTTGCAGTCAATGATATAACCTGTGTGAATGACAGCTATTGGTATATGGAAAAGAGAATTGCAGGAAGAGAATGAGAATGAACATAAATACTTAAACTGATTGCTTGACCAGGTACTGGAACAAAATAAGCTCTACTTGAAGTAAGGTATTGCCATGTGACCTGTGGCTTCATACTGCCTCATAATTGACTTGAGAAGGCTGCATAAGGAAAAACTGTTAAGACACCCAATCGTGAAACTAAGCAGCAGGTTCATAAAGAGAAAGTCAATCACCAGATACTTTGGCACCTTTTTGGACAAACGACAAATCATAGTGGACATATTGAAGATTTGTGCAAGAGAGGCAGGACAAGATGAACAGAATTATTAGTTTAGCCAGTTATGATTATAAACTACCAAGACAAATAACAAAATGAGTCATAAGGCTATCCTAACTGTGGTAGTGGGATACTGTGTGAGTGCGTGGGTACCTAGTCTTCTGCTAACAACACCAGCATAGGTGGTTAATAGGGTCCAATGCAGAATACTTCTATGGGTGATAGAAGCTTTTGTACTGTGTCAGTTGAGGCATTGTAGGTAATACTTTGGATATGCTCACTCAATCTCCAGATACAGAAAAAAAATGGTGATACATAAGCTAAAGGCACAAATCCATTACGAATTGCAGAATTTAATTGGCAGATAGAAAACAGGCAAACACCAAATCCAAAATAAGACCCTCCTCCTATGATGGAAACTATGGGGTGATACTCAAGGTTATGGGCCTTAGGCGACCTACTGGCATGGAATGGGGTGCAATCAAACCTATGTGGTTGTCCTCTATGCCAATGTTGCTGATACTAGTTGACAACAACTGAACCACCATGTAAGACTTGACATCAAGAACATACTGTGTTGCAAGACAAAATGGCAGATCTTGGACAGTACTGCCGATGCTGTTTGAGGAAAAGGCTTGGGTAGCGTGTCATCTTATCAATCGACCCCCATCTGCTGCACAGTGGGTGGCTGTAAGGAAAACCTGCTGGAGTCAACAGCTGCAGCACTCGCACGGCAATCATAATGATAGCACTGGAGTGGAAACACAGCTGTGGTTTGTATCTTTGCCACCCAAGGAACTAGAACCAGGGTGATGTGAGATGGTGTGTGGCTACACTCCTCATCAGCAACAGTGATAATCCTTCAGGAAAGGGGAGTCATGTCTTGCAACTGTGGAGCCAGCAGACAGCAGAAGAGGCAGCTTCTACCATAACAAACTCCTCAGGACTCAAGGAACCAGCAGGACACGCCTTCGACCAAGGCATGACAGAATGTGTTGTGGACAGTTGCAGACAAAAAATGGAGTCATTTGTATTCATAACCAGTTTCAGTTAGTTATAGCATATGTCAGTTGACCATGTGAAGGAAACAAGTTGTAGAACAGTAATAAGTAGATATAGTTGGGTATGGCATAATCATCATTAATTGTAAAAAACTTGCAATGTTAGGAAGAAGTATTGTTTAACTTTAATAGTCCATTTTCCATCACTGGTTGCTGATGATGTACAGAGAAAGGAATGTCTGTTGATTAGTAATAATTTGAGTCCAAATGAATACAGTTTGTACTTAAATCATAGGCAACATTCTACACTGTAATAAATACATACATCTTACTAAAGTGCCTCTAGAATGTGCCACATGTGACAACTGTGCAATAGTGTGCCATATTTTAACTGAATCTTATTTTTGTGGTGACAGAAGAGCAATAAATGGTTTGACTAGAGGTATGTCCACAGTTTTACGTGACTACTGGATTAATGTAAGACATATTTTCAATTTTTTTGAGGAATTAGGGCCCTAAAACCAGCTGCTTCAATGTCACTAAACATTGAGAGATGGTGTGTACTTGTTCTGTTGTTTGTATCCCATCTATAATTTTCCATTGTTGTATGTTTTGTGTAATTTTCTTTCACTGTATCTGTCGCTGTCTGTAAATTACATTCTGACCTTTGTGTTTCAATTTATGTAACTGACTTCTCCATTGTTTCTGGTTGCAGGATACTATGGATGGTTCCAATATATGCACTGAATGCTGTAAGTATATTTGGAATCAGTTTTGGCGACTAACTCACAAATCTCTATGTTGGGATCTGAACTAAAAAAGCCCTGGAACTTTTTGTTTCTCAGTAACAAAATAGCCATTGCAGTGGGAAACTATTTAAAAAAACAGCACCAAAAAATGTCATATTGGATAAATCTCTGTAATTTGACACTCTGGTATTTCAGTGAGGGCTTCAACAACCTCTCTCCCTGATCAATGATAATAGTGTCTTAACCACTGCTGTACCTAATTCACAAAGTAACTTTTCATTCTTAAACAATTCAGAAGATGTGCCTTATGAAAAGGAGAGAGATAAGATTTTCATCATCATGAGTGTTGGTCATATTGTTAATCATCACAGTGATGAAACGAGACGTATAATTGTCATTGTGCTTGGAAAAAAGTTGTTGCTATGTGTGTGACATGCAAGCCGCCCCCCCCCCCCCCCCCTCAACACACACACACACACACACACACACACACAGAGCCGCAACTGTTTGTGAAAATTGCAACACCTGGAGATAATCATCTTTGAATCACTTCAAAATCGGAGTATGTGCAGAACATTGGAATCATAATAAGTGATTAAGGCTGCAGAGAGATGGCATGCATGTTGGCCCAGCAGTGCCCTCTTTTGTGTGACCAGATACATCACTGTTGCAGCACACACAGTAGGTGCAAAAGTGTCAAACAAAGTGGAAACAGTGAGCAAGTGCTGGTCTCTAGGAAACGGGTTTATCTTACTGTGACACTGTAGTTCATGCAAGCCACAGGCTATGACAGTGACGTGTGTGCACATGCATGGGTTCGCGTATGCACGTGTGTGTGTGTGTGTGTGTGTGTGTGTGTGTGTGTGTGTGTGTAAACAGTGGATCAGAGAGGGTCATATACACAATTTGTGCACAGAGCTGGTTGATCGTCATCTTGTTTACATGACCGTAACCAATGGAACAGCTTTGTCAACAGTGTTTGGTTGATGTTGGATTACTGCAACACCTTTAGACATATCTGTGTTGAGAGTTTGATACCGTGTGCTGAGGGCTAGACTGGTGGCATGCGATCAGAGCATTTTATACTAGTCCCGTAGAGAGTCTTCATGCTGATGCTGGCGAATTGCCACTCACCTACCGGCGCGATATACTGCTTTGTCGGTATGCCTGTCGGCTACTGTCAATGCCCAACCATCCGTCTTATCGTTCCTTTTTTGACGACTCTCTCGACCGTCAATACGGGTTGTATGTCTCTGCCCTGCTACCCCCTGGAGTTCGCTTTCATCGCCTCCTTCAACACCTTAATTTTTCACTCCCTGCAACCTTTCGAGTGGGCGAGAGCCACACGCCACCTTGGCTCCAGGCTCAGGTCTGCGTTCACCTTGACCTCAGCTCGCTCCCAAAAGAGGTTACCCCCGGTTCGGTCTACCACTCCCGTTTTTTGGAACTTCGTTCGAAGTTCATCAACATGACTTTCATTTATACAGATGGCTCTAAGACCAATGACGGTGTCGGGTGTTCCTTTATTGTTGGGGCACAAAGTTTCAAATACCGGCTCCATGGCCATTGTTCGGTCTTCACAGCTGAGCTCTTTGCCCTCTACCAGGCTGTTCTTTACATCTGCCGCCACCGACATTCTGCTTATGTCATCTGCTCCGACTCCCTGAGCGCCATCCAGAGCCTCAGTGATCCGTACCCGGTTCACCCTTTTGTACACCGGATCCAACGCTCTCTTCAGCAGCTGGTGGACGTCGGTTCTCCGGTTAGCTTTATGTGGGTTCCTGGCCATGTCGGTATCCCTGGGAACGAAGCTGCAGATGCCGCGGCCAAGGCTGCGGTCCTCCAGCTTCGGACAGCTTCTTGTTGTGTCCCTTTGTCCGATTTTAGCAGGGTCATTTGTCGGCGCATTGTGTCGCTGTGGCATGCCGATTGGGCTGCACTTACAGACAACAAGCTTCGGGCCTTAAAACCTCTTCCCGTGGCTTGGACGTCCTCCTCACGCCCTTCTCGGCGGCAGGAGGTAGTTTTGGCCCGGTTAAGAATTGGACACTGCCGGTTCAGCCATCGCCATCTGCTGACGGCTGCGCCGGCGCCGTTTTGCCGCTGTGGGCAATTGCTGACGGTCCGCTACATTTTAATGTCGTGTCCGGATTTTACCGCACTGCGTCTCGATCTTAACCTGCCATGTTCTTTAGATGCCGTTTTAGCGGATGACCCACGAGCAGCGGCTCGTGTTCTTCGTTTTATCCATTTGACAAACCTCACTAAGGACATTTGATGCTGCTGTTTTTAATCCTATGCCTGTCAGTCTGTCTTTTATCGTGTTTTCCCTTTTAGTTGTTGTTTTAAACTTGTGCCTCGCGGTGCATACTTAACGTAGTCAGGGCGCTAATGACCATTGAAGTTGTGCGCCCTAAAACCACAAAAAAAAAAAAAAAAAAAAAAAACCTCTCTCTACCATAACCCTTTCACCGTCTTGCTAGGTCACCAGATCAGTAGCTAGTCCGTATGGTGCGGCTGTTATGTACCCATTTTTCTGAGCCCTTTGACACCACAGGGATTATGCTATTGGTACCTGCGCTGTGAATGCTTTGTGCAAGCCTGTGGTTGCCCATCTTTTTGAGGCATCGGAACTCCTGGCAACGACCGTCCTGCCAGGCGGCCATTGTTATGGCTGGGTGCAGTCACGACGTGAGCCCCTGTTCAGAATAGGTGGTACCAGGACGGACGTTTGGCACATGAGATGTGTTGAATACTCTGGCCACTCTTCTGTGGTGACATTTCTCCCTAGGAACACTTCTGTCTCAGTTCCTGTTTCTGCCTTTCCCCTCTCGGCTACCCCTGGGAGGAGGGCCAGACTTGCTGACTTGGGGGAAACCCTTTCCATGGTTCCTCGTCTGTACCAGGACTGATGGGGAGACTTTTACTGCCATGAAGCACCTTTTCTTTGTGGAACACATTGAGGAAATGTTCAGTGAAGTTGAGTCCTTAGGCAGGATGAGATACGGCTCCTTCCTTATAAAGACAACTTCTGCCAGTCAGTTGGCCTTCCTCCATGCTTGCAACCATTAGGAGACATCGCATTGAATACCACTTCTCACAAGTCTCTCAAAATGACACAGAGTGTAATTTTCCATAGGGACCTCCTTTAGGCTGATGATGAACTTGGGGTTAATCTGGAACGACATGGTGTTCATTTCATCTGGTATGTCCAGAGAGGCCCTAAGGACTATCATGTAAACACTAGCATTTGAGTGGGATACTGTGCCTGAGAAAGTAAAGATAATTGTATACATACCACCTCCCATGCATTGCTTCTGTTGGCTCAAGTTTGGCCACATGTAATCGCAGTGCGATGCCACTCCCATCTGTGGTGACCGTGCTACCCTCTTCTTGTGGGGAGCCCTTGCACCCCACCACCTAATTGTGTAAACTGCTCCAATTTCCGTGCTCCCCACTTACCGGAGTGTCCAATGTACCACCCTGGGTGCCCTAGCACATCAATTACTGACGACAATGTTGAAGAATTAAAGCAAGTGGTTCTGGAAAATCTCTGAATCACCATCAGAGAGGTTGCTGATGATGTCGGCATATCCTTTGGCTCATGCCAAGCAATTTTTTGGATGTTTTGAACATGAAAGATGTAAGCAGCAGTTTGTTCTGAAAAGTCGAATTTTGACCATAAAATGGTGTCATGTAGACATCGCTCCAGAATTGCTGAATTAAGTCAAAAACAATCCGAAACTTCTAAAGTTTAGGCTATAACAGGTGGAGAAATGTGGGTATACAGGTATGACATTGAAACCAAGGCTCAGTTGTCCCAGTGGAAACTGTCTGAAGAGCCAAGACTGAAAAAAATTCAACAAGTTTGAACACATGTAAAGCTTTTTCTCACCATTTCCTTCGATTACAATAGGACAGTGCATCACAACTCTTATGGTCATATGGTCAATAAGAAATACTAGCTGCAAGTTATGCACTGCTTGCATGAAGCAGCCTGCAGAAAATGGCCAGAATTGTGGCAAAACCACTCATGGAAACTGTATGATGATAATGCCACTACTCACACCACAATGCTTGTTCACGATTTTTTGACAAAAAATAAAACCATTATGTTACATCAGCCATTGTTCGATTCCCGGCGGGGTCAGGGATTTTCACCTACCTCGAGATGACTGGGTGTTTGTGTTGTCCTCATCGTTTCATCATCATCCAGGAAAGTGGCGAAATTGGACTGAGCAAAGGTTGGGAAATTGTACGGGCACTGATAACAACGCAGTTGAGCGCCCCACAAACCAAACATCTCTCATCAGCCATTGTATTTGCCGGACATGGCCCCCTGCGACTTCATTCTATTCCTGAGACTGAAGAGAACTACAAAAGGACATAGTTTTGTTGCAATTGATGAGATAAAAACAAAATTGCTGAAGGAGCTGGACATCATAATGAAAAGTGAGTTCCAGAAGTGCTTTCAAGATTGGAAAAAGTGCTGGCACAAGTGGGTTAATCTGTGTGGGATTACTTTGAAAGGACAAAGTTGGCATTGATGAATAAATAAAGATTCTTTAAGAAAAAGAAAAATACCCATTACATTTTGATTATACCTTGTATATAAATACTTTTTGATCATAAGGTTCTGGACACATATTAGTGGACATTACTAAAGGGTGTGTCCACCCTTTGCATTTATGACAGTTTCAACTCTGTTGGGCACACTTTCGATAAGGTATCTGAATGCCTATGGGTGAAGGGCAGCCCAGTCTTCCTCAAGAGCCGAAACCAGAGAAGTCAATAATGTTGCACACTGAGGTCGGAGTGAAGTTGGCATTCTAACTGATCCCAAAAATGTTTCATTGGGTTCAGGTCAGGACTCTGGGCAGGCCAGTCCATTTCAGCAATTTTACGAACAATTGACTCACAGATACTGCTTTATAAAAGGGTGCATCATCCTGCTGATTCAGTCGGTCATCATCTCCAAACTGTTCCTGTACTGTGCACAGTGTACAGTGTTGTAAGATGTTTTCATATCCTTCCACATTCAGCAAACACAATACAGGGTCCATGCCCTAACAACGAGAAACACCCCCATACTGTAACATCTCTGCACTTCAGTGTTGGAACTACACATGATGCCAGGTAATGTTCTCCATACATTTGCCAAACGTTAACTCTTCCATCAAATTGCCCAGGATACAGCATAATTCATTTCTCAAAATTACTCGTTGCCCATCATCCACTGTTCAGTACTGTTGCTCTTTACATCACCACAAGTGTCACTTAGCTTTCAACTGCAAAAATACATGATGTTATTGTTAAAATGAACTTGCAGTAAATAATTAACTTTATACAGGACAATAAAAGTGCGGAACTGGCTGTAGATTCATCCTTCAAGAAATTAAATACAAAAATTAGCTTAATTATTGCCTTCACAAATGGGTGGCATAAATTATGTAAGATTTCAAAGACTTGCTTGTGTAGTGCTGAAGGAACAAATGGATGAGTTTTTCTGTTCAGAACCTTACAGTTAAACTTGCTGCTTATGGCTAGAACGTCGACAGGCCTAAATTGAAGATAAGATGCAGTATATTTTTAAAACATCCTGAAGTTCCTCGTCAGAATCATGTGCTTGTGCTAGCTGCATGAAGTCAACTGTCTTCATGATACTGCTCACCTGGGACAGTTTCTGAGATATTTCTTACATTGGCGGTGAATTGTGCGATGAAATCCAGTTAACTGTATTTTCTCAGGGAACATTTATCATTATTTTTCTGAAAGGCATAATTAGGGGTTCATGATCTGTATAAACAATGAAATCTCTTGCTTCCAGCTGTGTATGAATGTAATTAATGAACTCATAAACCAACAACAACTCACGACCGTATACACTCCATTGTTGCTAAACCAGAGAGAGTTTTCATGAAAAGAATGCTAGAGGCTGCTACGCCTCATCTACATACTGTTGCAATGTAGCACTGATTGCAGTTTGGTTAGCACCTACTATGAACGAGAGAGGTGCTTCTAAAGCCAGATGTGCAAAAAGGGCTGTATCTGCTATACCTTTTTTTATCTGGTTTGAACGCAGTATCTATTGATTCTGTCCACTGCACTGGCATTTTGCCTTTAACTTTAGGACCAGCTAAAGCTGCAGTAAGAGACTCTTGGAGTTTGCCACATGAGGTAGGTGACATCAGTAAAAGTTAACAATTCCCAGGAATCTTCACACTTCTTTAGCAGTTTCTGGCTGTGCAATATTTAAAATAGCTTCAACTTTCTCCAGTAATGTCAGTGATCTGGCTGATGATATAAGATGGCCAAAAAAACACTTTGAGGTGTTCAACATTATTCTTTATTTATCAAGGCATTTAAATACCTCAATCCGGCGCTGTTTGTGTTCATCAGGGGTTGCTTAAAAATTAGTCTTCCATCAAGATATGCAAAGCAATACTGCAAGCCCTGTGAAACTGAATCTATAAATCTTTGACATGTGTGGGAAGCATTTCTCAATTGAAACATGATAAACATGCTTTCACATATATCAAACGGCATTTTAATGTCAACTTTTGGAATATCTCTATCAACTACAAGAATATGTGTGTATTCCCTTGCACAGTGTAGTAAGTTAAAACCTTTTTCCCAAATAGTGCATAATTATAATCCCTCAATAAAGTAACACGGTAGCTGTCCGGCGTTGACCTAGCATTCAGGGCACAGTAATTATCACATGGCTGCCATACACTGTTCTTTGGTACTAAATGTAGGGGTGATCACCAAGATATGCTTGACAGGCAACTGATGCCTTCCTTCAACATGGCATTAATTTCTGCCTTTGCACCTTTGCAGCAGCTTATCAATTAGGGGCAATATGTCTGGGTCTGCATGAAGTCAGTGGGTCTGTGGTAGTGTTGTAGTGTTTGGCTACATTTGCCATGGTGAAATTACATGCCAAAGCATGTTGTAGTCCCATGACGAACTCGGTGTGCTGCATTACAAACATTGCGATGGTTGAATTATTAGCTGTGGGAAGTCAAAACAAACTAGCTGGTTGGTATTTGTGTAACTGGGTCTGCGACAAAAATTTAGGTGAGAACAGTGTCCACTAAAAGCATGCATCCTGTCTTGTGATCTGTGATTAAGAGAGGCAAGGACAATCACTAACTATCTGGAGTGATTACTTCTGCCTGTTGTTTACCACTCAGCAAGGTACACAGCACAGTGCACTTCTGTACCTGGTCTCCAAACTTCTTGTGGTACCAACACAGGTCTGTCCGGGCTGAGTCATTGGCTGATGCGGAATTCGCTGCAGAACGACTTCTCCATCTTCTGCAGAACCATTCTCTAGCTTTGCGGCCACAGAAAAGTTCATCCATCTGCTTACTTAGCACATCGATCTTGTTCATGAGACTGTCATAATCCACTCATGTTACCACCAAGGTGCTATTACATACCATCATAGTACCATGGCAGGGGGATGGTATGATCACAATCTGAATCCAGTCCACCAGGTCCACTGCAGCGTCGAGCAACGTGTCCATTTTTGATGCTATAGTGGCCTTCACGTGTGCTGGCAGACGGCTGCTCCACAATGTGTGCAGTAATGCATCAGGCACCATGTATGTGTCAACCTTGCTTCTTAAGTGACGAAGGTACTGCGATGGTTTTCTGTCGCTGATACCATACTGCATGAGAATCTACCACACTCATTCTTCCTCTAAAGTGGACACCCTTGGAATTAACTTAGCCTTTAGCTTCACGAGAGTCCATATTCAGAGGTGAAACTGTAATGTCTTGAACCTTGGCTGTGTAGTGGTGGTCCAGTTGACTAGACACCAGTGCAAATTTTGTGGAATTGGTTTCACGTCATCATGGAGGAAACTTGCTTCTACCTACATGAACCATAGTGCCAAGCTGTGTGGCCAAACAGGGGTAGCCGAACTGCAAGTCTAGATATTGTTGGTGTGTCCATCATTTCACTAATTTATGATTCACGAAGGAAGTTCGCTGCAATACTTCCATGTCGCTGGTTTATTTTTTCTAGCTGTGATCACATCAGGATCAGCTCTGTCACATATCTGTGGGCTTGCAAACTCGATATTGTGTTCTGGTCATAGCAAGAATGAGATATGAATCAATGTGTCGTTTAGAATACCACTTTATTCTGATAAATCACTTTCCTTCACATTCAACATATGAACAATAAAATGTGATGTAATCACTAACACAGTGTACACAAACACAAGTTTTGGTGGGTAACCAAGCGAACAAATACACAAGGAAAAGCATAAAGCACCAACAGAATTAAGGTCATGGAACTCTGCATTACAGCAAGGAGAAGGCATTTAAGAGGCCAGCATGTGAATCCTGTTAACATTTGCCAAATAATTAGCTGCTCTTCTGACGTCTGCTGTGGCTGTCACTTGTCATCACTACAGGATATTAAAATATTGAAACAGTTGTGTTCTGTTTGTGGTAAACCCTTTCTTAGTAAGATGGTACAATACATGAAATACCAAACAGGCTTTCAGAAGGAAGAAGTAGGGCATAAATAACAATCAGGCATCCAGATTTAGATATTTTGTAGTTTCTCTAAAGTAGGTTAAGCAGACACAAGAATGTTTTCTTCAAAAATTGTTGTAAAATCCATACTTGCATTCATGCTTCTAACGATCCTAATGCTGATGAAACGTTAACTCCTGACTTTCTTCCTTTCGTTTGCTGTTCACTGTGCACATGTGACAGAAAAGCGTAAAAATACAATAATTAAGTTGTTGAAATAAATACATTTCTTGATAAAATATCTGTTGTTGTTGTTGTTGTTGGTGGTGGTGGTGGTGGTGGTGGTGGTGGTGGTGTTGTAGTCTTCAGTCCAGAGACTGGTTTGATGCAGCTCTCCATGCTACTCTGTCCTGTACAAGCCTCTTCATCTCCAAATAACAGCTGCAACCTACATCCTTCTGAATCTGCTTAGTGTATCTCATCTCTTGGTGATCCCTTGATGCCTCAGAACGTGTCCTACAAGACTATCCCCCCCTCCTAGTCAAGTTGTCCCAAAAATTCCTCTTCTCCCCAATTCTATTCAGTACCACGTCATTAGTTATGTGATCTACCCATATAATCTTCAGCATACTTCTGTAGCACCACATTTCAAAAGCTGCTATTCTCCTCTTGTCAATACTGTTTATTGTCCATGTTTAACTTCCACACAGGGCTACAATCCATACAAATACTTAAAACTTCCTGACACTTAAATCTATACTTGATGTTAACAAATTTCTCTTTTTCAGAAACGCTTTGCTTGCCATACCCAGTCTACATTTTGTATCGTGTCTACTTTGACCATCATCAGTTGTTTTGTTCCCAAAATACCAAAACTCATTTACTACTTAAAGTGTGCTGTTTCCTAATCTAATCCATCAGCATCACCTGATTTAATTTGACTACATTCCATTATCCTCACTTTGCTTTTGTTGATGTTCATCTTATATTCTCCTTTCAAGACACCATCCATTCCATTCAGCTGCTCTTCCAAGTCTTTTGCTCTGTCTGACAGAATTACAATGTCATCGGCAAACCTCAAAGTTTTTATTTCTTCTCCATAGATTTCAATTCATACTCCACTGCTTGCTCAATATACAGATTGAATAACATTGGGGATATTACACAACCCTGTCTCACTCCCTTCTCAACTACTACTTCCCTTTCATGCCCCTCGACTCTTATAACTGTCATCTGACACTTATAAACTGTCATCTGGTTTCTGTACAAATTGTAAATAGTCTTTCACTCCCTGTATTTTACACCTGCCACCTTCAGAATTTGAAAGAGAATATTCCAGTCAACATTGTCAAAAGCTTTTCTTAAGTCTACAAATGCTAGAAACATAGGTTTGCCTTTCCTTAACCTATGTTCTAAGATAAGTTGTAGGTCAATATTGCCTCGTGTTCCAGCATTTCAACAGAATCCACACTGATCTTCCCCGAGGTTGGCTTCTATGAGTTTTTCCATTTGTTTGTAATTAATTCATGTTAGTATTTTGCAGCCATGACTTATTAAACTGATAGTTTGCTAATTCTCACACCTATCAACACCTGCTTTCTTTGGGATTGGGATTATTATATTCTTCTTAAAGTCTGAAGGTATTTCACCTGTTTGATACATCTTGCTTACCAGATGGAAGAGTTTTGTCATGGCTGGCTCTCCCAAGACTATCGGTAGTTCTAATGAAATGTTGTCTACTGCCGGGGCCTTGTTTTGACTCAGTTCTTTCAGTGCTGTATATCTGTACATTCACTTATTTGGTACTGTTGTATTCATCTTTTAATCTAGTTTTCGTATGTCTTTTGTCTGTTGCAGTGGATAGGTCTTCTCTGTCCACAGCAGTCAATTTATTATGATAGTCTCAGAGAATGTTATGAAGCATATGTTATATACAATTTTATGACATATCTTTTAAATTATCTGAATGCTGAGATGGATCTGGAGGCCAATCTAGAACTGAAGCCACAAGTGCACCACATCTTCCCCCTGTGCTGTCTTGGTCCATGGGAAATGGGATGGTAAGCAAAAATATATTATTCTAAGATTATTTTATTCTCTGTTGTAATGTGATAATCATAATTGTCACCACCATCATGCATTGTCTTTGAAGTCCTCAATATTGTATAATTGTGAGCTAATTTAATATTTCTCAAAAAAGTTTGTAAAGTGATAATTATTAATATCAGTTCACTCCTTTATTTTATAAAAGAGTCAAAGAAAAACATTTTTATGTTGGATATTTGCACATAATATATTGTAGTAGTTCAAAAATACAAGCGGGTCATGCTTTAAAAGCTTTCAGGATGAAATTTCAATAAATCTGCAATCTCAGGCGACATGACGCACCTCAGTTGCATAAGACCTTCCCCGTCAAGAGAGCTCAGACTGGATAAATATTTCCATGGCTCTTCATGAGACTTCTTTGGAGCTCACTAGTCTTATTAAAACATCCCCCGCCACCTTTGGATCAAATGGACGCGTGGTGAGCAATTATGTCCACTTGAGCACTTGTGAACAAAAATAATATGGTAGTACAACAACAAAATGCAATTCCAGTACCAGAAAGTGTTTATAATTGTAAAGAGACAACAGGGAAGTTGTGAAGCTCTATCACATCTTTTTATTCAGAAAATATACCATATTTGCTTTTAACTCTTTCAGTTGTTTCTCTACAACTGCAATGGTTATTGCTATATCCTCCATATGGGAGTCTGTGGGGTGGTCAAACAGTGGTATGTTTGCACGAACACTTTCTTGAACGTGAAATTTAAAACTTCAGCTTTGCTTTTTCTGTCTGCTACTGCAGCACCAGACCAGTCGGTGGGGACTGGATAGAAGCCTTGGACCCACTTATCAGTTTTATGTAGTACCAGAATTTTCTTGAGTTCTTGGCAAGATTTATTGCTAAAGTATGACAGTGGCAGTTGTATGTTTCACGTGTCGGTCTTTTTTACAGATGCACGAATTTCTATTAATATTTGTCTATCATCATTTGCACATTCTCATTTGAATGGAGATTGCAATAGCCTTTGCTTTCTTAGCATATTCAAATTTTGTTGCTGAACCACAGTGGGTCTTTTCTGCCCTTAATCCACTTACTTGCAATTACTTCTCCAGACTATGGTTTACAGTCCGTTTAAACTTTGCCCATAATTCCTCTATGCTTATAGTACTGAAACTAAATGATTCAAATTCATTGTCTAAGAGGGATGCTAACAACTGTCTATCTGCTCTCTCTAGCAGAAATACTCTCCTAGCCTCCTTGATTGATTTATTAACTTCAGTGACCAAAGTTGTTATGATGAAATGGTGTTCACTGATCCCTGTCTCTATACTGATGCCTGTTTGTAGCTGTGAGATCTAAAATATTTCCATTATGGGGGGGCTGTTGAACTAGTTGCTCAAGACAGTTTTCAAAAAAGTGTTCAAAAGAACTTCACAACACTGTCTGTCTGTATCGCCTGCAATGAATCCATTGATGTCCCAGTCTATACTCAGTAGGTTCAAGTTGTCTCCAACTAATATTGCACAGTCTGAGTATTTCCAAACTACCGACCATAAACTTTCTGGCAACGACTCCAAAACCGTCACAGCAGAACCAGGTGGCCAGTGAAAAATCCAACAGTTAACTTGACTTCATCTAGACCTGTTATACGTGATCAGATAACTTCACTGTCACAGACAAATTTGACCTCAGTAGAGACAATATTTTTGTCAACTGCAATGAACATTCCCCCGCCTACAGTGTCTAATCTGTGCTTTCGATATACATTCCATGAATTGCTAAATAACTCGGAGCTTCATACTTCAGATTTCAGCCAGCTCTTGGTCCCAAGAAGAATTTGATAACAATATCAACCATCATTTTGAAGAAAATAGTCATATTTTAATTAATCATATGCCCAGGGTCTGTGATGGAAAATTATAATCTCTTATCATTTTCTCAATAATGGCATAAGTATCATCAAAGTCCTGACGCTAGCTGAAAGGGGAGGAGGGGCGCATTAATGTGTGTGGGGAGGGGGGGGGCAGGGTGTAGGTGGGTGGGTGATGATTTGAGACAAATGAATAGAATAGTTTCTGGTAAGATAATATTACTGTATGCAGCATTAGCTTTTTCTTTTTTTCCCAGTTAAGATGAAATGTCTGACATTCTCTAATTGTTTTCTGTAAGGGTACTGATGAACCTACAGTTTAGCATCTTAAATCATTATCATCATCTTCAACTGTCCCATGCAGTACCATATTTAAAAGGCTTCTTATCATTTCATTTCTATCCTACAAGCATAGCTTTTCTTGTAGTCCAAATCAAACAATGGAAAGTCAAGGACGGAATAATGACAGTATTAAAAGGACAGATCACTAGCCACCATATAGAAGAGATGCTGATTCGCAAACGGTACAACAAAAGGCTGCCAAACATGTGAGTCTTTGGCCAAAACGCCTTCATCTAAAATAGACCGCCCCCCCCCCCCCCCCCCCACACACACACACACACACACACACACAGAGAGAGAGAGAGAGAGAGAGAGAGAGAGAGAGAGAGAGAGATATTCACATTCACACAAGTACAACTTACGCACACATGACCACTATCTCTGGTTGGCCTGGTGGCTAGAGACAGTGGTTGTGCATGTGTGTGTTATGCTTGCATGAACGTGTGCGTGCATTGTCTACTCTTGGCCAAAAGCTCACATTTGACAGTCTTTTTGTTGAGCCTGTCTGTGATTAGGCATTTTATCTAGTCTGGGGAGGTGGAAATTTTGGCCAATAGTAATTTCATATCAAACAGGTTCTAACTTTTTCACTATACAGACAACTGATAGTATTCTCTAAAATCATTATGGTTACGTAAATTCCTAGCATGAAATAGTGAACAAAACCAAAAGCTCATGAGTGCAAGAGGGAGAGTATTGGACTTTTTTTTTTTTTCATAATAGCTGCTTTTTTTACTAATACAGACAATACTCTGATTTATAAAATGGTAAAAAATATAATCTAGAAGTAAATCCCATATGTCACAATGTTGAGTAGATTAGCATTAGTTGTAATGGGTTGTTAGTATACGTCATAGAAGCAGCCTGCAATGGTGGGTTCTATGTGTTGTTACACAATTTGACTCTTTGCACGCACCAGAAGGCTCTTGTCTATGATGGAATTTATGAGAGAAAATATGTGAAGGGGTGTATGAATTATGTGTGTTGATACAATTTCATAAGTCAACTTAGATATTTCAAAATTTAATTTAATATTTTTATGTTGGTTCATGTTCATTTGCTAATGTTAAAGTGTTCTTATTTTTGCAGGGAGTTCATTCACATGTGTAAACATGGAATCTTACAGTATACTGTGGTACGGCCTTTAACAACATTCATCTCTTTGTAAGTATATACAAATCCAAATATGTTATTACATAACTTCCTTGAACTGAGAAAATGACTCTATCAGCAATCATGGAGTTATGTCGTGACTGACAACAGTGTGAATATTTTGAAATAAAATTTACTTTTGTGACCAAAATGAAACAGTGACCTGACTCGAGATTCTGATTTGCACCCAGATCTAACATGTCAAATGTAAAATAATATGTTTTTCATTTATTTGGAATGTTTCAAAGTAGTGTATAAGATTAGTTGTTAAGAGTAACATTCTAGTTGCTGCATTCTTAAAGCACAGAAGCACTGTAGCAAATATGTCTGAAAAGGCAGCACATAGAATTGTGGTCCTCAGTTCCTATTTGAGCTATGAACATAGGGTAAAAAAAATGTTGGTTTACCCCAGACTGGTGGTCATTTGTATAGCCATTTGAACTTTGTCTCACTGTTGCTGTTACAGTATATTAAGCAAGGTTTGAAGGATGAACTGGAGCTGGTGTCCAGGCCAATTGTGCAAATCAATTAATTCATTTTGCAAAATATTTTAATTGGACTGAAATTAATGCTCAGTAATGGCACCATTGGGATGTTATGTGCAGAAACACTTTTCTCTGGGAGGTTTTTGAAGCACGACACTTCTATACTATAAGCTTGTATGAATTGGTTCAAATTTTGCACAAAGGTAGATGAATAGATAAAGTCAAAAAGATTTTTTTATGCAATGATCATTATCCATCATTGGGATGCAATGGATGAAAGTTGAAATAAATGTAATATGTGAAATTCATTCTTACATGTGAACTGAATGTATGGGAATGTTTTAAATTGAATCAAATAAATACAAATGAATTCTTGTGATAAAATTGAAATGTTTCTTTCAAAATGTAGCTTCATTCAGATTGTACATTCAAAATACACATTTTTTGTGAATTTCGTGCTTGTGTGAATTGGTTCAGATTTTGTAAGAAAGTTTACAAATACATTTTATTAATGGTTGTGCTGTTGTTTTGTGAGGGCTTTAACCATTGCCACTCATAAGCAATGTGGTTCAAAAGACAATGAAAAGCCTATATCTGATTAGTCATTGCCCAAGTTAACAAAAATCTACTGGCCTATAGTGATCTAATGTCACAATTATGGTAGAGAAAAATATGGGAACCCCAATGAAAACTGCTCTTATCGTAACACAAAAAAGTGAATATGTCTTGGGCAGAGTTAAGAATGTAAAAGAAGGGAACTTGTTTTTTTGACTTATCTGGCAGCTTCAGAGACATTTAAATCAAAACATCTTGTCATATTTCCACTTTTTTATGAGTTAACCTGACTTATGCAATGCAGTGTGCTCTCTTCGCTGCAAGGTGTTGCCACACCTGCATCTTGCAATTTATAAGCTAAAGTCCCTGATCCTGTGCCCAAAATGCAGAAGATTTGCCAGCAATAGTAAACAGTATATATAATCATGTGGCTTAAGAGCATACATATAATTGTTAAAATATCTTCTGGGGAGATGAGATTTGGGATGGATTTGTTCCTGGGAGGATGTTAAACAATTTTTTAATTTCTGGGTGGAGAAGGGGTTGATTTTTTTCCGGAAGGTACCATTTCTGACACCAAACCTACCGGTATCTCCTGTTACATGTGCGGTGAGGGGTGTAAGAGCAAGTAGACACATATCTATGTGACTCTAGAGAGTTGGATGAATGTACAGTAGGAAGTATCCAGAGTGGGGGAGCATCTATAATAGGAAGTATCTCAGAGTGGGAATGCATGCATCCTAAACTTTATACATGTTGTGTCATACTGCACGTCATGACAAATGCCATGTTGTATGATGTGATGGCACATGACACCAGGTATTGTGTTACTTTACTTGACACATTGCATTATATTACTTGGTATTATTACTAATAACAACAAGTAAAAGATCACAAATGTGTCAAGGTATTTGATTTAAGTGTCTTTGAAGTTGCCAGAAGAGCTAGTTCCCATCTTTACATCCCTAACTCTGCCCAGGACATAGTCACCATTTTTGTGGTTTGATAGGAGCATTGTTCATTCTGGTTATACAGTAAACAGTTGTGGATTAGAAATTTTATTAGTGGTGTTAGAAATATGTGTCAGAAATTAAAAAAAAAAATGTAGATGATGGAGCTCCTTTGTCTATAACAGGTGGCATTACACATTTTGATTGTTAATGTACAACTTGGCTCTTTTCACATTTGTAAACTTCTTCCTTCATGATGGGGTCTACAGAACATAATGATGAATAAATTGATGATTGGTTCTGCTCTTAATCAATTAGTTTTGCTGTTTATGGACTGTTATTCTCTTCTCAAATTTGTCCCCAGTACCTCCCATACATGGTTTCTTTTTTGAGTAATTGTGCACTGTCACTATTTCTGTACAAATATTTCTATTGAAAATACTGTCCATGTTATAGATGATATAGCACTAGTAGGAGAAACTCAGAGCAATGGACACAATTCTTTTCAATACAGTAGTTTTTAGGGCAGTGGGTAACACTGCTAATTTTTGAAATTAGGCAATTTGGTGACATAGCTCTGGATTCATACTTGAGTGGAGAAATGCTAAAATTACCTCCAGTGTGGCATTTTAGGTTTCTTCTGGTGTCCCCAAGACCACTTTTGGTAAATAGCGAGATGGTTTCTTCAGCAAGTCATTGACAAATACTTATCCTACCTTCTTAAACTGAGCTACACTTCACCTTTAATGAGATGACACTCAACCATTCATTTAGATAATAAATAATCATACTAACACAATAATGCAAAACTGTGTTGGCAGATAAAAAATTGTTAGGATAAACATCTACCAAGGTTGTGCCTTTTATCAAAATGTGAGACAGCGCTTGCGCGCGCGCGCACACACACACGCACACACTCTCACTATTTGTGTTAAATATTTTGGGCATAATTCTTGTTTCAATTAATATAGTCCCACCCAAAGTGATTGACTGTTCTATGTGTTAAGATGGAATACTTCATTTCCTATTTTTCATTTTTATACAAACATAAGAAATGTATATCTCTAAACTATCATACCACAAGCTTTGTTGTTATGAATTTTAGTTTTATTGTGCAGTACAATATGATACTTACAGACTGTATTACATGTCTGTGCAGTATTTGTGAGCTGAATGGTGTATACAACGAGGGTGAATTTCGAGCGGATGCTGCATTTCCCTACATGATAGCTATCAACAACTTTTCACAGTTCATTGCTATGTACTGTTTGGTGCTATTCTACCGTGCTAACCGAGAGGAGCTCAACCCTATGCACCCTATTGGAAAGTTCCTGTGCATTAAAGCTGTAGTGTTTTTCTCATTCTTGTAAGTATAGTTTTTTCTGCATACTCAATAGAAATTTTATTGTTAAGTTAATGAAAATATTCATAAAATGTGAATGATTTAAACATGTTTAAGTACTGTAATACAAGAATGTTATACTTTGTGACAGCAAAGTGAGCTAGTCCAGGTTTAGTACCCCACACTGAATTAATGTTTGTTTTTCTCTGACACTAGCCGGTCTGCATTTGCTATACCAGTTATAGGTGATTTCCATCATTTGTTTTGTGAATGCCAAGGTGACCTCTCATCTGTACCTCAGAAATACAAAGAATTTAAAAAGAAGTAACTCCACAATCAGGCCTAAAGGATCACACAGTATTGGTCAATTATTGTGTTAGCCTCTGTCAGATGTTGACATTTGGACATAGTATGTACCAACGACGCAAGAAGAAAGCGCGATTGATGTCCTCTCTCGCCTTCCTTTCGTGGTGCAGAGATGAAAATGCTACACCAATGTTCTTGAAATGTAAGCACCTATTCATCACCGCCAAAGCACATCGTATGTATGAGAGAATGGAACAAGCTTTTCTTCTTGAGTGAATTCATTCAACATGGAGAGTCTTGGCAAGAACGGATCAGGAACTTTTGGACGTATTCTATCAACTAAGTAGCAGAATGCATTGAGACGACTGGGACAAGATCGACAGCATCACTCACAGGAGCATGCAGAACGAAGTCAAGACATGCACTGAGCGACAGAAGAAAAAGTTAGGAAAATGCTGGAAGCAGACTGACAAGGCGATTCCTGACATGTCACGCACTGTGGTCAACCTCACTGAACGACAGTTGAGCAAAGAGAAAGTGTATGTTCTTCAAAAAGGAGGGAATTTCGCTATCATCCCAAGAACTATACGTATGGAGGCCATCATTGCTAACACCGAAGCGGCCATTCGGACCCTTCCTTGTGAAAAGACAGAGGAAATACACACTGAAACAGCCAGGATACTGTGCCGAGGTAAACCACCAGATTGCAATATGAAGAAAGAAGAGGTACAAGCTATTAAGAGTCTTAACGCCGACAAGAGTATATTGGTACTGCCTGCCGATAAGGCGAATGCAACCGTGATAATGAAGACCAAAGATTATGAGCAAAAGATCCAAGAACTATTAGATCCAACGACGTACCGAAAACTAAACACAGATCCGACACAGCGTATCACACAGAATACGAATCGGTTAATCAAGGCATCTTCTCTGCCCGCGGATGAACAGAGAAACCTGCGCAACACAGAAGCCCTACAACCCCAGCTGTATGGATTATCTAAGATCCGTAAGAACAACATTCCACTAAGACCAATTGTTAGTACTCCTGGCTCACCAACGTATAAACTGGCAAAACACTTGGCCCCTCTGCTCCACCCGCACATGGGGAAGACCGACACATACATAAAGAACTCAGGACATTTCATTGAGAAGCTGAAGAAACTAAAACTTGCACCAAACGACATCCTCATCAGCTTTGATATTCAGAATGAGATTTTCACTCTGCAGTGGAGTGTGCTCTGATATGAAACTTCCTGGCAGATTAAAACTGTGTGCTGGACTGAGACTTGAACTCGGGACCTTTGCCTTCCGCGGGCAAGTGCTGTACCATCAGAGCTACCCAAGCACGACTCACACCCCACCATCACAGCTTCACTTCTACCAGTACCTTGTCTCCTACCTTCCAAACTTTAGAAAGTCTCCTGCGAACCCTGCAGAGCTAGCACTCCTGAAAGAAAGGATATTGCGGAGACATGGCTTAGCCACAGCCTGGGGGAAGTTTCCAGAATGAGATTTTCACTCTGCAGCAGAGTGCGCACTGATATGAAACTTCCTGGCAGATTAAAACAGTGTGCTGGACTGAGACTCGAACTCAGGACCTGCAGGAGAGCTTCTGTGAGGTTTGGAAGGTAGGAGACGAGGTACTAGCAGAAGTGAAGCTGAGAGGACGGAGCGTGAATCGTGCTTGGGTAGCTCAGATGGTAGAGCACTTGCCCACAAAAGGCAAAGGTCCCGAGTTCAAGTCTCAGTCCAGCACACAGTTTTAATCTGCCAGGAAGTTTTATATCAGCATACACTCCACTGCAGAGTGAAAATCTCATTCTGGAAACATCCCCCAGGCTGTGGCTAAGCCATTTCTCTGCAATATCCTTTCTTTCAGGAGTGCTAGTTCTGCAAGGTTCGCAGGAGAGCTTCTGTAAAGTTTGGGCAGTAGGAGACAAGGTACTGGCAGATGTGAAGCTGTAAGGACAGGGCATGAGTCGTGTTTGGGTAGCTCAGATGGTAGAGCTCTTGCCCCCGAAAATCAAAGTTCCCGAGTTCGAGTCTCGGTCCGGCACACAGTTTTAATCAGCCAGGAAGTGTCATATCAGCTTTGATATTGGTGCTTTGTATACGAAGCTACAACTCAGTGACGCTCTGAGCACATCGGTTCCATTTTCCCACAAGACATTACAAAGCTCTTCCATGCATGTCTCACAACGAGCCATTTCACGTGGAATGCCAATTTCTACAAACCGCTGGAAGGCGTTACCAGGGGTAGACCTCTTAGTCCCGTGGTGGCCAACTTCTTCATGGAACATTCCGAAGCACAGGCACTGGACTTGGCAACCTGTAAACCTAAAGTGTGGTGCAGATACATCAATGTTACTTTCATTGTGTGGAGCCATGGTGAAGAACTGCTAGGTGACTTCCTAAGACACTTGAACAGCCTCCGTGCCAACATAAAATCTACCATGGTAATAGAAAAGGACAAAAGACTACCATTTCTAGATGTGCTGGTAGCAAGGGATGGCGAAAACCGGGGACATAGTGTGTACCAAAAACCGACACACATGGACCAATATCTGCACAAACTATCAAACCTCCACCCGAGCCAGAAAAGAGGATGGTTCATACATTCGTAACGTGAGCAGGACGAATATGTGAGTCGCAGCACCTCAAACGTGAAATGCAACACCTGGAAAGTGTTCTGAAGAGCAATAGGTACTCCACAAATGATCTTAGAAGTGTAACAGAGCCAAACACGTGGCAAAGTAAGAAATCAGAAAAATAAATGAAACTTCCTGGCAGATTAAAACTGTGTGCCGGACCGAGACTCGAACTTGGGACCTTTGCCTTTTGCGGGCAAGTGCTCTACCAACTGAGCTACCCAAGCCTGACTCACACCCTGTCCCCACAGCTTTACTTCTGCCAGTACCTATTGTCCTACCTTCCAAACTTTACAGAAGCTTTCCTGCGAACCTTGTAAAACTAGCACTCCTGAAAGAAAGGATATTGTGGAGACATGGCTTAGCCACAGCCTGGGGAATGTTTCCAGAATGAGATTTTCACTATGCAGCGGAGTGTGCACTGATATGAAACTTCCTGGCAGATTAAAACTGTGTGCCGGACCGAGACTTGAACTCGGGACCTTTGCCTTTCATGGGCAAGTGCTCTACCAACAGAGCTACTGAAGCACGACAATCGCCCCGTCCTCACAGCTTTACTTCTGCCAGTACCTCGTCTCCTACCTTCCAAACTTTAGAGAACCTCTTCTGCGAACCTTGCAGAAGTAGCACTCCTTAATCTGCTGGGAAGTTTCATATCAGTGCACATTCCGCTGCAGAGTGAAAATCTCATTCTGGAAATATCCCCCAGGCTGTGGCTAAGCCATCTCTCCACAATACCCTTTCTTTCAGGAGTGCTAGTTCTGCAATGTTCGCAGGAGAGCTTCTGTAAAGTTTGGAAGGTAGGAGACAAGGTACTGGCAGAAGTAAAGCTGTGAGGATGGGGCGTTTGTCGTGCTTGGGTAGCTCAGTTGGTAGAGCACTTGCCTGCGATAGGCTAAGGTCATGAATTCGAGTCTCGGTCTGGCACACAGTTTTAATCTGCCAAGAAGTTTCATATCAGTCCACACTCCACTGCAGAGAGGAAATCTCAAAGGAGAAAAGGGACCCACCTGCAATGTTGGGAATATACTGGTTACCATGCACATGCAGAAAAGTTTATGTTGAAATGACTGGATGATCAATCAACAACAAGATCAAAGATCGTAAGTGACATTGTAGGTTGGGGCAGGAGGAGAAATCGGCCGTGGCAGAGCACGCACTGAGTGAGACTGACCATGTAATAAAATTCATTGACATGAAAGTTCTGGCTGTAGAGGAGCACTATCACACCCACTTGTTCATAGAAGCTGTAGAAATACACAAACTCAGGAATAGCTTTAACAAGAAAGAAGAAAGCCCTAAGGTAAATGGATCCTGGCTTCGGATACCGCAGCAAGCGACTGTTGCAGGTAGCGAAAGAACCGCACTGGAAATGACCGCAGAGAAGCCCTTTGACTTTGGCGCGCCACGTACATATAGCCTGTGGCTGCAAGCTCGGCTCCAGTTCACCACCGGCAATGGAGTGTGAAGCTTCGACAATACCAGCCACTCTTGCTGACGAAACAACAGTAAAATCATCAGACTAACATTGTCAACAAGTGGCCATGAAAGCCTTAACAATTTTGTATAGTATGGAGAGGCGTGAGGCTGGCACATCACAATCGCAGTCATTGACAGCTTTACAGACCTTGAAGCCAATGCTTCTGATTCTGGTAGCCCCTCTGTTGGCCACAGTGAGGCTGAGTGCACACCAATCCAGTCTTTCAACCAAGGTAGAAAATCTCTGGCAGTTGTTGTTGTTGTGGTCTTCAGTCCTGGGACTGGTTTGATGCAGCTCTCCATGCTACTCTATCCTGTGCAAGCTTCTTCATCTCCCAGTACTTACTGCAACCTACATCCTTCTGAATCTGCTTAGTGTATTCATCTCTTGGTCTCCCTCTGATTTTTACCCTCCACGCTGCCCTGCAATGCTAAATTTGTGATCCCCTGATGCCTCAGAACATGTCCTACCAACCGATCCCTTCTTCTAGTCAAGTTGTGCCACCAACTCCTCTTCTCCCCAATTCTATTCAATACCTCCTCATTAGTTATGTGATCTACCCATCTAATCTTCAGCATTCTTCTGTAGCACCACATTTCGAAAGCTTCTATTCTCTTCTTGTCCAAACTATTTATCGTCCATGTTTCACTTCCATACATGGCTACACTCCATACAAATACTTTCAGAAACTACTTCCTGACACTTAAATCTATACTCAATGTTAACAAATTGCTCTTCTTCAGAAACGCTTTCCTTGCCATTGCCAGTCTACATTTTATATCCTCTCTACTTCGACCATCATCAGTTATTTTGCTCCCCAAATAGCAAAACTCATTTACTACTTTAAGTGTCTCATTTCCTAATCTAATTCCCTCAGCATCACCAGACTTAATTCGACTACATTCCATTATTCTCGTTTTGCTTTTGTTGATGTTCATCTTATATCCTCCTTTCAAGACACTGTCCATTCTGTTCAACTGCTCTTGCAAGTCCTTTGCTGTCTCTGACAGAATTACAATGTCATCGGCGAACCTCAAAGTTTTTATTTCTTCTCCATGTATTTTAATGCCTACTTCAAACATTTCTTTTGTTTCCTTTACTGCTTGCTCTGACAGTATCCGGCATTAAACCTGAGTCCTCCACATAGCAGTTCAGTGCACTTACCTTCGTTTTACAACTCTGCTATGGAGGCTGGCTTCAAAAGGCAACTCTCAAACAATTAAACTTGATCAAAGTTTGTGCAATTTTGCAAGCAAATGATATACAAGAATTACCTTCTCTTAAGTCATGGTAACCTTGTGAAGTTAGGAAGGTCCTGGATTTGCGGAATCGAATGCTAGTTCCATGTTGAGGGGGAAAAAAAAAAAAAAAAAAAACTTACTGGCAATCACATATACGAGGTGTGTTCAAGAAGTAAGATGACTTTATATTTTTATGAAAAAATATTTATTTATTCATCAGTATTCATGTTTCCCCTTCAAAGTAATCCCCCTGAGATACAATACACTTGTGCCAACGTTTCTTCCTATCGTGAAGCACTTCTCATAAGCAGTTTTTGGTACAGCCTTGAGTACTTCCAGCGATGCAGTTTTTATTTCCTCAGTCACTAAAAATCTTCATCCTTTCATAGGTCTCTTCAGTTTTTGGGAGCAGGAAAAAGTTATAGAAGGCCAAATACGGAGAATATTTTGGCCAAAAAATCTCTCACAAGCAACAATGAATGAGCAGGTGCATTGTCGTGATGCAAATGCCATGAATTGTTTTTCCACAATTCCAGAAAATTTTTGTGTATTGCTTCTCACAAACAGTGCGTAATGTCAAGGTAATACTCCTTACTGGACCATATGACCTTGAGGCAAAAGTTCATGATGCAATACGCCGCGGTAATTGAAAAAAAACAGTGAGTAAAACTTTGACATTTGATTGAACTTGACATGCTTTTTTCAATCTTGGCTCTCTGGGATGCACCCATTGGGGCAATTGGGCTTTGGTTTCAACGTCATAGCCATAAACTCATGTTTTGTCACCAGTTATGACCCTTTTGAGCAAATCAGGATTATCACTGACGTCATTCAAGAGCTCCTGAGTGATGCTCACGCGACAGTTCTTCTGATGAGAACTGAGAAATTCTGGAACAAACTTCGTATGCCCAAAACATTCGAAAAAATTGCATGACACGAGCTGACTGAAATGCCAACATCGTCAGCAACTTCTCTTATGGTAATTTGACAATTTTCCAAAACGATTTTCTTCATAGCTTCGACATTATCGTCTGTTTTGATGTGCTGGGTCGTCCAAAGCGAGGTTTGTCATTGGCATCTTCTCAGCCATCTTGGATGAGCTTGTACCACTTGTAAACATTATTTTTACTTAAAGCAGACCCATCATATGCCACTGTCAACATTTCAAGTATTTTAGGGCACTTGATTCCATTTTTCACACAAAATTCGATGCCAAATTCTTTTCTCCATTTTTTATAATAATTTAAAATCAGTGAGCACATTAAAACATGTATAACCTTTCTATCTGTCAAAAACAAAGAAAGTATGCTGCACACTTGAAACTGTGAATGTATGTTTGGGACACATGTACCAGCATAACAAAAAAAAAGATCGATAATCAAATGTACGTTGCCTGTGCAATTTGAAAAGTCACCTCACTTTTTGAACAGCCCTCATATGACATATATAACTTCATAGAAGTTCTGTTGTGTTCAGAATGAAATCATTCACTGTGAATAATTATTAACTTTAGTGGTTGCTGCAAAATAGTCGTCAGATTCGGTTAGCTTTACTTTAAGTGTACTAATTTTATCTTATTTTTATTCCTTTCTTTTATAGCCAAGGAGTAATTATAGCAATACTTGTGTACACTGGAGTTATATCATCTGTATTTGATGCCTCAGATCATGATACAATTAAGGACATCTCATCAAAATTGCAGGTGAGCTAAAGTATAATTAACACTGAAGAAAATCATTTGTAGTGGATGCATTATTTAGTTATCAAAGGATAGTTTTGCTCCTCAGTCTTTTTTGTGTGAGGGTCACTCATATAAAGTTTAAGCTCAAACTACTTATATTCTTGTTGTATACTGGCAGTTAGTGTGTTCAGCTGGCTACAATCTCTTGTTGTACTCTACATCAATTATTTAAACTAACACCACCCATCCAACCTAGTGGCAGCTGCCAGCATTAATTGCTGCCCTCTGCATATTATTATGTGTGCAAGTAGAGTCAATGCATGTTACATGAAACAAAATATTAACACTCCAAAGAGAGAGACCAAACTGATTTTTTTCATTTCAGAAATCTGAAATTTGTAAAAGAAGATGGTCTAATCTGGGACACTATGGCTGTGGGATTGTCATGCCCCTAAACATTCTCTCTTTAAAACTGATAGACATGTTGAAAACCTAGACAGTCGTAACCTGCTATCCTTTAGAAATTATTTTACTGCTTGAATGAAAAGCTGTATAATTACATGAACAAATACATCTTTAGCTTGTTTATTAAGAGCCATGCAGTTAATTTTTACAGTTGATCTTTGGGTTCAGTAAAACTTTTCCTGTTAGCCACCACGAGAGACTAGTGTGTAGTGTGTATCTTTACACTGGCTTGTTCCTCATTGTAATAAACAAAGATAGGCTATACAAAATTCTCTTCTACCAACAATATGAAACTTATCATGAAGCCATTATGAAACACCATGGAAATTACCAATTCAGATCCATAAAATTATACTTTCAAAGCCATTTATGCATACTTACAGTACTTTTATTTGATGTGTTTCGAGAACTGTGTCAATATACTAACTGAACATCTTCCCCTACTGTAAATCCAAACTACAGCCTCATGCTTCACCACCAGACAGATAGAAAATACATCATTCTTTGTAGCCACTCTCCAAAAAGCTGATCATGATCATCTGTCCTTTGCATAGTAGCCAAATTTGCCTCAGTTGATGCTCAACTTTCTTTTTCATTCATTTATTCATTCATTCACTTGCACAACATGTTCCATTAACCCCATCATGAAGAAGACGATTCAAGTATGTGAAACTAACTCAGTTATACATTAATAGGTCACTGCAGGCTATTTCTGTGCAGTATGATAACAACAAAAGATGACTCATTCTAATGTACTCACACTGATTGTTGTGGGAATTACTAGTTGATTGGTTTATATTTATATGTATGTTTGTTATGTGAAAAACCTTTACTTTGGTGAAGACCATTGCTCTTCCTCTTAAGCTACTCAGCTGCAGTTTTTATTTAATATGTCAAGCAAAGCATTCATGTAACTGTGCACAAAACATTATCAGTTGTTTCTATATTCGCAAAGTCAAGATCTGGTTAATACAAAAGTAATTAAGTGGATTTATGTCCCTGAGTCCAAATATTTTGATAAGTCATGGGAATAGTGGATAATAAGGTATTTTTAATTTGGTTTTTTCAGTATGTGGGGTATTTTCCATTTTCTGCCTGTTGTCCACGATCTACATACAGCCTTTTCCACCAAAATATGAAACTCCAGTTTGAACCCTAAATAATTATGCATAGTCCATATGGAGATTATTTTTCTTCTAGCACTGTGACTGTGAATTTTGCAGTTTATACTAAATTCATTCTTGTTAATGTAAATAGTGTTATGGAGTAAATGTACTGGTGTATGAGAGTAAGAATACTTAGTTTCCTGAAGAGACCTATGCAAAATGCTTGGTTACCAACTTTATGCAGTATTTTTGTATACAGAGATGTAGAATAAATACTTTTCTTACCTTCAGTGCATTTCCTTAGTTGATTAACCTGTAGTACAATATAGAATGCGAAGTATTCTCTCATGTGCATTTCAACAGAATGAGATAGATTTCCAAGATCATGGAAAGGAGGAAGATGGATCAATAATTAAGGTCACTTGCTTAAGTCCACTGTGATAAATGGGTGTCACCATTAAACATTTTAGTCTCTCAAGAAGTAAACCTTGACTCAGCAAGTCACAAAGATAACTCAAGGAGATCAGCATAAGATTATAGTGCTAAGGTTGACATGCCATCGTAGGCAAAAGAGTTACTGCTTTTCAGCAACCTAATTATTTTTGTGATCTCTTTTTACAATTTATTTGGCAACACTGATGTCTGATGGTGGACTATGCAATACCTATCTAAATAAATCTAATGGCTCTGTTTGTAGTGGTCTATTTCTTCTTTTCAGCTATCATCACAATAATATATATAAATTAATTACCAGTCACTTTTCTTCTATTCTTGTTGGGACTATTAGTAAAGCTGGACATCAGTAGCTCTAGATCCTTCAATCAGTACTATCCAACAGGAATCAAAATTGAAATTGCACATATTATCACTTTGCAGATATTTCTACAATGTCTTATCAGTATACTCTCTAATTGCCTAGTCGACTTTTTGGAGGCCTGATTACTTCCAGATTCATTGTGTTTTATGTTCCTAAGCCTATTAGTAAATGCTGTGCTCAAGGAGCTGATCAGCACATTAGTCATATAACCACTCCCTATTCTGTATAGTATGCCTATAGTAATGTGATAGCAACTTGTGCAAAAGTACACCTGGTCAAATTCTGTTATTTCAGACTATTTTGTGTTGCTATAGGTCATCTGTAGAAATTCCTTTATTTTTTTCAGTTTCTTGCAGTGGTAGAAGAAATTCATCTTTCTTGCTCATTAAATGTCAGGTATGCAGCACATAAATTCCATTTCTTCTTATAATATTTCAGCTGTATATCATTCAGCTGTCTTCAGAGTAAGCGAAAACATGAAGATGTTCACCTTTCTTATTCTACCATCTTTTAAGTTTTGATGGAAAAAGTGTTATGATTGACTCTCTTTGTGTTGTCCAAGTTGGTGTCTTTTGTTTCTTCACTGATTCTTGCAGTTAAGTTTTATCTATTAAGCAGTTCTATTTCTGGAAACATTTAGTATGAAAAGGACCCAGACATAATACTGGAAACCTCAGGGACATGATAGACAGTGCCCTAATTACATTGAATGCTTCTGGAAATTAATAACCTCTTAATGGAAACTATATGATGTGATAATCAATGTGCAATGTTCGTCACCAAGGTCTTTTCCCAGAGAGCCTAAATCATCAAAATTCTCCACTAAGCTTTAAAATACAAGTTGCCTGATATCCACTACTCAGAGATTTCTATACTACTTAGACATTTCCTTCCTATGACAAGGCCCTAGCTGGGCCTTTTCTTATCAGTGCTTTCCTGAACTCCTTGAGTTCTCTACACACGTACAAAAATATTCACGGAATGAACAACTGTGGAAACTGCCATAGAGTAGCAAGAAACGGTCAACTACGTGAATCTGCCTACAATTGTGGAGCAACAAGGCCATTTGGGATCAATGTGCAGCATGTGCTGGAGTCACTTGGCACAGGACAAGTACAACCCCAAGTCCAGGTTTTAACTGCCTGCCACCCTGGTTACTGTAGAGGCTCAGAGATTAATTTTAATTTAGTGTAGTAAGAAAGACAAGGTTACATTCCCACATATGTTTTTAATACGGTATAACCCCATTTGTATATTCCCGGAATTAACGTTTCCCCGCTGTTCATGACATTTTTTATCGCTCCCATCAAATTTCCTATGTCCATACCCAATTTTGCGTCAACATATTTATAATTTTCCCACAATTTATGCATTATGAAAGAATGTTTGTGGAGAAAAAAATGACGCTGGCTGTTCAGTAGTGTTTACAAATATTATGTGGTTAAGTTTCTTGACACCAGAGCACTCTACTCAACGGCTTTGAACCGGTAAACATGTAAAAGTTGGAACAATTCATGCAGTATCTCCCGCCACTGCCAAGCTCTCCTTGGCATGGTGGCTGATGGGAGTAACTAGATTCGTTCGAATAAAGATATCATGATAAATCACAACAATTTTCAAACTGTCTCTACTGCACAAATGCAGTTTTGTGATTGTTGTGATAATTGTCAAACCATATTTACCGTGCTTCGGCATTTGGCCACTTGTAGTGCTAGTTGACATCGTCATGCACTTTGCATTGCTCAAATGTTTTTAGTTTAAACATAGCACTGGTTACCTTTTTTTTCATGCTGAGCAAAACATGTTTCAAGAATTTATTCTCATTGTCAAGTGCAGTATTTACGTATGTATTTTTCTTGATATTACACAAATAGTGAGTGATTGTTTGCATGTTTGTGGTTTTCTACATAACTGAGGAGGCACAGTACTTGATAAACTTAGAAAGATGACTACAGTGCAAAGAGATGCGGAATAACACACATTCAAACAACGCACAAAAAATTCTCGAAATGTCACATGCCAAGCATGAAAAAATATGTAACTAGTGCAGAATTTCATTCTTTAAATAATGAATGGTGGCTGCAGGCTTTCAAAAACATTGTGTATGACGTATGAAATTGAGTCAAACTTTCCTACTTCCTAGACAGTTATCAGTTCCAGTTACATCAGCGGTTTTATTAGATAATAAACCTTTATTAGATAATAAATAAGTCCCTGACAAGTTGTTGCGGAACACCACATATATTTATTTAAGAAAAGTGGTTTTGTATTCTGATGAATAATTCGTCATGTGAGGCTAGAACTGTTAAAGTGCGACATGTTTTGTGCAATGAATATTAACATTTGGAAGAAAAAGAAATTATTTCTAGAGAACTAAAGATAATGATATTGAACCTCCTTTATTTTATCTGTGTTCGTCAATGAAAAAGACCAGAGGCATTGTATCATGTTACTCACTCTCTTGTCTTCGATTCTTTTATGGATGATAGACGCCATTGTACACCGGATATAATTGTGTGTAAGTTCTGTAAAACTGTTCAGTATATAAATAATATTTCCATATAATAACATTTACTTTTTGTACAGCTCGCACCTCTCATATTAGTAAATCAATATTTTGTGTAAATTTGTTGTTTTGGCATGTGCTCCGGTGGGGACCAACATTTCTCTTGCAGCATAGGTCAGTCATTATGCCGGCAAAACAATTATTCTTATTAAATCATTTATTAAATGTAAGTCTAAATGTAGGAGACTTGTCTGTTTTTCCCATTCAATATTCTAAAGCCAGTAAAATTAAATTAAAGCTTTAATCATTAATATTTTTGTTGCATGGAGTTCCGTAAATTTTCGATGGACCGCTTAATGACAGATGACAAGAATCTCCTTAGCTTTGCCTTCCTAGTGAAAAATAATCAAAGCAATTTATTACTTATCATGAAAACAGAAATATCTCAGGTATTAATTGTCGCTTTAAAATTGGTACATAATTAAACCAGTTGCCATCAAGCCCCCTGAGAACTAATTTTTATTACAACATTCCACATAATATACACAGATTTTTATTAATAATACGAGCCACACACGCAAACTTAACCATAGAAGGTGGTGAGTGGCACAGTGGCATGCAGTGTTTCAAAAATTGTTACGTACGCACTGTGAAAAATGCTTCTGGTGGTTTTGAGTTTGTTGAACAGTTTCATACTAGCCAAGATCAGAAGCCAATGCTAATGATGACCATTTCTCTTTAAATCAAGTACCACAACAGAAACAGGAAATTACAATTTTATGTCATGTTATCACCCAACAAATAAAAATATTATTTTTTATACAAGTGGCGCCCCACATTGGGCACCCCAAACCCACAAATGCTCATACACACACACACACACACACACACACACACACACACACACACACACACAAGGAGCCATTGAATCTTGTAGTAGGCATACCCGTGTATCTATGAATCACAGTCTTCTTTACATTCAGAGACACAGAGAAGAGTTTCCACGCAGTAGCGTTTTGTCTACAAATCTTCGAAGAATGTATTGTGTTCTACAGATGCTGCATCATCACAAGTGAATAAGAGGTTGCTTAGAAGTAAGTCCCCACTAAAGCAATTGGTCTGAGCAGCAATATGTGAAGCTTCTTGTCAACCATGGAATGTAGACAGATGACCAGGTTTGTTCCACCAAAACCCACTTTGAGAAGTAGCAAGAAGAATATACTAAACAAGGTAAGGGCCAGCACACAGCCTTGATGAACTCATTGTTGCACAGAAAATGAATCAAACGTTCCTCTGCCAAATATCAAACCATCCTCCATATCTTTGTGAGAAACTCTGATCATCCTCAGGAGTTTTGGAGGACATTCTACTTCAGTAGTGAAGTATACAGTCCCTCCATGCTGGCTGTGTCAAGAGCCTTGTGTAGGTTGATGAAAGCTATGAAAATGAGGTCTTCTGTTCATACCCCATTTCCAGAATTTGCTGCAGTGTCAACAGTTGATAACTGAGCTCAAAACCCTTGCTGAGATTTGAGGGTTCACATGCTCAGCAAGCTTCTCCAGTCTGCCTAGCACTACATGGGCAAACATTTTTCCAATGACACTCAGCAGTGAAATTCAGTGGTAGCGGTTCCAATCACCATCATCACCCTTACCTTTGTGTGGTGTGATGGTGTTGGCATTGCATTGAGCATTTTCTGTGATGCAGTACCCTCATCCCAAAATTTCAATAGGATGTTGTAGTGCACTTGGAGGAGTAGTGTCAGCTTGAGAAGTTCAGTGTGGCTATCTTCTTTACCAGGGCGTGTCCCACATATAAGACATGCAACAGTTCTTTGAAGCTCCTCCTTAATAGGTATGGTTTACAGCTCTTGGAAAGTTGATGTTTGAGAAATCACACCTTTTTTGCGCTGATGTGGTTGGACATGAATAGATGATGAAGTACTGATCCACCTGTCATTGCAGTTGTCGATTACAATCTGTGATGGCTGTTCCATTGAACGACTTAAGTGGGGCGGTCTTCTCAGGATGAGTCCAAGAACCCTATTGATACCTGAGTGTACTCTATTGGTGTTTCCGGTGTTGCCACATGCCTGTACCAGTTGCTAAGCTACTGCTGGCATGGCCCTCCATGTCATGTGACATAAACCCTCTCACCCTCATGAACATTGCTGCATTAAGGAGGTATCTCCTAAAAGCATATTGAACATAAAAAATAAATAGCATGCATTTTAACTTCAAGATGAAGAATAACAATATTATGTTATATATAGCTGATAATTCCTTAAATTAAATCACCACCATCATCATTATTTTTCTGCTGTATTAGGAGGTCCATTGCAAATCTATTTCTGCAATCCATTGCTTCCATCTTAATTTTGCTGTATGTTCTGTCATCCATCACATCATCCAAAATCTGAAATCTCCTCATGATGTAAGTTCTCTGATTGCCTGGTTGTCAGATCATTTTGTTTGGTGCCCTCAGGGGTTCAGCATTGGTTTGCTCGGTACCAGCTTGGCGACCCCAGAATTCCAGAGCTGGGGACTGGTAAGCGCCACCAATCCCCTGTCACTGTAAGTACTGGGTATGCTTCAGCGACATATGCGCAGCGCGGCGGTGGAACGTTGTGTCTCTTAGGGAACACTCAATCTTGGCTTGACCGCCAGGATCGTGATGAGGGAATAAACCTCTATAAAAATAAACCTCAATCTGAAGGTGTGCTGCACGCTGATGGGAGGCATGGCTGTTGAGGTGGAACAGTCATTAGCGGGCAACCTCTGGGGAACCTGTTGCACTTCAGCGGTATAAGGCTAACTCAGGTACGAGGTGCTCTGTTGAGTGGACCCTTATTTCCCTAGCTGCTCGTGGGACTGAGATGGAACCCTCGAAATTATCTTCTTCTCCTCCCAGTGGGAAGTGTGTACCGCCTGGGAGTATTCACACTCGTGCATCCCAAAGAATGAGAGAGACTAGTCCTGATAATAAGAATACTTTGGACTGCAATAACAGGGCCCATGGAGTCGTGAATAACCATGTGTTTCTTGTGATAAAGAGGAATGTGGGGACATTTGAAAAAGTGTCCCCCTTTTATATCCATAACAGTTTCGAGAGCCTTGATGGAATATTAAAATCTATAAAACGATTATGTAATGGCTCATTGTTGGTCAAAACTAAAAGGTCAAAGTAGGTAGACCTTCTTAAGAAATAGCAGAAACTGAGTGACTGTGATATCATTGTTGAGATGCACACCCCTCTCAACTCCTGTAAGGGCGTCGTGGACATGAACATAGCAGAACTGAAGCAAGAATGGGCATCCCAGGGAATAGTCGATGTGGAGCAATGAATGCACAGGAATAGTGGATCAACTGAAAAGACTTCCACTTTCATTGTCACATTCAATTCTCTGACACTGCCTAAACATCTTATATGGCAGGGTTCCTTTCATGTTCCATTTCAACCATACAACCACGAGTTCTGGAAATTAAGTGATCTGTGGGACTGACTGCCCGTCTCCGGCGATCTGCACCAATTGCTCTGGGAACCACCCAGTCTGGAGCCAAGACCACCATGTTTTTAATGTTATTGTTGTCCTCAGTCCTAAAACTGGTTTGCTGCAGCTCTCCATGCTACTCTATCCTGTGCAAGCTTCTTCATCTCCCATTACTTACTGCAACCTACATCCTTCTGTATCTGCTTAGTGTATTCATCTCTTTGTCTCCCTCTACGATTTTTACCCTCCACGCTGCCATCCAATGCTAAATTTGTGATCCCTTGATGCCTCAGAACATGTCCTACCAACCGGTCCCTTCTTCTTGTCAAGTTGTGCCACAAACTCCTCTTCTCCCCAATTCTATTCAGTACCTCCTCTTAAGTTATGTGATCTACCCACCTAACCTTCAGCATTCTTCTGTAGCACCACATTTTGAAAGCTTCTATTCTCTTCTTGTCTAAACTATTAATCGTCCACGTTTCACTTCCATACATGGCTACACTCCATACAAATACTTTCAGAAACGACTTCCTGACACTTAAATCTATACTCGATGTTAACAAATTTCTCTTCTTCAGAAACGCTTTCCTTGCCATTGCCAGTCTACATTTTATATCCTCTCTACTTTGACCATCATCAGTTATTTTGCTCCCCAAATAGCAAAACTTCTTTACTACTTTAAGTGTCTCATTTCCTAATCTAATTCCCTCAGCATCACCTGACTTAATTTGACTACATTCCATTATTCTGGTTTTGCTTTTGTTGATGTTCATCTTATATCCTCCTTTCAAGACACTGTCCATTCTGTTCAACTGCTCTTGCAAGTTCTTTGCTGTCTCTGACAGAATTACAATGTCATCGGCGAACCTCAACGTTTTTATTTCTTCTCCATGCACTTTAATACCTACTCTAAATTTTTCTTTTGTTTCCTTTACTGCTTGCTCAATATACAGATTGAATAACATTGAGGACAGGCTGTCTCACTCCCTTCCCAATCGCTGCTTCCCTTTCATGTCCCTCGACTCTTATAACTGCCATCTGGTTTCTGTACAAATTGCAAATAGCCTTTCGCTCCCTGTATTTTACCCCTGCCACCTTCAGAATTTGAAAGAGAGTATTCCGCTCAACATTGTCAAAAGCTTTCTCTAAGTCTACAAATGCTAGATGTGTGGGTTTGCCTTTCCTTAATGTTTCTTCTAAGATAAGTCGTAGGGTCAGTATTACCTCATGTGTTCCAACATTTCTACAGAATCCAAACTGATCTTCTCCGTGGTCGGCTTCTACCAGTTTTTCCATTCGTCTGCAAAGAATTTGCATTAGTATTTTGCAGCTGTGACTTATTAAACTGATAGTTAGCTAATTTTCGCATCTGTCAACACCTGCTTTCTTCGGGATTGGAATTATTATATTCTTCTTGAAGTCTGAGGGAATTTCGCCTGTCTCATATATCTTGCTCACCAGATGGTAGAGTTTTGTCAGGACTGGCTCTCCCAAGGCCGTCAGTAGTTCCAATGGAATGTTGTCTACTCCTGGGGCCTTGTTTCGACTCAGGTCTTTCAGTGCTCTGTCAAACTCTTCACGCAGTATTGTATCTCCCATTTCATCTTCATCTACATCCTCTTCCATTTGCATAATATTGTCCTCAAGTACATCGCCCTTGTATAGACCCTCTATATACTCCTTCCACCTTTCTGCTTTCCCTTCTTTGCTTAGAACTGGGTTTCCATCTGAGCTCTTGATATTCATACAAGTGGTTCTCTTTTCTCCCAAGGTCTCTTTAATTTTCCTGTAGGCAGTATCTATCTTACCCCTAGTGAGATAAGCCTCTACATCCTTACATTTGTCCTCTAGCCATCCGTGCTTAGCCATTTTGCACTTCCAGTCGATCTCAGTTTTGAGACGTTTGTATTCCCTTTTGCCTGCTTCATTTACTGCATTTTTATATTTTCTCCTTTCATCAATTAAATTCAATATTTCTTCTGTTACCCAAGGACTTCTACTAACCCTCGTCTTTTTACCTACTTGATCCTCTGCTGCCTTGACTACTTCATCCCTCAGAGCTACCCATTCTTCTTCTACTGTATTTCTTTCCCCCATTCCTGTCAATTGTTCCCTTATGCTCTCCCTGAAACTCTCTACAACCTCTGGTTTAGTCAGTTTCTCCAGGTCCCATCTCCTTAAATTCCCACCTTTTTGCAGTTTCTTCAGTTTTAATCTACAGTTCATAACCAATAGATTGTGATCAGAGTCCACATCTGCCCCTGGAAATATCTTACAATTTATGGTTCCTAAATCTCTGTCTTACCATTATATAATCTATCTGATACCTTCTAGTATCTCCAGGATTCTTCCATGTATACAACCTTCTTTTATGGTTCTTGAACCAAGTGTTAGCTATGATTAAGTTATGCTCTGTGCAAAATTCTACCAGACGGCTTCCTCTTTCATTTCTCTCCCCCAATCCATATTCACCCACTATGTTTCCTTCTCTCCCTTTTCCTACTCTCGAATTCCAGTCACCCATGACTTAAATTTTCGTCTCCCTTCACTATCTGAATAATTTCTTTTATCTCATCATACATTTCATCAATTTCTTCATCATCTGCAGAGCTAGTTGGCATATAAACTTGTACTACTGTAGTAGGCATGGGCTTCGTGTCTATCTTGGCCACAATAATGCGTTCACTATGCTGTTGGTAGTAGCTTACCCGCACTCCTATTTTTTTATTCATTATTAAACCTACTCCTGCATTACCCCTATTTGATTTTGTATTTATAACCCCGTATTCACCTGACCAAAAGTCTTGTTCCTCCTGCCACCGAACTTCACTAATTCTCACTATATCTAACTTCAACCTATCCATTTCCCTTTTTAAATTTTCTAACCTACCTGCCTGATTATGGGATCTGACATTCCACGCTCCGATCCTTAGAACTCCAGTTTTCTTTCTCCTGATAATGACGTCCTCTTGAGTAGTCCCCGCCCGGAGATCCAAATGGGGGCTATTTTACCTCCGGAATATTTTATCCAAGAGGACGCCATCATCATTTAACCATACAGTAAAGCTGCATGCCCTCGGGAAAAATTACGGCCGTAGTTTCCCCTTGCTTTCAGCCGTTCGCAGTACCAGCACAGCAAGGCCGTTTTGGTTAGTGTTGCAAGGCCAGATCAGTCAATCATCCAGACTGTTGCCCCTGCAACTACTGGAAAGGCTGCTGCCCCTCTTCAGGAACCACATGTTTGTCTGGCCTCTCAACAGATACCCCTCCATTGTGGTTGCACCTACGGTACGGCCATCTGTATCGCTGAGGCACGCAAGGTCCATGGTTCATGGGGGTAGGGTTTTTAATGAAGAACGCAAATACAGGAGATAAGTGACCAGGCAGATCCACTATGCCTAGGTCAAAAAAGAATATAATGCAACAAATCCCCGTCTTTGCCACTTCACAGTTTCCATGGTGCAGAAACCTATTCCCAAGGCAGACACTTTGACACAGACAACGCCTAGTGTGCGTATATCCACCACAAGCACCTGTACTAACACATGTACATATCAAGGGAAAAAGAGCTAGGACAAAGCAATCCAGGCAGCTGTGCCAGGAAAGACCAACAACAGTTCTGCAGTGAGCATCCAGAAGGTACAAGAAAAGCAGAGTTCCTCTCAACGCCCCCTTTCCCCCTCATCCTCGAAGGACAGGGTGAGGGAAAGGCTCATGTAGTTCAGGTCAAAACCTGTCCCGAGCACCATTAGACATCATTCTTTCCTATCTGACTGATGAGGAGAATATCATGGACTTAGATAACTTGGATCCAGGCAGCCCCTCCACTCACCCTCACTCTTCAAGTGCTTCACCTCCCCAGTAGTGCAAAGATAGGGGTAAATTAAAACCACACGGATGACATGGCTTCCATACTACAGTGGAACATGAATGTGTTCGGGTCTAATGTGGAGGAACTGAAACTCGTAGCACAGGCACATACCTTGTGGTTTTGTTTACAAGAAATGCATTTTAAAGATACAGATGTCCCTGTGCTACAGGGATATACGGTATGCAGCAATGATGACTTATCGGGGAAAAGGGCCAAGGGAGGTGTCGCAGTGTTTGTCACTAATGCGCACCACTCCTCTGCCCTCCCCTTGGCTACTGACCTGCAAGCAGTTGCAGTTCAGATTCATGTGTGTCGAAGAATCACTGTTTGCTCAATGTATTTACCTCCACAAGATGCACTAGACTCTGAGGATCTCAGGGATTGTATCACACATCTCCCGTGACCATTCCTCCTGCTGGGAGACTTCAATGCCCATCATGTTCTGTGGGGCTCGTCCAATACTTGCCCTTGGGTTCAGGTTTCGGAGGGCCTCATGATGTCTCACGGGCTGTGCATCCTCAACACAGGTACTCGCACACATTTCTCTGCTGCTGCTGCGTCATTCTCAGCCATCGACCTCTTTTTCTATTCTCTCACCGTCACTCACTCTGTTCAATGGGAGGTCACTGACGATCTTCATTCCAGTGACCACTTCCCTATCCACCTTACTGGCTTACCATCTGTAGTTAAGCCCCCAAAATTGATGGTCAGCAGGGCTAACTGGACAAGTTTCAGCCAGCTGGCTGTGTTCTAACACTGCGACAGCATCCAAGAATGGGTGGACCACATCACATGAGTGATCCATTGTCCCACTGACCTCTCTATCCCACAGTCCTCAGGTCATATTATGAGGCGACCAGTACCTTGGTAGATAGGTGACTGCCATTCTGCAATCTGGGAAAGGCATGCGACTCTTCAACATTTTAAATGCCGACCAATAGCAGATAACCTTAGGGCCTTTTGAGTCGTGAGGGCCAAGGCTCAACGCTTCATTAGGGAAAGTAATAAAAGGTCATGGCGAGTGTCCTGCACTCCATCAATCATTCCGCTTCTTTTATAAAAGCAGCTGTTTACCAATAGCAGCAGTGCCGAAACAGGGATGCCTCCAAACAACACCCAGAGACATCACTTAGACATTGGGTGAACATTTTGCACAAACTACTGTCAATGCAAGCCAGGATCCGGCATTTCGTTGCTATCATGCAACTGTGAAGAGCGAGAAGTTGAACTTCAGGTCCAACAGTTGTGAGGCCTACAGCTCCACTTTCTCCATGTGGGAGCTCAAATCTGTACTGACTGAGATTCGTGACACGGCACCCAGTCGTGACCAAATCCAGTACTGCATGCTTCAACCCCAAATGTTTTAATCTAGTACAGCAGACAGGCAACTTCCTCAACTTGTGGAGGGAGGTAATTCTGATCCCTCTTCTCAAACCAGGATGAGACTGGATGGCCCAGTAGGTATCAGAATATCACCTTAATGAGGTGTGTAGGAAAGACCCTGGAGCGAATGGTTAACCATCGTCTGGTCTGGTTTTTAGAGACAAGGCAACTGCTTAGCTGTTCTCAGTGTGGATTCCGAAGATTTCGGTCCACTGTTGACAATCTGACCTTCCTAGAGGTGGCTATTCAGCAGGCTTTCCTCTGTAAGCATCATTGTATCGACATATTCTTCAATATAAGTAAGGCATACGGTGCTACTTGAATACACTGTACTCTCACACAACTGCATCAATGGGGTTTTCATGGCCAGCTCCCCATCTTCATATGGTCTTTCCTTTCTCAGCAGTTTTTTAGGACCTGAGTTGGTGACACACTGTCTGATCGATTTGAACAGGAGAATGGTGTTCCTCAGGGCAGTGTTTCAAGTGTTACCCTCTTTACCATAGCCATCAACAGTATCACATCTATGGTAAGGAGTCCTGTACAGTGCGCCATATTTGTAGATGATTTTGCTGTTTTCTGTTCCTCCTCCAGTGTTGCAACAGCGAGCCATCAGTTGCAACTTACAGTGCGGAGGTTAGAGAAGTGGGCTGCAAAGATGGGTTTCCAGTTTTCCACAGATATGTGTGTGTGTGTTCATTTTAATCATTCTCGTCATCTTTTTAATTTGCCTGCCTTGAATATGGGGGACACCGTCCTACATTTTAGGGACACAGTGCGGTTTCTGGGCCTCATTTGTTACTCCCAATTGCTGTGGTTACCACACCTGCGAAACCTGGAAGTCAGAACCCTGAAGGCGCTGATCACATCATCAAGTGCCTTAGCCACAGGTCTTGGGGAGCGGACAAGGTGCATCTCCTTCAGTTTTATCAGGCTTTCGTGCATATGCAGCTGGACTATGGTTGCACAGTGTTTGGGTCAACAAGGCCTTCGTACTTGCAGATCATTGATGCTGTCCATCATGGGGGGCGGGCCATGGGTGCTTATCGGACCAGTCCCATACCTAGCATCTGTGCTGAGTTGGGGGAACCACCTCTTACCATCTGGCACCAGCTCCTCATGGTGCGTCTGGCATGTAAGTTCCTTGCAGCTCCAACTTCACCTGCACACCATACTGGTGCTCGTCCACCTCTGGAATGCCTTTTTTCCAACCATCCATGAGCCACAAAGCCATTTGGGATGTGCGTACAGCGTGTGCTGGAGTCACTCGGTGTGGAGCCAGTACAACCCCAAATCCAGGGTTTTAACTGTCTGTCAGCCTGGTTACTGGAGAGGCCCAGAGTAATTTTAGATTTGGTGCAGTACAGGAGAGATTGCACTCCTGCTTCCATTTTATAGTGATATTCTTTGATATTTTATCTGAGTACCACGACCATGTTGCTGGTTGTACGGATGGGTCTAAGCAGGGGGACTCTGTTGGTTGTTCTGTCATTTTCCCATATTGTGTCCTCAAGATCAGACTGCCTCCAGAATTCACCACCTCTGATGCAGAATTACATGTGATCTGGTGAGCACTGGAGCAGATGAGACATTCTCCCAGTGTTAGATTTCTTGTCTGCTCAGATTCTCTGAGTGAGTGCCCTTTACTCTCTCCAACGTTTGTACCCAGTAGATACAGTAACCCAGAATATCCATGATGCTCTCCTACAACTACAGTGAGGGGGAAGGAGGTGTCTTTCTGTGGAGTGCCTAGGCACATCAGAATTTTGGGGACTGGAAAGGCGGATTGAGCAGCCAAGGAGGCGTGTCATGATCCTTTGGTATTTCAGTGTGCTATGCCTCTGCATGCTAACACTTCACTGTTGAGGTACAAAGTCATGTGTCAATGGGAAGACGATTGGGTGGCAGTGACCGATAACAAGCTCCATGTCATCAAACCCACAACTTGGCCATGGAGTACTTACTTCCAGCCACGTCATCGAGACGAGGTCCCTCTTACTCGTCTTCACATAGGCCACAGCACTATGACACATGGATTCTTACTCTGGCGAGAGGACCCTCCAATGTGTGGTGCTTGTGGCGTGCAGATCACGATGCGCGACATTTTATTGGACTGCATTTTATTTGCCGACCAGTGGACAGTGCCAGCGAATCTGCCATCTATTTTATGTAATGCTCAAACGAATGTGGTTAGGGTTTTAAAGTTTTGTGAATTGTCCAACGTTTATAACAAGATTTTAGGGAAATGTTCTTAATGTGTCAATGCGTGGCTGGTGGTTTTTTTTTAAGTGGTCAGCCAGTCTCATGTCCCCGTGTTTTTCTTTTAGTTCGTCTTTGTTTTGTTTTCTCTGCATTTTAATTTCTTGATTAGCTCTCTTCCCTCCTAATTGGTTTTAGTGCATGTGAGACAGAATGACTGTGTGGTCATTTTGAGTGCATGCGTGTACAACACTTTTAGTTCATCTCCACATTCGTTTGTTTTCATAAGTGTAAGAGCACTGATGACCTCACCATTGGGTGCCTATCAGATCCACACACACACACACACACACACACACACACACACACACACACACACACACACACAGCCTTGCTAAAATTATAGCCTCATTCTCAGTTGATGAGGTCATCCCTGGTAAGAATTTCTGTGGAATCTCTAACAACACTGTCCCAGTATTTGGAAGTCTGTGCCAAGATCCTGGTATGTTTGTACTCCATTGTGTGATTCTCGGACAAACAGTGCTTTGCGACCACTGATTTGTTGATATACATCTACCGAGTGTGCCTCTTGTGTTCTTGACAACAATCTTTGACAGTGCATACTGCCTGTTCAATACACGTTTTCCCACATTAACATGGAATCTGGCATATGCTGGCCTTCCATAAACTGAGATCATCTTTGACACTTCCCAATAATGCTTGTGTTTATAGGATAGGCAAAAGATGGTTTTTACTTGGTGTTTCTTCAATATGCATCCAATTTTTCATGATGGTGCATCAGTTTGCGGTATAAAGACAGTGGCTGCCTCTTCCTCTGTGGCTTCTTCTACATCCCACAGATTGTACTGTTGTGGTGGGTTGGAGAGCGCACCGAATCTGCCATTCTGGGTACTCGGTTTTTTCAGAATTCAGTTCTGAGGTGTTCCATCTCCTGAGGCAGACTCTCTGCATGTGAAATGGTGCACACCCTGTGAACTATTGTTTTTTAGTACCCTATTTCACAAGGTGGTCACAGCTCTCTGTATGCAAATACAGTTCAGAGTGCATTTTCTTCAGATACACATTGTGGCCCAGGATGCCATCAGCTCTCCTCTTGATCATGATGTTCAGGAATGGTAAGCTTCCTTCTGCTTTGGTCTCCATAGTAATTTTGATGTTGGGATGTATGGAGTTCAAATTTGTAAGGAAGTCAAGAAGTTTGTCCATTCCATGGGGCCAGATGATGAACGTGTCATCCACATAACAAAAAAAAATGTGGGTTTCCTTTTGAAAGTCACCAGGGCTTCCTCCTCAAAGTACACCATACACAGATTTGTGACCACAGGTGAGAGTGGGCTGCCCATAACAACTCATTCCATTTGTTCATAATATTCGCCATTAAACAGGAAATATGTTGAGGTCAAGACAAGCCTGGAAAGGTTGGTGGTCTTCTCATCAAATTTCTGACCAAGAACCTCTAGTGACTCTCATAGAAGTACCCTGCTGAATAACGAAATGATGTCCAACCTACCATGTTAATTGAGTCTTTCGTCCTGAAGTTTTCAAGGTGTTTTACAAAATCCACAGAATTGCGAAAATGATGAGTGCATTTACCCACATAAAGGCTTAGTATTTCCTTCAGGTGTTTTGCCAGCAGGTGCCCTAATGTAGCTGACAATGGGATGCAATAGTGTCTTGGTGGGCACAGCTCCTTGAGATAACAGTTTCTTGCCCCCCCCCCCCCCCCCCCCCCCCCTCTATGGTCAATCTGTCTCCTTGAGAAGAGCCCTAGTCTTGTTCTCCACTTTCTTTGTGGCATCAACGTTGACCTTCCTGTAGGAGTCAACATGTAGCAGGCTCTGCATCTTCAAAATGTAGTCCTTGTGGGAAAGAACAACAGTAGCATTGCCTTTGTCAACAGGTAAGACAACAATCTCAGGGCATTCTGTCAGGTCCCAAATAGCCACCCACTCTCTGCTGGTAATGTTTGACTTTGTACGCTTAGTTATCATCAGAGCATGGCAGGTTTCACGACGTACTTCTTCTGCTGCTTCAGGTGGAAGTCATGCCCCAACTTGTTCAACTGCGCTGATGTCCACAACGGGTGTGTACTTAGGGGTTGGAGCAAAGTTAAGTCCTTCCTCTAGAACTGAAATCGCGTTGTCACTCAGCTCCATGTCAGTCACATTGGTGACCGTCTTGCACGGGTCCTCCAGTGACAGTTTGTCAGACATGTGAGAAATTTGATATTTGATGTCCTGTAGTCTTTCTATGGGCAGAATCAGCTGCTGTGCAGGTAACACCATCAATCCAAGCCCAGATCCAGGAATTAAAATGATTGGCCAGTTGTGAATGTAGTCTAAATAATTCCCGGAAATTGTACTCAAGGCTTCAGTGGGTAAAGTGCACTCTCTCAGGTACCAAAGCAAGTCTGGCCCGTCTCTTAAATCTCCTGGCTGCTGCAGAATTGATGTGATATGTGACCTTAGCAAAGTTTGGCACAATGTGCTTGGCACGACATCTGTTCAAAAGTGCAAGAGCACTCAGCAAACAGCATCTTCGCTGACACAGCTTGTAGAATTTCTTCATGTTGCGATACATCTCCTCCCTGTAAAGGTACATAATGTGAAATCTCTTCATTCCTTGCCACCTCATTCCTTCGACGTACCCCTCTAAGACTGTGTTTATAAGACCCTCATTCTTTCATAATATATGCCAAGATCAGTTTTGTTTCCTTTTTATTACTTTCACTATTGTCTTTTCTCTTTTACTCTTCTCAGTGTCTCTTCATATTTCACTCTATCCATCCAACTTATTGGTTCCATCATCTGCAATAATTGGATTCATTGCAGTGATCTTAAAAGTAGAACATTGTGACGTTCCGTGTATATATTCTCAGATTTGGGGTATTCGACTTCTCATAATTATGAAGTTCTGCACCTGAAATTTCTGTTCCAATCATGGCCGTGCAGATCCATTGGACTTTGTTGCTGCTGCAGTCTTGAGTAATACATGAATTGACATTCTCAGAGCTGTATGGAGCTTTTAAAATGATCTCCATACAGTGTTGCATAAAATACAACAGCTTCTAGACACAGCTTTACAACATAGGGAACATGACATTAGAGTGCGTATGTCAGTTTGACAGCTTGTTACAACAATGAATGTGGTGTAAGCTTCTTCTGTGTCTGCATTGATCTCCCACAGTTTTGTTATGCTGCTGGCATTCACTCTGGGCTTGCCACACCATTCAACCTGTGACAATGGTGCTTAAAACATACACGTACACTGAAAGGTACTTCATCTTGTGGAGTTACTGCAATCACCATGATTCCTGGAAAAAATTATTAAACGAAACCCCCAGCTAGTTTCAGTCTCATAACTATTAAACTGCTATATCTCTTAAAGGTCATGACCGTCATTCATTGGGAAGGTAGACATAGGCTTACACATCACTCTACCTGCGTGATATGGAACACTACAGTGCTGCAACTTGTGAATACCCCCACCAAGAAGTCGTGTAGGTTTTTATTATTATCATAAGTATCAATTGCAACAAGTCTAATTTACATTCGAACAAAAAAAATACCTTTTTGCAACTATTTACACTATATAAATGTTAAATGTACCAAACTTCACACAAATTTCATTAGATTCAACCAGTGGATTGATGCCACTAGGGAAATGTGGACACTCATTTACAATGTGGTTCATTGTCTGAATGTCACCAAGCTCTTATGTACTGTCAATGCAGAAATCCCACTTTTGCATGTTGTATTTGCACATACTTCCTTCAGTCTCGTATGTGTTAAGCTGTACTCTCACCTCCTTGGATGATGAAAGCCTGGAACTATAACATTTGGGTTGTCAATAAGTTTCTTCAGAATGAGATTTTCACTCCGCAGCGGAACTTCCTGGCAGATTAAAACTGTGTGCCCGACCGAGACTCGAACTCGGACCTTTGCCTTTTGCGGGCACACAGTTTTAATATGCCAGAAAGTTTCATATCAGCGCACACTCTGCGACAGAGTGAAAATCTCATTCTGGAAACATCACCGAGGCTGTGGCTAAGCCATGTCTCTGCAATATCCTTTCTTTCAGGGGTACTTGTTCTGCAAGGTTCGCAGAACAGCTTCTGTAAAGTTTGGAAGGTAGGAGACGAGATACTGGCAGAAGTAAAGCTTTGAGGACCGGGTGTGAGTTGTGCTTCGGTAGCTCAGATGGTAGAGCACTTGCCTGCGAAAGGCAAGGGTCCCGAGTTCGGGTCTCAGTCGGGCACACAGTTTTAATCTGCCAGGAAGTTTCATATCAGCGCACACTCCGCGACAGAGTGAAAATCTCATTCTGGAAACATCACCGAGGCTGTGGCTAAGCCATGTCTCCACAATATCCTTTCTTTCAGGAGTGCTAGTTCTGCAAGGTTCGCAGAAGAGCTTCTGTAAACTTTGGAATGTAGGAGACGAGATACTGGCAGAAGTAAAGCTGTGAGGACCAGGCGTGAGTTGTGCTTCGGTAGCTCAGATGGTAGAGCACTTGCCCGCGAAAGGCAAAGGTCCCGAGTTCGAGTCTCAGTCAGGCACACAGTTTTAATCTGCCAGGAAGTTTCAGTAAGTTTCTTGTTCCAGATTTTTGTGGCTTGTCACTCAAATTTCCGCTCATCATCTTGGTTGAACCCACTGGAGACCATTTGGACTTTGAACCCACTGGAGAGCATTTGGACTCCTGGTCTTCAGGATTTGAGATGTTTCCTAGAATCGTGCTGGCAAAAATTGTTGAGTGGCAACTTTCAATGAAGATGAGCTGGACAGATGTTTGATAGTATTGGCAGTTATCATGTAGGTGTAGATCCGAATGTACCACTAATGGTTCTCGTAGCTGCATTCAAATGAACATCAACTTTATTCACATGAGCATTGCAGAGCCAAACTGGTATGCAGTATTGTGGCCCAGAATATACCAGTGCAGAGGAAGCTCCATGGAGAACTGAAGAATTTGCTTCCCACATTTGTAAGTTGTAATAACACAACATGTGAAACATGCTTGTGAAAGTGATCTACAGGCGAGTAAAAGTACAGGGTGGTTTTAATTAAACTTTCGCAATTTTAACCAGTGAAGATGGAAAACTATTTATGATATGGGTTCCAACTTTATAGGAATGATGTTCAGACTTTGCACTGCATGATTTGTGTTGTTAGTAATGTTAGTTTCACCATTAGTTGCTGTATGGTTGAAACACAAACATCAGTGCACATTACAGTCACAGACAGTCAATATTGGTTCAAACAAGATGAGCTGGGCTTTACTTGTAAAGTTGTTTTCTCAAAACAACAGCAATATTGCTGCTGCTATTCACAAGTATTGATGCATTGAAGGAATACAGAGGGGTTCTCTTTCTGCATCTGGGTTGAAGAACAGGATTTGAAAGTTTGAATTAACTGGCAATTTGGGAATTTCTCCTGGGATAGGCTGATAGCCTGTTGTGCCACAAATTATTTAGGAAGTTGCTGTTTCCATGGCTGAGTGGCAGACACAGTGTGCACGATCTGTGTCATGACATCTGAACATTCCATGACCCACTGTTCGAAAAGTGCTGCAAATAGTCGTGAAATGGTATCTCTTGTATGGTTCTAGGCCATGGTGGATGCAGATGGACATCACATTGAGCAATGTTTGTCAGGTGGAACGTAAAAATATTAGGCAATAAACAAATGTTACCCTCTCATGTGGAAATTAAGAAGTCAAACAGTGGAAACCCCAGGATGGAATATAACAATACCAGAGAAGAAAAGTTGCTACTCACCATGTAACGGAGATGCTGAGTCATGATTGGCACAACAAAAAGATTCACTCAAATATAGCTTTCGGCCATTAAGACCTTTGTCAGCAATAGACACACACACACACACACACACACACACTCTCTCTCTCTCTATCTCTCTCTCTCTCTCTCTCTCTCACGCAAATGCAACTTGCGCACACGTCTGCAGTCTCAGAGAGCTGAAACCACACTGCAAGCAGCAGCACCAGTGCATGATGGGAGTGGCGACTGGGTGGGGGTAAGGAGGAGGCTGGGGCGGGGAGGGTGAGGGATAGTATGGTGGGAGTGATGGACAGTGAAGTGTTGCAGTTTAGACGGAGGGCAGGAGAGAAGGTGTGGAGGGGGGAGGGTGTAAGTAGCGGAAAGGAGAGAAATAAAAAGAAATTAAAAGACTGGGTGTGGTGGTGAATTGACGGCTGTGTAGTGCTGGAATGAAAACAGGGAGGGGGCTGGATGGGTGAGGACAGTGACTAACAAAGGTTGAGGCCAGGAGGGTTACGGGAATGTAGGGTGTATTGCAGGGAAAGTTCCCATCTGCGCAATTCAGAAAAGTTGGCGTTGGTGGGAAGACCCATATGGCACAGGCTGTGAAGCAGTCACTGAGATGAGGGATAAATTGTTTGGCAGCGTGTTCAGCAACAGGGTGGTCCAATTGTTTTTTGACCACAGTTTGTCGGTGGCCGTTCATGCGGACAGACAGCTTGTTGGTTGTCATGCCTATATAGAATGCAGCACAGAGGTTGCAGCTTAGCTTGTAAATCGCATGACTGTTTTCACAAGTAGCCCTGACTTTGATGGGATAGGTGATGTTAGTGACCGGACTGGAGTAGGTGGTGGTGGTAGGAGCATGTATGGGACAGGTCTTGCATCTAGTTCTATTACAGTGGTATGAACCATGAGGTAAAGGATTGGGAGCAGGTGTTGTATAAGGATGGACGAGTATATTGTGTAGGTTCAATGGACAGCGAAATACCATGGTAGGAGGGGTGGGAAGGATAGTGAGCAGGGCATTTCTCATTTCAGGGCACGACGAGAGATAATCGAAACCCTGGCAGAGAATATAATTCAGTTGCTCCCGTCCCAAATGGTACTGAGTTATGAGGGGAATGCTCTTCTGTGGCTGTACTGTGGGACTTTTGGAGATGGTGAGGGACTGGAAATATAAGGCACGGCAGATTTGTTTTTGTACAATGATAGGAGGATAATTACAGTCAGTGAAGGCTACAGTGAGACCTTCGGTATATTTTGAGAGGGACTGTTCGTCACTGCAGATGTGACCACCATGGGTGGCTAGGCTGTACGGAACGGACTTCTTGGTATGGAATGGGTGGCAGCTGTCGAAGTGGAGGTATTGCTGGTGGTTAGTAGTTTTGATATGGACAGAGGTACTGTTGTAGCCATCTCTGAGGTGAAGGTCAACATTTAGGAAGGTGGCTTGTTGTGTTGAGTAGGACCAGGTGAAGCAAATGGGGGAGAAGTTGTTGAAGTTCTGGAGGAATGTGAATAAGGTGTCCTCACCTTCAATCCAGATAGCAAAGATGTCATGAATTAATCTGAACCAGGTGAGGGATTTAGGATTCTGGGTTGTTAGGAAGGATTCCTCTTGATGGCCCATGAATAGGTCCTCATAGGATGGTGCCATGTGGGTGCCCATAGCCATACCGTAGATTTGTTTGTAGGTAATGCCTTCAGAGGAGAAGTAATTGTGGGTGAGGATATAGTTGGTCATGGAGACCAGGAAGGAGGTTGTTGGTTTGGAATCCATAGGACGTCTGGAAAGGTAGTGTTCGATAGCAGTAAGGCCATGGGTGTTAGGAATGTTAGTGTACAGGGAGGTGGCACCGATAGTGATGAGCAGGGAATCATGTGGTAAAGGGACAGGAACTGTGGAGAGTCGGTCGAGGAAATGGTTGGTATATTTTATAGAGGAGGATAGGTTCCGGGTGATAGGTTGAAGGTGTTGGTCTATGAGAGCAGAGATTCTCTCAGTGAGGGCACAGTAACCGGCCACAATGGGGCATACTGGGTGTTGGGTTTATGGACTTTAGGAAGCATGTAGAAGGTGGGAGTGCGGGGAGTGGTAGGGGTAAGTAGAGAGATGGACTCTGGGGAGAGGTTCTGGGATGGGCCTAAGGATTTGAGTAGTGACTGAAGATCCTGCTGGATTACTGGAATGGGATCACTGTGGCATGGTTTGTAGGTGGAAGTATCTGACAGCTGATGGAGTCCTTCTGCCACGTAATGCTTGCGGTTCAAAACAATGGTGGTTTTGTCAGCAATTAGTATTATAAGGTCGCGATCAGTTTTTAGATGGTGGACTGTTGTTCTTTCTGAGAATGTAAGGTTATTTTGCATGTTGAGGGATTTGGGGAATGATGTTAAGGCAAGGTTCAAGGTTAAGAAATTCTGGAAAGTTAACATGGGGTGGTTTGGAGGCAGTGGGGGTGGATCACGGTTGGGTGGAGGAGTGAACTGAGTTAGGCAAGGTTCAATTGAAACTGTGCCATATGGGTCCTTCCCACCAACACCAGCTTTTCTTAATTGCAACTTTCTCTGCAATACATCCTAAGTTCCCATAACCCTCCTGGCCTCAACCTTCGTTGGTCACAGTCCTCACCCATTCAGCCTCCTCCCTGTTCTCATTCCAGCACTACAGAGCCATCATTTCACCGCCACTCCCAGTCTTTTAATTTCTTTTTATTTCTCTCCTTTCTGCTACTTTCACTCTCCCCCCTCCACACCTTCTCTCCTGCCCTCCGTCTAAACTGCAACACTTCACTGTCCGCCACTCCCACCATACTATCCCTCACCCTCCCTGCCCCAGCCTCCTCCTTACCCCCACCCAGTTGCCGCTCCCATCATGCACTGGTGCTGCTGCTCGCAGTGTGGTTTCAGCTCTCTGAGACTGCAGACACTTGTGCAAGTTGTGTTTGCATATGTGTGTGTGTGTGTGTGTGTGTGTGTGTGTGTGTGTGTGTGTGTGTGTGTGTGTGTGTGTGTACTGCTGACAAAGGCCTTAATGGCCGAAAGCTATAATTGTGTGAATTTTTGTGTTGTGCCTATCGCGATTCAGAATCTCCGCTATATGGCAAGTAACAACTTTCCTTCTCTGGTATTGGAAATTAAGAAGTGTTTCTTTTGGTGATTTATTCATTATTTCTCTTCTGCACGTTCTAATAAATATTTCCACAAATTATCATTGTGCTAGAATCACTTGATTTTCATGGGGGCCTTCAGTAGTGAAAGTTTAATTACAGCCTCCCTGTATCACCACCACCACCACCACAACCACCACCACCACCACCACCACCACACTGACAGTTCACTTCACGATGGCAGAGAGAGGGAGATTTTACTTAAATTTGTAAAGAAAAATGAAATTAATAACTCTCAACAGCATTTTGTGTAATGAAATAAAATTGTAAAAAAAACTGCTGAACACAGTTAAAGAGACAACTAAACAAAACAGCTAGATAAAACAGACCTTCTAGGAAATACATACTTATTACAAGGATTAGTAAGAGAGCACCAAAAAAGGGGTGGTAAGAAAATAAAATGATAATAATACACCTTTGTCATTATATGATTATCCATTTTATTAGAAAAATCTTATAATGCTTGAGGTATAATAGTAATCTTCTTTAAAACTTTCTTTTAAAAGATTCCACTGACTTATTAGATATGCTGACTGTTATTCAGAAGGACAAATGTAAAAGTGTGAAGAATCTGATGGAAATATAGCAGTATTACTATGGTCCAAGACGTAAGCAATGCACTTGGATAGGGTGGGTACGGGAGAAGGGGAGGGGGGGGGGGGGGGTTCATGCGTCAGTCACTTTGAGTATCAACTTAAATTTATTATTGTGTCATCTCTTTTGATGAATTTAGTATTGTAAGCTAAGCATTTAAATAAGGTGCCTCTAACAAGGTTATTATTTTTAGGATTTCCTGATCTGTATTGAGATGTTCTTGGCTGCCATTGCACATCATTATTGCTTCTCGTACAAGGATTATGTCAATCCTAACTCTGAACAGCTGTCATGCTGCACAGCTTTCCTTGCAATGTGGGATGTATCTGATGTTCGACGAGACATAAAAGAACATCTAGAGGTAGTAGGTAAGTGACTTTGATTTTGTCTGTCATATTCACAATGCAAAAAAGAGTAGTCATTTGTATCACCACTTACCAGAAAAGGAGAAGGAAGAGTAAGACAAGGCACAAAAGAAATTGATACTAAAAGTTGTTGGATATGTGACTTGTATCATACAGTGCATGCAGAAAAAAAAGACTAAAGCCAAGCATAAGAGTAATAACAATACTGAAAATAATGGAATGTGAGACATGTATCATGTAGTGCATTCTATATCAAAGGCTGTGTATTGCCAAAAGGAAATACCGCTGACAAATGAGAAATTTGGAGACCATATAAACAGAATCAAGACTTGCAGTGTAGTTTGTATAAAACATAAGAGATGAATGGCAATTTACTTTTAAGATCTTCTCTGACTCAATTGAAAATTCAATGCAAATAACTATGACAATCCCTTGCCCCACAGCAAACCTCATGATCATCAGCAAAGCTCACACAAAGTCACTGTAAGGAACATGCGAAATGGAGGCACTATCTAGTGAGATGTTTTGTATACTAGTCATATACTCATGTGTAGGGTCATCTGTTGTTTTCCTTTAACGCTGCAAGTATTGATTCTGTGTATATGGTCTCCTAATTTCTCATTTGTCACTGCTGTTTGCTTCTCACTGTGTAAAGCCAAATCACCATTTCAGTGTAGGATACGTGTCTCACATTCTGTGACTCAGTATTACTATTTCTCTTATGCCTTGCCTTACTCTCCCTTCCATTAGATACATTGAATACATGTCATACATCCTGATGACCTTTACAATTAATTTCTTTTGTGTCTTACCTTACTGTATCTCCTTCCTCCCCCCCCCCCCCCCATTTATTGACATATGTGCCATGACTTTGAATTGGTGCAATTGGTGTTAACTTGTGTTTTATATTAGGGTTGCAGAGAATTGTACATTATGGTAATTGGTGATTTCTTTTCATGGTCTGATACTGCATCCACATACGATTTTATGTCGATTGACATTAGGCCATGGTATCAGGAATGGCCATTAGTTTATATTGTGCTTTATGTGTGTTGTCATGAACACACACCTCCTATCATTCATCATTTCAAGATTCACATACTTTCAGCTTCTGTTTTTACACTATATCATGACCGCTCATCAGTACTATTGTGATAAGTTTTTATTTTATGATTTAAGTGCTCTTACAGATCACTCTTTCTTTTCATTAAAAAAAAAAGGGGGGGGGGGAGGAAGGAAAGAGTGGAGCCCCTCCACACCCACACCAACGTGGTGACTGTCTCAAAAGATTTACTGTCACCTCCATGTTTGTTAGTTAATAATCAATGTCCGTATGGCATGTGGGACCATGATGTTATCCATGCATCTGGGTAGGATTACTCACCAACACAGTCGCGTCTAGGAGATAGATAGTAGATGAAAAGCAAATGAAGGACAGCATTTCAAGGGCAGAGGAAGAAAAGTGCCAAGGCAAGTACTGCTGGGCTGGGCATCTGCGAAGTCTCCTGGGCCAGCTGCAGCATCTTGTACCTGTAACTGCCAAGATTGTTATATAAGTGGTTCACTGGTCATAAATCTATCACTGTATAAGAGTTTTGGACGGGTTTGGTTGCGTTTAGTGTGCAATATTGCTTCCCCGTGTTGCCGATTGGTCAGCTAGCTTACATATGGCGGTGCCAGTTAATTTTGCTGTGCTGTTGGGGTTCACCAGTGTTTCTCATGTTTGTGTGTTGGTGTTATCCATAGGTGGTTAATTGTCCCTAAGTAGTAGTGTTTTTGGGCGATAATATTTCCACTTATGGTTTTGTTCATTGTTACCCAGGATAAGGATGAAAGGATTGCCCGATTGTCTCATTTTCTTGTACAGTCAAGTCGTAAGCTTTTTGAATACCTCCGAGAGAGTCTCAAGGTGGTATTCTCTGTGAAGGTCCTTGGTGTGCGTGCATCATGGAGCATTATTTATGGTACATAGCATGTTGTTCTGTATGATCTGCAGGCTGCACAGACATGTTATAGCTGTGAATTCCCAAACTGAAGCTGCATATGTCATCAGTAGCCCAATTAGTGTTGTGTACATGGACTTCGACACCCTCCTATTCAGTGTGCTTGGGGTAAAGCTGTTGAAGCCTTGTGTTTGCTCAGTTGGCTACGTATTTGATGTGGTCCTCCCATGTAAGTTTCTGTTCCAGCCAGATACTGAGGTACGAGGGTGGTTTGAAAAGTTCTCGGAATCACCACAAGAGGTCAGCACTAGTGCAACGAGTTGTTCACATGATATTCATTGGACTGTTGCCTGTAAGCACATGCCACATCAGTGCTCTTGGAAGAGAGCTGTGGCGGTGATGTGGCTCTGTTGGTGTTCCCACGAAGTGATTTGCAAAGATGGAAAAAAATTGAGATTCAAGCAGCGATTAAGTACTATGTAAAGAAAGGTATGAAAGCAAAGGACATACATGCCGATTTGCAGAATATACCAGGGGACTCTGCTCCCTCATATTCAACTGTTACCAAGTGGACAAATGAATTTAAATTTTGTCGGAAGAGCTTAAATGATGATCTGCACAGTGGTTGCCCAAGATGTGTCACTACTCGAGAAATCATTGCAAAAGTGCACAAAATGCTCATGGAGGATTGCCACTTGAAAGTGCGTGAAATTGCTCATGCTTGCCAGATGTCATCTGAAAAGGTATATCACATTTTAACTGAAGAATTAGAAATGAAAAAAATTATATTCAAGATGGGTGCCATGATTCTTGACGCTGGGTCAAAAACATGTGCCATTGCCATGGCAAAATTACATGAACTAAGGTATGAACTGTTGCCACATGTGCTTATTCAACTGATATGTCTCCGCCAGACTTCCATCTCTTCCCAAAACAAAATTTTTCTTGGTGGACGAAGATTCACTTCAAACAAAGAATTGATAGCCGGAGTTGATAACTATTTTGCAGGCCTGGAGGAAACTCATTTTCAAGATGGGATCAAGACACTGGAACATCGTTGGACCAAGTGCATTAATCTACAAGGAGACTACAGTTCCGAGAACTTTTCAAACCTTCCTCGTATCTGACTTTCTTACAGAAACGTATTGGGCGTGTGTGTAGTGTTGTTTGTCTGCAGTTTTGGTGTTTGTGCAGGTGTTTTGGTTTGCGTGTGAACAGTACAGCCTCGCACTTGTCGATGTTTACTTTAACATGCCATTTTTCTAATCAAGGCTTGACAGTCCTGAGTGTTGGCTGTAAGAGTGAATTACTGTGTCATTCGCATAGATGGCTATTGATGTGTTTTGTGTAGCTGGGAAGCCATTGATGTAGAATATAAACAAGAGGGGCCCCAGTATGCATCCATGGGTTACTCCCGCTTGTATACTGTTTTGTGTTGACTGTGTACCCTGAATGTCAGTGTGCAAGCATCTGTTGGTGAGATTAGCATACAGGAGATGTATGAATCCATTAGCGAAACCAGCATCAGTGAGCTTGCAAATGAGACCTTTGTGCCATAGATGATCAAAGGCCTTTTCTGTGTTCAGGAGCAGAGCTTCTGTTGCTTTGTTGGTGTTGTGGCCATGTATGATATCTTCAACTACACTAAGGTGGTGGTGTGCTGTTGAATGGTGATCCCTGAATCTGAATTGCTCCAGCCTTAGAGTGTTATTAGTGATGCAGTGCCTAGTGAGCTGTTTAAGAATTACCTACTCAACAACTTTGCTGAGCAAGCACAGCAGGCTGATCGGTCAGTAATTTTGTGGGAGGGAGTGTTCTTTCCCTGGCTTCCTGACCATCAGGACCTTGGGTGCGTTCCAATAGTCAGGGAAGTGTTGGTGTCACAGAATGGTATTCGCAGTGTGTGTTAAGTAGTCAATAGCTTTATCTGAGAACTCCTGGAGGACACGATTTTGAATGCCATCAGGACCAGCAGCTTTTCTAGATATGGTATGTCTGATGACCCATGAGATCTCACATGTGCTAGTTCATCTCGTTTCATTGCGCATGGTCTGTGAACAAGTCATGTGGTCTCCCGGTATGTTTCAAGTGTGAAAGCTGGGCCAGAGCGAACCAAATTCAGTACTAAATTTCTGGCCATCATTTCAGCTTGCTCCACTGCATTTATGCTGGTCTGTCAGGTCCTTGTAGAGTTGGTATGTAGTGTTTCTCCTTGGTGAAGTGACGTGCTAGTTTGCACACACCAGGTTGTGTGGGATCTATCCTTGTGAGTGTGTTGTCCCACTACGGGGTTTACATGTTGATATCTTTCCCTGTATGATACCCTGGAGCCCGTTAATGTGCTGTTCATACAGCATGTGCTTGGTATGCTGCCAATATCTCCTGAGATGGTTTCTCAGTGAGATCATCTCCTGGAAGATTGCCCCTAGATTTCCTAGGGCAGTGCCGCTGAGTGTTGTTGTGGCACGATTGCTGGAATGGCATCAGCTACTGTGCCCTGAACCATGATGGTGGGCGCTTTGACAGCTTGATCAGTCTGTGTGGTTTGCATAATTTCGTGAGTCACTGGGATAAGACTATGAAGCATGAAGCATGTCCTTGAACAGTGCCCAGTTCGCGCCCTTGTAGTTCAGTATCCTGCATGGTTCATTGTAATGCAGTGTCTCTTCCATGTGAAGAATAACAGGGGTGCAGTTTGAGGCCAGCGTGTTTACAATTTCAGCATTGAGTGTGACTGTGATGCCTTTAATGAGGGCCACATCTATCACATCTGGCCTGTGATCACTCTGATGGGGTATGAGCGTCAGCTTGGCCGGTGCTAGTGTAATGTAGTTTCGGCTTATTGCATGTTCGTATAGTTTTCTGCCATTGGCATTTCATATGTGAGAGTTCCAGTCAGTGTGTTTAGCATTGAGATCATCAGCATCTATTACTCATGGTGCTGTGTTGAGTATTGTGCTGGTATCGTGTGTTATAATGTTTGCTCCATTGAACTTGACGCTGACAGCTGTGGCCTCTAATCTTTCAAGTGCAGAGAGCTCGCTGTTTGTGTGTTCTGTGTCTTGGTGTATGATGATTGCTGATCCACTTACAGCTGCGCTGTTTGGTCAGTCTGTATGATATATGCAATAGCCTGGAAAATGTAGTTGTCTGTGTGGCTGGAGCTTAGCTTCGTTCACAGAGGAATCTGGATTCCCTTCTCCTCCATAAACATGGCTAGTTCAGCCCTTTTATTGGTGATCCTGTCTGCATTCCAGAACAGGATCTGTGTCAGTGTTTCACTGTTTGTGTGTTGGGGTGGTTGTGATGTATTAGACATGGGAAAGTGTAAGTAGTGCAGTGAAAGCTGTTTATGTAGCAGCCATGCACTGGCGGGGAGGGGCCATTACAAGCTGTGTGCCATATGTGATGACGAAGCCAATATCCTTCTGGAGGATATCTGCCATGTATGCATGGGGGCTAGTGTGTGCTTTGCACCTTTGATTGTTGTAAAGATGTGTGTTATGTTGGCTGACGTGTTGATTGTTGTGTTTGAGGTCGTTGGTTTTGTGTTAGCCTGGTGGTTGGGCTGGCTTGTGTGTCAGTGTTTCATTTGAGGTCGCCTGTGTTGCCAGTTTGGTGAGGATGGGGGGGGGGGGGGCAGTAATGTGAGTTGTGGTTTGACTGTCTTGTTGACTGTGTACCTGTGTTTGTACATTTCATTATGTTTGTTTCAGTGTGGGAGCGTTCACCTTCTTGTTCTTCATGTTCCTTTGCTTTGTTCCCTGGGAATTTTGTTGCCCCTGTGTGCCACAATCAGAGTTGATTCGGTATTGCTTGGGAAGCATCTCACTGGATGAGGAGGGGGGGGGGGGGGGAGAGACATCTTAGAGCTGTTCTGGTAATCACTAGGTTTTCCTCAGCATTTTTACACCTCAGAGCATCTTTGCATGTGTTGCACCCTCTATAATACGCCACATGTGCTCCAACACAGTTGGCGCATTTAGTGGTTGTGCACGGGCCTGGTTTGCAGTGTTGTACTGTGTGGTTGCCAGCACGTTTGCTACATTGTGTGACCACATGGCCAAACCGCTGGCATTGTTGGTGGGACTCACGGTGGTGTGTATATTTCGAACACTATTAGCGTATAAAGCGGGAGTGTCTGCTTCAAAAAGCTGCGGGAGTGAGCCATGTTGGACAGCTCCACAAGGTAATTTGGTTGTGGTCTGTGTGTGAAGAAACTGTGCATCCAGCTCATGCTCATGCAGCACCAGCCGAGTGCAGCAATTTCTCCCTGTATGATGTCATTTGGGATTGTTAAGTCAACTCTTTTCAGGACATACATTTGTGTTTATTTGTCCTGGGTTCTGTACATGTGATGTTCTACTCCTTAAGCTTTGAGGAAGCTGAAGAGGTTTGTGTAATCTGTTTTGTTTCCCATGTACAGTGATGCATAGTCCCTGGAACGTTTTGTGTGGTATGTGGTGGGGGGAGTGTTTCCTATTGGCTTAGCTTGCTGATACAAGCATAGTTTCATATTATAGCCAGTGGAAAGCTGGTCAGTGTTGTTGTGGTGTTCTGTGTGGTGGCATGTGAAGAGCTGCGTGTATTAGCTGCTGCAGATTGTTTGTGGTGTCCTTTGTGTTGCTTGTGTTTGGAACCAGTGTTGGTAGTGTCATCAAAAGCAGTCAGCAGTTGCCTTGTCAGCTTGTGGGCTCACATATTTGTGCATGTTATTTCTCTTTGCAATGTGAACCTGCCAGCTGCCAGGGTTCATTGTTATCCGTTGAGGGACTGGGTGTCATGTCGTCTTCATCAACATTTCATCCCCATACGGCGCGCAGGTCGCCCAATGTGGCGTTGAATGTAATAAGACCTGCACCGAGGTGGCCGGACCTGCCCCGCAAGGGGCCTCCTCACAATTATATTTGGCATTGATACACAATGCTTCTCTTACAATGGGTTTAGCGTAGATTTCATTTTTAACTTTTTATCACAGTCTGTTTGTAAGTTTTAATGATTTGTATTATCAAGTTATTGTCTGTCATTTTATGTTTTAATGTTATCTACATACACGTAGATATTTAACTTCTTTTTTATTACTATATCCCCTGGGGTAAAAAAATGTTATGTTATCCTAACCTAAACTGTAAAATGTTTGTGAAACAGTCATATTTCATGTCTTTATTAAAATTGTTTATGTCAAAATGTTTCTTTATTTATATATTGTAATTTTTTTTAAATTCCTCTGTGTTTTATAATTTTAAAAGCTAACGTTTTGCATGAAAATGTAAACTGAAGGAAGATGACTGCTATCAGCTGCAGTGGGACATGAAGCGGAATCAGTGGTGACGAGCGAAAATGTGTACCGCTCAGGGATTCAAACCCCAGAACTCCGGCTTATTAGGCAGGTGTGGTAACCACTGCGCCATCCGGGACACAGCGTTATGGCAACTGCACGGACTCAGCTGCACAGACTATCTCGGTATGCCTCACAGTTGATCCGCACTCTCACCGAGTGCCATCTACCCGCAGTCCTGTATTGATATAGTCTGTGCAGGTGCAGTAATGTTGTGTCCCGGATGGCGCTGTGGTTACCACACCTGCCTAGTAAGCAGGAGTTCCTGAGTTCGAATCCCGGTCCGGTACACATTTTCGCTCATCACCGCTGAATGTCCCACTGCAGGTGATAGCAGTCATCCCTATTCAATTTACATATGGTGTTTTACAGCTGCGGGATCTGCATGGTGTCTGTTCTTCCAAAGTAACAGACACCATGCATTCAAAAACTTTTTGCATTAAGTCTGTATATTTTGTTACATTTACTTTTTAATATGTACATTACATAATTCACATTTTTAAAAATATTGTGCCTGTATGGCTTCCTCCACGGTTTCCATACTCGCACAGTACATAATCGATATATTCATCATATCCTTCCCCATTGGTTATGTTCTCTGAGAGCGAGCTATTGTCTGTATTGTTGCTAACACTATGTGTTGACGGCAACTGTTTTCCTTACGACTACATTTCTCAGTGTACAATCAGTTTGGCACCTGGCTCCACATATATGAGAGCTGTAATTTCAGTATCTTATGTGCCCAGTTTAACATGGTTTGTTTATGTACTTTATTGTCAGTATTGATGGAAACTGTGGCGCACTGTTGCACATATCTTTCCTTAGGCATCATTTATGTTGTATTTGTTTTTTCTTACTACAGCTATGTCTGATGATGTGTATCAAAATGCATCAATAAATTAATTTGCAGCAAAGACCTCCCACAATACATTGTATCTGTACCTTCATTTCTGTATCAGCTGTAACACATCAGTTTTACATATTACAAGTGCCAAAATGGAAAAAAAATACATAGAACATTCCATTTAAAGTGCCAAAAAGGAAAAAAATGCATAGAACATTCCATTTAAAGAGAAAAAAGTTATTTTTGGACCTCATAATTATGCACTATTAAAACAGTGGAAAAATTGGAATGAGATAAATATACTTTGGATAGATAGGCCCTAACCACATAGAAGAGTGTTAAAGGGCAGTCAGGTACATTGGGAAGCAGACTGTTGGAAAATATCAACTTTCAAACAAAGTCCTTCATCTGATGAAAGACAAACATAGCCACATTTATACATGTACAACTCATGCACACACATGGTCATTGCTTTCTCTGGGTGCTGTGGTGTATTGCTGCGGTTAGTAGTGATCTTGGCTGGTGTGGGTAGTGGGGGTACAGAAGAGGTGTGGAGCAGAGAGTAGGAGGAGGAGGGGGGGGGGAGATGCTTAGGGAACTCAAATTGAAATCTTTGGAGGAAAGATGATGTTCTTTTAGAGGAGCACTATTGAGGAAATTTAGAGAACCAGGATTTGAGGCTGATAGCAGAATGATTCTACTGCTTCCAACATACATTTCATGTAAAGACCATGAACATAAGATTAGAGAGATTAGGGCTCCCCCCTCCCCAAAGAAAAAGTACATATTTTATGTTCCAAGAAGGTCCTTTTGCGGGACTGCAGTTTTCCGGGTTTTACCAAGACCTTCTTCAGCTTTCTTATCTGACAGTAATGATCAGAAATACTTTACAATTTCCCTGTCAATATCTGTAAGTACATGGTCTAAAGCTGATACTGAAATTTTTGATATCTTCATAGCAGTGTTTACCATTTGTGCCATGCTAAAAATGAAACTTCCTGGCAGATTAAAACTGTGTGCCGGACCGAGACTCGAACTCGGGACCTTTGCCTTTCGTGGGTAAGTGCTCTACCATCTGAGCTACCCAAGCACGACTCACGCCCCGTCCTCACAGCTTTACTTCTGCCAGTATCTCGTCTCCTACCTTCCAGACTTCACAGAAGCTCTCCTGTGAACCTTGCAGAACTAGCACTCCTGGAAGAAAGGATATTGTGGAGACATGGCTTAGTCACAGCCTGGGGAATGTTTCCAGGATGAGATTTTCACTCTGGAATGAGATTTTCACTCTGCAGCGGAGTGTGCACTCTGCAATATCCTTTCTTCCAGGAGTGCTAGTTCTGCAAGGTTCGCAGGAGAGCTTCTGTGAAGTTTGGAAGGTAGGAGATGAGATACTGGCAGAAGTAAAGCTGTGAGGACAGGGCGTGAGTCATGCTTGGGTATCTTAGATGGTAGAGCACTTACCCACAAAAGGCAAAGGTCCCGAGTTCTAGTCTCGGTCCAGCACACAGTTTTAATGTGCCAGGAAGTTTCATATCAGCGCACTCTCTGGTGCAGAGTGAAAATCTCATTCCAGTGCTAAAAAGTTTAGGATTCTTGCTAAATTCGCCCTCAACACCTGTGTTAATATTCATGTCCACATATTATTATACTAGTTTTTTTGGGGGGGAGGGGCGGTTCAGACTCTTCCAGGACTTTGATTAGTTTTTTAAAGATCGTGTCCGCATTGCACCAGGAGAGTGGCGTGCAAGCATACGCGCGCGCACACTCACACACAAACGCGCGCGTGCGCGCGCGCGCACACACACACACACACACACACACACACACACACACACACACACACACACACGAATAATAACTTCTCATAGATATCTAGCTTTGTTAGTTCAGTGGCTGCCAGTTCAAAATGTATGTCTACACCAATATTAGGGAAAGGATAGATTGCTACACTCACCATAAAGATGACCCACTGAGTTGCAGACAGGCACAACAAAAAGACTGTTACACATCTAGCTTTTGCCCACAGCCATTTTAAATTCACTACATTTTATTAAGGATGGACAGAGATATTGTGGAAAATGGGTGAGTGGACGTTGAAACACCACTATAGATGGGGTGGAAGGATCTTGGGTAAGATGTCCCTCATACCAGGGCATGACAATAGGTATTACCTATCATCATGCCCTGAAATGTGGGACATCCTACCCAAGATTCTTCCCACCCCTCCTAAAAGTAATGTTCTGTTGCCCACCCACCCTACACAACATCCTAGTCCATCCCTTTGCCACTCCCAATCCCAACCCCTTGCTGCAGTGATAATATCCCTGTGGAAGACCCAGGTGCAAAACCTGCCCAATCCACCCACCCAGCACTTCCTCTTCCAGTCCTGTCACAGGCTTCTCCTACCCCATCATAGGCAGGGCCACCTGTGAAAGCAGCCATTTCATATACCAGCTCTGCTGCAATCATTGCGCAGCTGTTTATATTGGTGTGACTACAAACCAACTGTCCACCAGGAAGAACAGCCACTGCCAAACTGTGGCTAAGATCATGGTAGACCACCCTGTGGCACATCATGCAGCCGAACATAACCTGCTTGATTTCAATGGCTGCTTCTGAAACTGGGACCTCTGGATACTCCCCTCCTCCACTACCTTTTTTGAATTGCAGTGATGGTAGTTATTCTTACAGCACATTCTTTGCTCCCAAAATTATCCCATCCTGAACTTACGGTAACTTATTGTCCCCACACCCTCCATCCAACAGTCTGGCAGTGCACCCACCCACCTTTCCTCTTCCCTGTTCCTCTCCTTTTCTTCTCCTGTCCCCTTCCCCACTCTGTGCCCTACAGCCTCCCAACACTGTGTCTGTCCGTCTTTGTCATGCATCCATCTAGTCCCTGCATGCTCTGCCAGATAGCGCTCTTCTCTCCCCCTACCTGTACCCTGTTATCCCTACCCATTCCCTACCCCACTCCAGATTGATGCTGAACTTGACAATGCATTCCGGTCTGAGTTGTTGTCTGGAACTCAACGTGTCATCTATATGATGTTGATATTCCAACTTACATTTTCCATTGTCTAATTGTGATCAGATCATCTGTAGTTTTAAAATGTGTGTCATCTCTGATGTGAATACAACATCCTCCACCTACTGCAGTAGTTTTACAGTAGCAACTTGCACATTCTTATGACAATAGCTCTATATGCTACAATTCATTATCTCTACACCATTGTTCTGTAATGCATACCAACTTCAAGTTGGTGTACTTTATTTTTAATGGACTGCACATTTTGATGAATAATAGATAATCTTGAACAAGTATCTGTGGTGTCTATGTTCCATGCTCATGATCAAGAAAAAAATAAACTTTTAATGGAGGATAGTCAGTTTTCATGGTTTACCAAAAAAAAGTCCTAGTCCTCATATCCATGACAGCAGATATAATTTGACCATTCGTGCCCCATACCAACTTTCTATACTCTCACTAATTAACTTCACCAACCTCACTTTTCCATTGATGTTGGAGTCCAGGCTGTACCTCAGATGAAAACTGCTTTGACAGTCATAACCTTAATTCAACATAATAAAACTTGGTTCTGGCATGACATAACAGACACTTTTGGATATAAAATTGTTTGAAATTTCCATCCCCTTTTTAACAATCTCGTTAGTTATTTTTATTTTATCAGCTTTCTTCATGTGGTTAAAGTTTTCATATTTTGTATCTCTTTGAGGAATTACCTGCAGTTTCTCTGACATATCTTGGAAGTTGGAACCACCTCCTCAGTGGCATAACAGAATGGGTTCCAGCATGTTCTACAATTTTGCAAACACATAAGAAAAAGAACATTTGTAAACACAGAGATTATTACTTTAAAATATGCTGTTCCTAAGTCATGATTGTGCTATCTTTTATTCCAGGAAGTTCACTCAGTCGACGTATAAGAGGGCGTGGTGCGTACCGGTATGCTGCAGGCAGTGCGTCGGAAAGTTCGCGCTTGTTGGTTCCAGCACCTGAGGCTTCACCAGCTGCCGACACCAGTAGGAGCGCTCCTGCACGCCTGATTGAACAACGCACAAGCTATGAGAGTATTTCATCTCCAGATGCTACCTCTCCTAAACAAAGTGCCCAGCCTGTGGATGAACAAGATCCACTTATTGATTTTAGTCCAGATGAAGCACAGCCTGCTTCAAAGTTCCCTCAGTCCTAGTCATCAGATTTCACTTTCCAGAGAGAGGGAAGTATAGTGAAAAAAGACATTTAAGTAAGAATCCAGAAATTATACATAGAAGAGCAGGATATATAGTGGTAATTTTTAATGTAATTGAGTTTACTGCTGAATTTTTTTATTGCATGTGCTCAACTTTTAGATGGGTCTTGTTTAATATGCAATTTCTTTATTCTATACTAAACAAAATAACTCTGCCAAGTAGTGCACTATTGCCATTGTTAATCGTCTGGAATGGCATAATACACAAAATGCAAATACTTGTTACGTGGTTGAGCATTAACCATTGTATTCATCTGCTGATTGCAATTTGTTTACAATATGACTGATGTATAGTACATATTTAGCCATCGTCACCCAAGCCAGTTAGTAATGTTATCAAATCAATGATTTTGCAATGATGGAAAAAGTCAAAATATCCCAACAAAGTCAGTTCTCTTTATTAATGATGACACAACATTCATACAGTTTTATGTACAATTTACTGCAGTTTCTTTTCTAATAATTAATCTGTCATTATCCTTGAGCAATATGACAGTAGAAACTCTGTGCTGAGGAATAGGAACCTTTAATAGACACTAAATCGATGAGGTAAATAATACCATCCAAAGCACTTAGAAGTTTGGATAGCTCTGGGAAATATGGTTTGTATTTTCACTCATTGTCAGTAACAAAGTTACTTGTGTCACACACAAAATTGATCAGTGGCAGTAAGAAGTGCCACTGTTGGTTGTTATGAAAACAGTAAGTCACTGAGACAAGTTATAATGGAGCTGAGTAAGTGGCAAACTGCATGAGAACAAAGGGCAGGCAGATAAGCCGCTCCATTGCAGCAACATTAAGAGGATGAAACAAGTGACAAGTGGGTCAAACTAATAGTTTCCGTATACATGTTCACAAGTTTCTTGGATCACATCCTTTCCATTATTGTTGCAGACCGGTATATGTCAGTAGCAGGATCAGGAGGTAGCACTGGTGTGTGTGTGTGTGTGTGTGTGTGTGTGTGTGTGTGTGTGTGTGTGTGTAAGCAAGCTCTCGCACCATCACATGCTGCACTTGCTGCAGAGGTAGATGTGAATGGTAGAGTGATGTCAGCACTAGGGAGTGGGAGATACATCTGGAGAATAAAAGAAGAATATGGTGATACACACAGCTCAAATAGGTGCGGAAAGAGAGGGGAGTGAGGGTAGGTTGGAGACTTTTCAGTTCTCAGTAAAAGGTAATTTTTTCTATTCACTGTCACCCTGCCAACCTCACTACTTGGCATCAGACTTTCCACTAAACAGTTATTTTTAAGGTATTTTATAGACTTGACATAATAATTGATATTTAAGATCCATCATCTGGCAACTTTTTTTGAAAATAAAGTGTAATGTTAACGTCATTACACAAAATACAGATTTGGACTAAAAACACTTTCTGCAGATCAATACTAGTATTACAGGACTGTTACTGTTTTAACATTGGATTTTGTCGCCTGTGATATAAATAGTTCTGTAATAATTTGTTACTTTTACACAAGTGTCTGCAGTACTTCAATATTTCTGGTTTTATAATCAGATGTTTCAATGAAACCCATCATCAGATAACATGGCAGTGTTGCTAGACTGACACAGTGTGTAAGTATAGTATTAAACAATAATGCATTGTATAAATTATACAGTGAGACTGGTTTCTTCCCCTGTACTTTGGTAGTGGAGAAAAACTGAACACGTTTCCACAGCTTTTATTTTGATGATGTGTTTGTCATTTTGGTAGTGAAGATCAGTGAAATGTTTCAGAATTCCTGAAGTCACTACATTGGTGAAACTTAGAAAATTAACTGTAATTTAGCATTGATTTGATGCTAAGTAATTTTATTTTACAATTTGTCTTAACACTAGCAGGTAGTGCTATGAAGAAGAGTATTTTGATGAATGTATTAGCTGTACTTCGTCCAAGTTTTATATATTAAGAGTTGCTTTGTGCAGCTGTGAGATGTTAAAATATTTCCATTGATCATGTTGCAATAATGGAAATTACTGGATGGAGCAGTATGTAAAATAAGGGAAAAGCAACCCCTCACCTGTAGTGGATCGATGCATGAAGCACAGTTACACGTAACAGAAAACAGCCTTCACACTAGCTCTTTTGTCAGCACTAATACACTTATTCACACACAGAGACCCAACCGCACACTCATGTGGCCATGGCAAATCTTGCCATCTTTGGGTATCTTTGCTGGAAAAAGAGCTAGTGCTCTAAAGCTAGTGTGAATGCTATTCTCTGTTATGTGTTACTTTGCTCCAAGCATCAGCCTGCTGCATGTGACTGGTTGCCTTTTTCTCATTTTAGACAATGTTTATGCTGGTTATTTGAAATCCAAAGTGTTTCACTTCTCCACATAACGCCATTAGAACAACAGTAAATTGGAATTGAAAGCCTATGGTCGCATATATTAGAGAATAGTTGAACACCGACAGAGGTTGACTGATTGTTCAGTCAGATTTGTTTTTTTATAAAGTGATAAGTCAGCTGTTGAACTACAACAGTCAGCTATATGCATTATTAGTACTTAAAACTGCATTTTTTATATGCAGGAAATGGAATTTCTCCTTGCTTTTATGTCTGCATTTCTGTTGCAGCTGTATCAGCATACAATGTATTTTATACTGTGATATTTTTCAAAGAGAACACTTGTTGTAATCATGTAACAAAAATAAATATTTTTCGGAAATTATTTTATTGGGCTGTCTGCAGTTATACACTCTTTTGCACAAACACCCAACACATTAAGAGCAGTCTGGCTCCAGCTGCCAGAGACTGTGATCATGTGTGTGTGAATTGTAATTTTTTGTGTGTGTGTGTGTGTGTGTGTGTGTGTGTGTGTGTGTGTGTGTGTGTACTGTCTATTTTTGACAAAGACCTTGTTGGGCAAAAGCTACTTTCCAACAGTCTTTTTGATGTGCCTTTCTGCAACTCGGCATCTGCGCAATGTGTGAGTTGCAACTATCCTTTCCATTGTGTTATAACAGCATCATACACATTCACAAATGCAGGGCAAATGTTAATACCCTCACACATGTGCCATTTTAAATACAATAGTAGATAGATGTTGCTTATGTTTCTTTGACCGGGTAAGTTTTTTATTTATTTATTCGTATGGTGATTTTATACAATATACAGTTGATATAAGGCAAATGATTTTATACAATATACATATGATATAAGACAATATTAAACCTTAAAGTCCGTGTTTTTCAACCAGTTAATTAAGCTGGGTGTGAGAGCGAACAAGTCATTGGGAATTCCAGGGTATGAATGAAATGGACAGCTTTGGACTAGATGTTCAATTGTCTGCTCTTCTTGATTACATTCACAAATTGGTGAACAGATCTAGCCCAATTTGTACCAGAAGTAGCTACAACAACCATGTCCAGTCCTTAACCTGTTGAGGCGGCACCAAAGTTTCCTCGGTAGGTCAAAACCTTTTGGCTTCTTTGTGGGATCAAGGTGATGGGCTATTGTTCCCAATGTTTTTGTTGACCATTCATGCTTCCAGCTTTCATTTAGATCAAAACTATCCACAATGAGTTGTCCTGCAGTAACACTTGCTGGTCGTCTTGATCGCAATCTTTCTTGTGGCAGATGACAGAATTCCTGGTGCACTGGTAGAGAAGGTGATGCAGAGATTTTCTTGGCCTCCCTCAGTAGAGCTTGTTTCCGCCTTAAGTGAGGCGGAGTGATGTGACTCAGTACAGGTAACCAGTGGCATGGGTTTGATTTGATGGAACCAGTAAAGCAGTGCATTGTGTTATTAAGTTTTGTGTCTACCTTCTTCACATGTACACTTTCCAACCAGACAGGTGCACAATACTCAGCAGCAGAGTACACAAGACTGATGCAGTTAAATGCCGACAGTCAGCAGAGGTTCCCCAGGTGGTACCACTGAGCTTATGAAGTACGTTGTTCCTTGCAGCAACTTCATGAGAAAGCTTGGTGATATGCTCTTCGTAATTCAGGGTTCTATCTAGAGTGATTCCGAGATATTTTGGGAAAGGATTGTACCTCAACATTTGTCCATTGAGCAGAACTCTTTGGTTTGTAGTTCGCACCATTATTCACTAGGTGGAAAGAAGAGACTTCAGTTTTTGATGTGCTTGGGATCAATCTCCAGGTCTTAAAGAAAGTTGACATCATCTCCAGATTCATTCACCATCTTCGAAATTACTGCTCTGTGCTACCAGTGCGATGTCATCAGCATAGATGAATTTAGTTGATATTGTGGTTGGTAAATCATTAATGTTCTGATTTGATCCATTATAAATGACTGGTAGCAGAAGATTTATTTATTTATAAACAAACCTAAATCATTAATGTATAAATTGAATAGTGATGGGGCTAAAACAAATCCCTGTGGTAGTCCATTATTTAGCTTCCATTTGTGGCTTTGAGAGCTGCCTAGAAACACTTCAAATTGCCTTTCACTAAGCATGCTGGATATTAGATTGACAATTTCTCGACTTGGTACAACTTGCAGTAGCTTGTAGATCAGTCCCTGTTGCCAGACAGTGTCATACGCAGCTGTCAGGTCGATGAAGACAGCTGTTGATTTCAGATGGCCTTGGAAACCTGCTTCAATATGGGTAGTTAGGGCAAGAACTTGATCGGTGCAGCTGTGTCCTTGTCTGAAGCCAACTTGTTCAGGAGGGGTGGCAGCCTCGATGAACGGTGCTATTCTGGTTAGGAGGACTCGTTCCAAAAGTCTGAATGTACAACTGAGCAGTGCTATAGGGCGGCAGCTTTCAGGGCTGTCGTCAGGCTTGCCAGGTTTGAGAGTGGCTATAACGTTCGACAGTTTAACTTGTCTGGAAAGTTTGTTCTCTTTGTGTATGTAAGTAAAGAGTGAAGTGAGCCAGCGTATGCAGTGTGGGCCCATGTTCTTAATAAATTCATTATAGATGTTGTCGGGGCCAGCAGCCTTACCGACTGTCAGTTGTTTGACAGCACTTCCTGCTTCCGCTATGGGAAGGGCCTGGAAAGTGGCTCGTTTCTTGAGGTTAGAGAGTTTACATTTTACTGCTCTGGTATGATTCTTGTCTCTCTTTGCCCTTGTGAGGTCTGCGATCCGGTTGGCAATGAGATCGGGACTCAATTTAGGATACAGCTTTTTTAGGTGAGGTGTTGCTTCCCAGTTAGCCCATTCAAGACTCTCCATGCTTTCCTACTTGACTTGACAAAGTTCATTTCTTTGAGTGTTGCTTCCCATTTCTCTGGTCTGTTCTTGTTTAAAGAGTGGAGTAGCTGTGAGCCCACTGTTTGGTTTCTAGAACTTTGGTATTCTTGATTTGCTCTATAAATTATTTTATTACTATAAACCATATTTGTCCAAAACAAACCAATTATTTTACATCAGAATTCACTCAGATCGTTTAAAGATTTCTTTTCCCACTTTGCCTTGACTTTCAGGTGGGTATCTCTCTCTCTCTCTCTCTCTCTCTCTCTCTCTCTCTCTCTCTCTCTCTCCCCCTCCCCCTCCACCCCCCCCTTCCGTTTGCTCGTAGAATTGACCCCCATATAGGAAGTACGTCGAAGTCAGTATGTGTCTGAATAAGTCCAGGAGAGCACCATCGCACTTTTCTCCAGTCAGCTCAAGTGAATCATTCAGTGGTACGCAAGTGAACAGGAAGGCCACATCAAAACTGACCATAATGTCAGAGTTAAATATCTGTAGATGCCTGAGGCGTTGTAGGAAATCCTCTGAGTTGCGAATGTGATAGGTACACTTCCCCACATATGGTGAGAGCATTTTATTAAGGTGTTGAGCAGTGAGGTAGGCGGCTGCACCAATATTGCTGACTGTTGGATATAAAGGAACCCCTTCCTTGTGCACCTTAGGCAGGCCATAAAATCTGGGTGCTACTGTCGCTTTAGCTCTTAGTTGATCTTTTCTGGAAGGCTGGTTTCCTTTAGAAGAGCCCGGGTCTTCTTATCCACCTAGTCTGTGGGGTCCCTTTCTATTGGTCTGCACCTTACTGTCGTAATCTGCCTTCTGTAGGATGACAGTCGCGTTCCCCTTATCTGCTGGTAGCACCACAAGGCTGTCATCTTCCCAGAGTTGTTTGAGGGCCAACCTCTCATCATTGGAGATGTTTGATTTTGGCAGCTTGGTTTTAGTGAGCACCCTACACATCTCTCATCGGACTTCTTCAGCCTCACAGCAGGAAGTTTCATGATCACCTGCTCCATTGCACTGACGAAGGCCGCAACCTTTGTCATATGGCCCCATGGGAGGGTAAAGCTCAATGTTTTCTTGGACCACCTAAACTCACGCCACCTTAATATTAAATTCACCAAAGAACTGGAGAAGGATGGGGTACTCCCTTTCCTAGATGTACTAGTTAAGAGGAAGGGAAATGGTACCTTAGTCACAGTGTGTATGGCAAACCCACTCACACTGACTTATATCTGCAAGCCAGCAGTTGCCACCACCCAGCACAGAAAAACAGTGTACTCAGAACACTGGTTCACCAGGCATGAACTCTGTCAGATCAGGATAATTTGGTGACTGAGATAGAACATCTACAATCTGTGTTCTACAAAAGTGAATACTCTTCTCAAGATGTTCAAAAGACACTGCGCCCTGTTTCCCCACTAGTGGTTCCTGAAGGGATATAAGAAGAAATGCAAAATGTTGCACATTTGCCGTATGTTGCGCCAATATGTGCCAAATTCAGTAGAATCCTCCTCAAACATAACATTAAAAGCATGTTCCATCCACCTACCAAGATTAAGGCTCTGTTAGGGAGTGTGAAGGATGACCTTTGTCTACAGAAACTGGGCATTTAGCACGTACCATGTGAATGTGGTATGGCATACATCGGCCAGACGACCAGGACTGTGGACATCAGGTGCAAAGAGCACCAAAGGCACACCAGACTGAGAGAGGCAACCAAGTCCGCAATTGCCGAGCATTGTTTAGAACTGAATCATTTTTATGAAGTACAATGAAGCCAAGATTTTAACACTAACATCAAGATACTGTGACAGCATCATCAAAGACTGTATTGAGATTAAGATCATGGAGAATCTCATTTACCAGGAGACCGGTTTGCAGCTGAGCTCAGCTTGGAACTCAGCACTGGATCTTCTGAAGACGCAACGTATGAAACATCCACATCCCAAGGTACACAAGTATAATGATGGAATTAGAGATAACAGCCCAGTACATGTAACAAAGGACATACGTGAAATGGTACCTCACACAACAGACACAATACCTGAGAACGTTCTTCTGAGTCTTGAGCAACAATTTGAACACAATCAGCCTGAAAATAACACTGCAGCCGCTCCTGGGAGGGGGGGGGGGGGCAAGAACTTTGGACAGAACATCTAACACGGCACACCACAGTAACAATGTCCTAATTCACAAAAGACTCAAATGACGACAGTCAGAAGATAAAATGTTTATCATAGCTTGAACACCATTCAGAACTTAATTCAGCTATATTGACAATGGATAATAAGCAGAAAGTATATGCACAGCATTCGGAACAGGCATGGATAGAAGAAAACGCTAGAGCCATTGCAATTGGATAGCGCACACCGTGGACATAGCACCAGATGTGATGCAGACTGCAGAGAGAATGCCTAGCACAATGTAGGCGTAAACACTGGACTCTTTCCACACTGGAATCAGTATCAGACAGCACCTGAAGAAGACTGCAAAAGACGCAGTTGAAATATCATGCAGGAAAGATGCGAATAACCGGCAGAAACCCGAGTAATCAACACAACACTTTCCAGATTGTTCTGATCCAGTTCTGGCATTTCCTCCTGCCAATAAGATGTTCTTGGTCTTCTTAAAACTTTAGTTCCTACAGTTAGCTTGCACTGTATGCTCTGTGGTGTGAGGCTGCTTCAGAACTTCTTGGATTGTCTGTCTCAGCCACCAAACTACTGATGCAATCAGATTTGCAATGTCTCTGTGATCTTTCCACTGATTTGGAAGGATTGACTGTAATATGGTCTTCTTGTCTTGGCCTTATATTTCTACTGCAAACTGAAACTCACAAAACTGCTAACTCCTCTTGTGTCATTGCCAAATCAGCTCAAAGTTCCAAGTTACGCTGCCCCCTTTTCTAATTTCGTGTAGCAGTAGTGACAATCATTGTGTTTCTAATAATGTCCAGCTTCAAAGTTTCAAGTTAAGCCACCCATTTTCTAATTTTGTGTAGCAGAAGCGACAATCATTGTATATCCCATAAAGTCCAGCATCACTCCTCAAGTAGGTCATATTACAAGGTCCAAAATGAAAATAGTGCAAACATACCTCACAGTGGTTGCCATTCCTGATGATTCTGCAGCAGTTTGCACTCTTGTCCACTGTGACAGTCAGGGTATTTGATTAAAATGCTTTGCTCAAAGAAAGATCACATATAAAATTGTTTAAAAATGAGAATTAGTAACAGTTGCATTACATAATTTAAATATACTGTATCTTTTAATCTTAAAAACTTCACCAAAATAAAATTTCCTTGTGAAAGAAAATTACTCATGAGAGACAATTTAATTCATGCAAGATTATGTTCACATGATTTTTAAGACTACCTTATTTTATCTCAGGTGTTGATTGGTGAAGATTGGTGAAGATTTTGCAATATGTAGTGGTGTAGGCTCAAGCCACAGTCTGATGCCGAAATCCAGGAGCTTGCTGATATCCGTTAATGCAGCATTAATACCATGCCAGTGGCTCTGCAATCACAAGCCAGACATTGGGCCAATAACCAGCGTTCTGAAAATTTTCATCAGCACTTGGCAGGCTGCATATGCATTGTCAGCCACAGCTAGATCTACATTCAAAATGAAAGGTCTGCTCTGCAGTGGTGCATGCACTGATATGAAACTTCGTGGCGGATTAAAACTGTGCGCCAGTCTGAGACTCAAACTTGGGACCTTTGCCTTTCACGGGCAAGTGCTCTTCCAACTGAGCTACCCAAGCACGACTCACAACCCATCCTCACGGCTTTAATTCCACCAGTATCCCATCTCCTACCTTCCAAACATCATAGAAGTTCTCCTGTGAAACTTGCAAGACTAGCACTCCTGGAAGAAAGGATGTTGCCGGCTGAGCTACCCAAGCACGATTCATGACCCATCCTCACAGCTTTAATTCTGCCTGTACATCTCCTACCTTCCAAACTTCACAGGAGTTCTCCTGCAAAACTTGCACGACTAGCACTCCTGGAAGAAAAGATAACCACAATATCCTTCCTTCCAAGAGTGCTAGTCTTGCAAGATTTGCAGGGGAACATCTGCGAAGTTTGGAAGGTTGGGAACAAGGTACTGATGGAATTAAAGCTATGAGGGTGGGGTCATGAATTGTGCTTGGGTAGCACCTCGGTAGAGTACTTGCCTGTGAAAGGCAAAGGTCCCAAATTTGAGTCTCGGTTCAGCACACTATTTTAATCTGCCAGGAAGTTTCAAGTTCTACACTGTCATGTATAAAATCTAGGCAGGCTGGGCATTTTGCAACATTTGGGCTTCAAATTGGCATTCCGTGTGTGTTTACTGTCACCACGAAGCCACTAACTTCTTCTGCCATCTCCCATCCTGACGGGACAACCAGCCAGGGTCCAACTGAAGCCTGGATGAGCTGGGAGTTGAGCTAAAGTACTCCCAGCTCTGAGCCACTGGTGTCTGACAGTGCAGTCACAACCCTCTGGCCAAAAGTCACGGGTCCTGAACTTGGGCCATCCACTGTCTCCCACTGGGGCCACACGCTGACTCCTTCTGACTGCAGTTACAAGAACAGATGTGCTGCAACTTGACACTGCACTAAGGCGGAACAACGTGCAACTAGTGTGGTCATCACCAAACTGAAACACTCCGCTGTAGAGTGAAAATTTCATTCTAGAATCACCAAACTGTATTGACAAAAAGCGCCGACATCAGCGCACCATTGCCAGTCTGCCACAGCTGCATTCACTGCCCACTGTGAACACCACATGCATCCTGTGGTAGTATGTGTGCACCTTAACTTAGAAATCAATAAATTATTTGTCACCATTATTTGTCGCCTTCATCTTCTGTAACTACTCACCACCTCCACGAGACAACCACTCACCCATACCCCTGCACATCCTTTACAAGGCATATCAGAGGATGTATTGGAGGTTGGAATGACAACAATTACAGTTGCAGTACACCAGTGGTAGTCAACAGAATGTACAAATAAATGCTGACTGTAAGTTTTTTTTCTATATGGGTCTGTATAGTTGTTTTCTGCCCATCCCTCCCCCCCCCCCCCCCTTTCTGATGTATATTGTATGCTTCTGGTAGTAATAGACAGTTTCTGTTATTGCATCGGTGCTGAAGTTAAGTGTCTCACCTTCGGTGGCAATCCAGCACTCACTTAACACTTAGCATGCAGCTGATGTGATATTACAATGCTTGTGGGAAATGCAAATATGCTGTAGACATAATATGACGTCGTACCAGTTATGATGGTTTTCCACAGTGTCAAATGTAAATTTATGACTCCTCAGACTTCTGTCAGGTCTGCAGGCTTTGTAGTTTTTATAAAATTAGTAGTAGCGTTATTACTGGGAAAATTTGTTGCTTTTGGAACCCTTGTTATCATCTCTTGTTTTGTAGGTGTTAGCCGACATTCAAGTTCTCCTCCCTGTTTTGTGTGCTTTCATATTCAAAACAGGCAGTGTAGAGCAGAAATGTTTGGAGCAAATGATTTACAAAGGCACTGATGAGTCAGCAGCTGATGGAATGAAATGTTTGATGACGATTCAGGTTACACCTTTATCATACTATTTTCACACATTGTGTTGTTATGAATAATTTTCCTGCAGGTTAGTCAGGAAATCAATGCGAGCATATGATTCTAGAGAGTGTAACGTCGGTCTATGCATCTCTCCGTATTTGATTTGTATCCCATTGTACTCCACTATGAATGCTAAACTTTGCTTTGTTCTTGGGTTTTGTGTGTTTGTTTAGATTTAAATTTAAACAGAAAGATCACTTGTTTCTTACAAGGGCATGTACTCAAATATCAGAACTCGTTTTCCATCTTTTCTGTAACAATAATAATAATATTGTGAATTGAAGTTTCATCTGTGAATTCAGATTTAACACTAGCAGTGCCAAAACATATATATTTAAAGCAGAAAGTCCAATAAACCTAAAAATGTTTTGAAATTCCAACTATATATTTGTACATACAAGTTATAACTTCCAAAATATCACTTATTTTAACCAGTCGACAGGTAGTGGCCGTTATGTGCTAGACCAGCACTGTAAATGTTAATAAAGTTTCTCACAAGTTAAATTAACAAGAAGATAATGTGATATTAGGTTAGGATTTTCTAAGTCTAAGGGAAGAAAGAAGGGAACAGTCAATTCCTAACATATCCCCACCTGTTCTGGATGCAAACACCATCTCATTAGTGACTTTGTTCCTGGGTAAATCTGGGAAGGATTTTATATATGTGCTGACATGTTCAAATTTTTAAACTAAACGGTTATTTTTTATACTCTTTAAGTTTTCTGGTGCAAAAATAGGAGAGAAAAGTGTAATAATTGATTTGTTTAACAATGAATACAGTTTTGTGTAGGGAAAATGCCACAGATATTCACACATGCAGAGTGTGCTGACATGGTGTTTGTCTACGGTTTGTCCAAAGTGAATTCCAGAGCTGCTGTCCGAGAATACCAACACTGATTTCGGAATCGCAGAGTGCCAGATAGCAGGGTGCATAGCAGGGTGTTTCACTGATTGCGTGAGCATGGTATGCTTCCCAGCATAAATGTTGTGTCTGAACGTCCCATACAACAAACTCTTAGTGAAGCTGAGAACATTCTTCAAGTAGTGGAACGCTACCATACTACTAGCTCTAGAAGAATTGCTGCCCACTTGGTATTCCACAAACAAGAGTGATATGCACAGTATATGAGCATGGTCTGTATTCCTTTCATCGGCAGAGTATACAACATGAAGAAGATGCTGCCATGCAGCAAGAATTCTGTCAGTGGATCATTGCCAGTGATTGATTAATTCCACATATTCTGTTCACTAATGAGTCAATATTTATCCGCAACGGAATCAACAACATGCGCAGCTCTCATATATGGGCAAATGAAAATGTGCACACTACTGTGGAAACGAATTTTCAGTGACGTTTCTCAGTCAACGTGTGTGGTGCGGTATTATTGATGGCCAACTCATCGGTCCAGTTATTTTAGATAACCGTCTTACTAGGACACAGTATCTTGAGTTTCTTCAAAATGTGTTACCAGGATATGTGCAGGATATCCCTTTGGCAACACGAGCTCGTATGTACTTTCAGCATGATGGAGCTCCTACACGTTCTGTATGGCCAGTGACGCAGTATCTCAACACAGCGAATGCTGGTCATTGGATCAGTCACCGTGGAGTCATTGCTTGGCCATCAAGATCACCTGAACTTATCCTGTTGGATTACTGTTTATGGGGGTGCCTGAAGAGTGATGTATACAAGCGCAGAGTGGACACAAGAGAGGAACTTCTTGCTTGTATTTTACGTGCTTGTGCCAGGTAAAGTAATGCAAAACTGAGCTCCAATTGGCGACACAACTCCTGTCTACAAGAGCAGCAACACGCATTGAAGTTGACGGTGGATTGTTTGAATTTCATCTGTGAGGAAATGTACACAATTAAACAAACCATATCATAACAGTATCTTGATTTACGTCACCTGCACCTTTCCCATTCTTAGCTGTTTTCATTGGCTTAATTGGAGACCGTTAAGAAAAGGGCATATGTTTATTAGAAGTTTTTTATTCAGAATCACCAATAGTATCACCCGTCAAAGCATGTACCTTTCCTCCTGACTCACCCTGTATACTGTAGCTTGTGAACTTGCGTGCTTTTAGCTATAGGAACAAATCATGGTGTTTCCAAAGAAAGTGAGGTTATGGGGAAGACAAAAGATCTTTGACCTCAGAAAGTTTCAGCTACGGTAGCACTTGCCAGCCTCTGGTGGCCGAGCGGTTCTAGGCGCTTCAGTCTGGAACTGCGTAACTGCTACGGTCGCAGGTTCCAATCCTGCCTCGGGCATGGATGTGTGTGATGTCCTTAGGTTAGTTGGGTTTAAGTAGTTCTAAGTCCCATAGTGCTCAGAGCCATTTTTTTGTGGTAGCACTTCTTGCTGAAAATCATTATACACAGCAATAAATTGCTGACAGAATGAGAATATCACTGAAAACTGTCAGCAGAATCAAACTTTCAGCACAGGAAGGTGGTGAATACAAGCCAAACAGGAAAGGAAAATGTGGACGTAAAAGAAAAATCAGTCCTAGAACAATGAGAAGACTTACGAACATTGCAACAATAAACTGTAAACTTACTTCTATATATGTGAGCCATCATATGAAAGGTTTGGGTGTTGAAGTATCACCTGTGACAATCAGGAGGAGGCTGTTTGAATGTGTTTTTAAGGCATGAAGACCAAGAAAAAAACATAAAATCACACCTGGCATGAAAACCAAAAGATTGCAGTGGGCTAAACAACTTTTGGAGTGGACAAGTGAGGATTGGGCTAAGGTATGCGCAATGATATGGTAAATTAAGTGGGTCTGATGTATAAAGTGAGGAGTTTTGGCTTGAAATTCTGATGTTTTATTGATACGGAAGAAATGCACATTTGAATTTTGGGACTGTTGTGGTCTCCTATGCTACTATTCCCAACTTTTCTAACTTGCAATTTTGTACACATGCTTCAGGTGCACTTCAGTGATGAACCTGTATTCACTGTGTTGGAAGGAAGAAGCCAGTATGTTCATCACAGACCTGGAGAACAGTTCAAAGCTGAGTGTGTGCAGCAATGTGTGAAGCATCCAACTTCTGTTGTGATCTGGAGAGTGATGTCCGTGAAAGACCCTGGCAGATTACACATTGTTGAAGGGACAATGAGGCAAGAATATGATAAATAAATCCTTGAAAAGGAACTTTTCCCCCAAATTAAAGAGTGTTTTCCTAATAAAGATGCCATTTTATGCATGTTGGGGCACCTTGCCACAACGCCAAATGTTTTTCCAAGTACTTAGAAGAAAAGCAACTGAAAGTGTTGCCCTGGCCAGGTGGTAGCCCTGACATGAACCCAATTGAGAATTTATGAGCTATTGTGAAACAGAGGATAAGGAAATTTACAATAACCACCAAACAAGATCACAAGGAGAAACTAGAGGAAGTTTGGTACCATAACAATGATATTAAAATGTCATGTGAAAAGTTAGTAACAACTATGCCAAACAGAATAAAAATGTGGATTAAGAACAAAGGCATGCAGACAAAGTATTCAATGTACAAATATATGTCCCCTTTTTATAACGCTCATAGTTTTTCTACGACATCCCCTCTGACGCACATTGTCAATGAGGTGTGTACATTACCGTGTATGGAAAACTCACAAGGCACTTGTGTCACTGTCACGAGCTGCTATACAGGGCCTTGGTCACACACTGGCTGACCAGAGGCTGTTTCCATGTGTACATAGCCTGTGCACTGACCATCACCAGTCTGTTGCTCTTTGAATACCCGACTGCATCAACAATTCCGTCGTCTTCCCAAGCGGCCCCTCGCTTACAACTTTGAATTTAATGCCGCATTTCATCCCTTAATAGTGGATTTTGCGACAAATTATTTGGAATGGTCTGCTGGCCTCAGTTAATCTTTATAACGGAATCTGTTAACAACTGAGCTGAGATCTTTGCATACACAATATTCCATGAGAAGATTCCGTCGCAATGAAAAATGCCTTTCTTTTAATGACGTCCAGCCCGAATCCTGTATCATTCCTGTGACACTCTCTCCCATATTTCATGATAATACAAAATGTGCTGCCCTTCTTTGAACTTTTTTGATGTACTCCATCAGTCCTATCTGGTAAGGATCCCACACTGCGCAGCAGCATTCTAAAAGAGGACGGACAAGCATAGTGTAGGCAGTCACCTGTTACATTTTCTAAGTGTCCTGCCAATAAACGCAGTCTTTGGTTAGCCTTCCCCACAACATTTTCTGTGTGTTCTTTCCAATTTACGTTGTTTGTAATTGTAATACCTAGGTATTTAGTTGAATTTACGGCTTTTTGATTAGACTGATTTATCGTGTAACCAAAGTTTAACGAATTCCTTTTAGCATTCATGTGGATGACCTCACACTTTTCATTACTTAGGGTCAACTGCCAATTTTCACACCATTCAGATATCTTTTCTAAATCGTTTTGCAATTTGTTTTGATCTTCTTATGACTTTATTAGTCAATAAACAACAGCGTCCTCTGCAAACAAACGAAGACGGCTGCTCAGTTGTCTCCCAAATCATTTATATAGATAAGGAACAGCAAAGAGCCTATAACACTAACTTGGGGAACGCAAGAAATCACTTCTATTTTACTCGATGACTTTCCATCAATTACTACGAACTGTGACCTCTCTGACAGGAAAACACAAATCCAGTCACATAACTGAGACGGTATTCCATAAGCACGCAATTTCACTACAAGCCGCTTGTGTGGTACAGCGTCAAAAGCCTTCCAGAAATCCAGAAATATGGAATCGATCTGAAATCCCTTGTCAATAGCACTCAACACTTCATGAATAAAGAGCTAGTTGTGTTTCACAGGAACGATGTTTTCTAAACCTATGTTGACTGTGTGTCAATAGACAGTTTTCTTCTAGGTAATTCATAATGTTTGAACACAATATATGTTCCAAAATCCTGCTGCATATCAACGTGAACAATATGTACCTGTAATTTAGTGGATTACTCCTACTACCTTTCTTGAATATTGGTGTGACCTGTGCAATTTTCTAGTCTTTGGGTATGGATCATTCGTCAAGTGATCAGTTGTATATGATTTTTAAGTATGGAGCTAATGCATCAGCATACTCAGAAAGGAACCTAATTGGTTATACAGTCTGGACTTGCTTTTATTAAGTGATTTAAGTTGCTTCACTACTCTGAGGATATTTACTTCTACGTTACTCATGTCGGCAGCTGTTGTCGATTCGAATTCTGGAATATTTACTTCATCTTCTTTTGTGAAGGCATTTTGGAAGGCTGTGTTTAGTAACTCTGCTTTGGCAGCACTGTCTTCGATAGTATCTCCATTGCTATCATGCAGAGAAGGCATTGATTCTTTCTTGCCGCTAACATACTTCACATACGACTAGAATATCTTTGGATTTTCTGCCAGGTTTCGAGACAAAGTTTCGTTGTGGAAACTGTTATAAGCATCACGCATTGAAGCCCGTACTAAATTTTGAGTTTCTGTAAGAGATCGCCAATCTTGAGGATTTTGCATCTGTTTAAATTTGGCATGTTTGTTTCATTGTTTCTGCAACAGTGTTCTAACCCGTTTTGTGTACCAAGGAGGATCAGCTCCATCATTTGTTAATTTATTTGGTATAAATCTCTCAATTGCTGCTGATACTATTTCTTTGAATTCAAGCCACATCTGGTCTACACTTATATTATTAATTTGGAATGAGTGGAGATTGTCTCTCTGGAAGGTGTCAAGTGAATTTTTATCTGCTTTTTTGAATAGGTATATTTTTTGCTTATTTTTGGAGGATTTAGGGATTACAGTATTCAGTCTCACTATGACAATCCTGTATTCACTAATCCCTGTATTGATTTTGATGCTCATTATTAACTCAGGATTATTTGTTGCTTAAGAGGTCAAGTGTGTTTTCACAACCATTTACTACTGGTGTGGGCTCATGAACTAACTGCTCAAAATAATTTTCAGAGAATGCATTTAGCACAATTTCAGATGATATTTTATGCTTACCTCCAGAATTAAACATGTAGTTCCATCAACATATTGAGGGTATGTTAAAGTCGCCACCAGCTATTATCATATGAGTCAGGTACGTGTTTGAAATCAAACTCAAGTTTTCTTTGAACCTTTCAGCAACTGTATCATCTGAATTGGGAGGTCAGTAAAAGGATCCTATTATTATTTTATTCTGGTTGCCAACAATGACCTCTGCCCATACTAACTCACAGGAAGAATCTACTTCAATTTTGCAACAAGTAAAATTACTTCTAACAGCAACAAACATGCCACCACCAACTGTGTTTAGGTTATCCTTTCAGAACACCGTTAGGTTCTTCACAAAAATTTCAGCTGTGCTTTCCGGCTTTAGCCAGCTTTCAGTGCCTATAACGATTTGAGCATCAGTGCTTTCTATTGGCGCTTGGAGCTCTGGTACTTTCCAACACAGCTACGACAATTTACAACTGTTATACCAATGGTCCCTGTATCTACTTTCTTCCTGTGTTTGGCCAGCACCCTTTGTGACTGAAGCCCTTCTTGTGTTTCCCGAGATCCTCTAACCTAAAAAACCGCCCAGTCCATGCCACACAGTCCCTGCTACCAGTGTAGCTTCCTCCTGCATATAGTGGACACCTGACCTATTCAGCGGAACCCAAAACCCAACCACCCTTTGGCGCAAGTCGAGGAATCTGCAGCCTACACACTCGCAGAACAGTCCGAGCCTCTGATTCAGACCTTCCACTTGGCTCTGTACCAGAGGTCTGCAATTGGTCCTGTCCACTATGCTGCAAATGGTCAGTTCTGCTTTCATCTTGCAAGCACGACTGGCAGCCTTTACCACTTCTGTTAGCCGCTCGAAACCAGAGAGAATCTCTTCTGATCCAAAGTGACACACATCATTGGTACTGATGTAAGCAACCACCTGCAGTTGGCTGCACCCTGTGCTCTTCATGGCATCTGGGAGGACCCTTTCCACATTTGGAATGACACCACCCAGTATGGTTTTATTTCCCTTCTTTTCAGCCAAGTCCCTAAGGGGTCCCATAACGTGCCTAATGTTGGAGCTCCCAACTACCAATAATCCCAACCCTCTGCCAGGGCTTTGCTTACCTCTCATCCAACTGAAGATCCTTCTCACCTCCTGTAAAGTGATGTTCTGTCACCCACCCAACCAAAAAGCATCCTAGTCCATTTCTATGCGACTCCCACTCCCAGCCCCTTGCCACAGGGATCATATCCCTGTGGCAGACCAAGGTTCAAGGCCTACCAAACCCATCCACCCAGCACTTCCTACTCCAGTCCTGTCTCAGGCTTATCCTATCCCATCAGAGGCTAGGTCATTTGTGAAAGCAGCCATCATACACCAACTTCGCTGCAAATACTGCGCAGCCTTTTATGTTAGTATGACTACCAGTCAGCTGTCTGCAAGGATGAATGGCCACCACCAAACTGTTGTCAAGAACAAAGCTAACCATCCTTTGACACAACATGCAGCTGAGCTCAACATGCTTACAAGGGAACATCCCCATCGCACCCCCTTCAGATTTAGTTATAAGTTGGCACAGTGGATAGGCCTTGAAAAACTGAACACAGATCAATCGAGGAAACAGGAAGAAGTTGTGTGGAACTAAGAAAAAAATAAGCAAAATATACAAACTGGGTCGTCTATGCGTAAGATAGGCAATATTAAGGATAATGTGAGGCGAAGAGCTCCGTGGTCCCGTGGTTAGCATGAACAGCTGCGGAACGAGAGGTCCTTGGTTCAAATCTTCCCTCGACCGAAAATTTTAACTTTTTATATTCAGTTTATGTGAAAAACTCTTATGTTTTCATCACTTTTTTTGGAGTGATTATTACATCCACAAGAAAACCTAAATCGTGCAAGGTAGAAGAAACTTTTCACCCATTCGCCAAGTGTACTAGTTAGGTGGGTCGACAACATATTCCTGTCATGTGACGCACATGCTGTCACCAGTGTCGTATACAAAATATCAGACGTGTTTTCCTGTGGAGGAATCGGTTGACCTATAACCTTGCGATCAAATGTTTTCGGTTCCCATTGGAGAGGCACGTCCTTTCGTCAACTAATCACACGGTTTTGCGGTGCGGTCGCAAAACACAGACACTAAACTTATTACAGTGAACAGAGACGTCAATGAACGAACGGACAGATCATAACTTTGCGAAAATAAAGAAAGCAAAATTTTCAGTGGAGGGCAGATTTGAACCAAGGACCTCTCATTCCGCGGCTGTTCACGCTAACCACGGGACCACGGCGCTCCTCACCTCACATTGCCCTTAATATTGCCTATCTTACGCATGGACGACCCAGTTTGTATATTTTGCTTATTTTTTCATAGTTCCACACAACTTCTTCCTGTTTTCTTGATTGATCTGTGTTCAGTTTTTCAAGGCCTATCCATTGTGCCAACTTATAACTAAATCTGAGGGGGGTGCGATGGGGATGTTCCCTTGTTAGTTTCAATGGCTGCTTCACAACTCAAGCCATGTGGATGCTTCCCTTCCCTGACAATTTCTCTGAACTATGCGAGAGGGAGTTAACCTCAATCTGAGGTAACTCACTGTTTCCGCACCCTCCATCCAGCACTTTCTCCATCCCTAGTCCTGTCAGTCCCTCCCAATTCACATCTCAAAAACACTTTCACTATGTGCCACCTCCCGCAGGTTGCTACTGTCATGCCAACCCATATACCTGCCACCCTACCTGTTAAATTTACTAGCAAGTAGTATGGTTTGTCTTTGATAATTTTCAATATTTCTTTGATACTGTTCCTGGAATTTGCTACCTGTTTGTCATTTTTTTCCTTTCTTTGATTGTGGTATCACTTCTGTGAGTCTTCAAATATAGTGTTTAAAACAGTTAATAAAAACAAGATTTGTAGTTTGCTTTGAGTATTCATGTAATCTCCTTTTATCCTGGCACGATACTTTTATTCCTGCTGTGATCCACTTGTCTGAACAGTGTACACAGTGTATTACTGATGTTTGCTTGAGAAAAGCTGTTCCAAAAAAAATGTTTGTATGTCGCCATAAATTTATCAGACTTGTCATCTGTATTGTCCGAACTGTAAACAGCAGTCCAGTTTGCTCTTCTCAAGAGAATATGTTTCTACAAGAGTGACTTATCATTTGACACTGCCAACCTCCTCCCCTTTTTTAACTTGTACACTTTCACTCGTATAAGTTTTCACTGCTAGTATATTGTGAGAAGTGTTGTATACAAATATTGCACCTCTGGTTCCCACCTCAACTTGGAAACCAAAGTGGCTGCTTCTAATTGTGATATGTCCTGTATAGAAATCTCAAAACAAACAAACACACACACACACACACACACACACACACACACACACACCATATATATGTTAATTGGATATATTAATTTGATAGGTAAAAAATCTACTCACCAAGCAGTAGCAGAACACACACATAAAAGAAGGTTATAATTAGGCAAGCTTTCAGAGTCAGTGGCTCCTCCTTTAGGCAGAGGGGTTGAAGGGGAAGAAAGAGGGGTGAAGAAAAAGGACTGGAGATATCTAGGAGAAGGGGTACAATTTGGGGAAGTCACCGTGAACTATGGGTCAGGGGAGACTTAACAGACAGGATGAGAAGGAAAGACTGATTGTTGGGAACTGCATCAGATGGGATTTGAAAACCTGAGCACTTATTACCCTATCTTCCACCTTTAAGCTCTCAGGCTTTCAAATCATGTCCGATGCAGTTCTCAACAGTCAGTCTTCCCTTGACCTGCAATTCTGGGTGACTTTCCCAAAATTTACTCCTTTCCCTAGACTTCTTCAGTCCTTTTCCTTCACCCCTCTTCCTTCCCCTTCTGCCTGAAGAAGGAGCCACTGGTTCTAAAAGCTTGCCTAATTATAATCTTCTTTTATGTGTAAATTTCTTGGCAAGTAAATTTTTTATGCACCCAATTAATTTATTTTTAAAAAATTGATTGTTTTCATTGTGTGTGTGTAGGGGGGGGGGGGGAGGGGGGGGGGCTACGTGCATACGTTATTTGTATAAGAACTACGTAAGATAAGAATAATGGGGGAAAAAAAGATATAAACAACAAATTCATGATGCAGACAGATATGTGCTGTTTATCACTGAATTATGTAAAGCAAGATTAAAGAAACAGAAAGAAGCTGGTTCAATTTAGAGAGATGAATCACATGACTTCTCTAATAATACACATCAGTTTTTAATTATATGGAACAATTTACAAACTAGACATGTACTGCGATGCTTACATACTCCATCCTCTTTGGCTGTTTTGTTATTGGTCAAACTGATTATGTTTTTGTAATAATTTTTGTTGCCTGATCTCACTGAGCAAAAACTATTTTTAGTGAATATACTTTAAGACATGTTTTAAATTTAAACAGATCCTTTATATTTTTTATCTCTTTTGGTTGTTCCTTATGTAGCTTGACACCTTGGTAAAACATACTTATTTGCATTTTAACTTCAGTCTTTCTGTCAAGGTACAAGTAAACACTCTATCTGGTTTGCTGATCATGGGGCTGTTTTGCTATACATTGCTCAACGTGTTTCCATATGAAAACTGTAATTTGAAAGATGTATTTACTTGTAACTATTAAAATATCTATGCCATAATTGATGACAGAATGCATTTTTGCAAAGTATGTTGTTATAGGCACGGGCCACTACACACTGTTGTTGATATTTGTAGGATATAGCAGACTGTGGTAATTCTTTTTCTAACTACTCCAATATGTTCATTCCATTTTAATTACTGATGAAAGTATGTAACTGAAATGTTTTACTAGCTACACACACTATTGTCTCATTATGGCGTCACATTTTTGTTTACATAGAAGTTCATGTTATTACCTTTTTCATATTATGAGTTACCTTATTGTGATTGCCATGATCATTGTTCAGCTTTGATTCCTAATATTTGTGGAGTGCTGTTTGTAACCTCCTCCCATGAACCATGAACATTGCCATTGGTGTGTGTGTGTGTGTGTGTTGGGGGAGGGGGGGGGGAGGGGGGCACTTGCATAGCTCAGTAATACAGACAGCCGTACAGCAGGTGCAACCACAGTGGAGGCGAGACAAACATATGCGTATGGCCCCTGATAAGGGGCAGTAGCCTTATCAATGGATGCAGGGGAAACAGCTGCTACTGAAAATGGCTGAAAGCAAGGGGAAGCTACAGCCATAATTTTTCCCGAGGGCATGCAGCTCTACTATATGGTTAAATAGTGATGGAATCCTCCTGGGTAAACAATTCTGGTGGTAAAATAGTCACCCATTCAGATCTCCTTGCGCGGACTACGCAGGAGGATGTCATAATTAGGAGAAGCAAAACTGTCGTTCTACGCATTGGAGGTGTGGAATGCTAAATCACTTAATCAGACAGGAAGGTTAGAAAATTTACAGACAGAAATGGATAAGCTACAGTTAGAAATTGTAGGAATTAGTGAAGTTTGGTGGCAGGTGGAACAGACCTTCTGGTCAGGTGAATACAGGATTATAAATACTAAATCTAATAGGGGTAATGCTGGAGTAGGTTTAATAGTGATTAGGAAAACAGGAATGTGGGTACACTGCTATGAACAGCATAGTGAATGCTTTATTGTAGCCAAGATAGACATGTAAACCACAGTAGTAAAAGTTTACAAGCCAATTATCCCCACTGACATTGAAGATATTGAAGAAATGTATGATGAGATAAAAGAAATCATTCACATAGTTAACGGAGATGAAAACTTATTATTGATAGATAACTGAAATTCGATAGTAGGAAAAGGAAGAGAAGGAAAAATTGTAGGTGAATATGGACTGGGGGAAAGGAATGAAAGAGGCAACCACCTGGTAGAATTTTACTCAGAGCACAGTTTAATTATCGCTAACAACCTTGTTTAAAAATCTTGAAAAGAGGCTGTACATGTGGAAGAACCCTGGAAACACTGGAAGGTTTCAGCCTGATTATATAATGGTTAGATATGGACTCTCACCACAATTTATTGTTTATGAACTATAGATTATAACTGAAGAAATTGAAAAAGATAGGAAATTGAGGAGATAGAACCTGCATAAGTTGAAAGAACCAGATGTTGAGAATTTCAGAGGGAGCATGAGGCAATGATTGACTAGAACAGGGAAAGGAATACAGCGGAAGACAAATGGGTAACTTTGAGAAATGAAATAGTGAAGGCAGTTAAGGGTCAAATAGGTAGGACGACAAGGCAAAATAGAAATCCTTTGATGGCACTGGAGATATTGAAATTAATTGATGAAAGTGGAAAATATAAAAATGCAGTAAATGAAGCAGGCAAAAGGGAATACAAACATCTAAAAAATCTGATTGACAGGAATTGCAAAATGGCTAAGCTGGAATGGCTAGAGGACAAATGTAAGGATTTAAAAGCATATATTGATAGGGGAAAGATAGATACTACCTACTGGAGAATTAAAGAGGCCTTTGGAGAAAAGAGAAGCAGTTGTATGAACATCAAGAGCTCAGATGGAAAACATGTCCTAAGCAAAGAAGGAAAGGCGGACAGATGGAAGGAGTATATAGAGGATCTACACAAGGGAGATGAACTTACAGCAATATTATTGAAAGGGAAGAAGATGTAGATGAAGATGAGGTGGGAGACATGATGCTGCATGAAGAATTTGATTGAACACTGAAAAATCAAAGTTGCAACAAGGCACTGGGAGTAGACAACATTATGTCATAACTATTGATAGCTGTGGGAGAAACAGCCATGACAAAACTCTTCCATCTGGTGTGCAAGATGTATGAGAGAGGTGAAATACCCTCAGACTTCAAGAAGAATATATAATTCCTATGTGAAAAAAGCAGGTGCTGATAGTTGTGAATATTACTGAATGGTGGGATTAATAAATCATCACTGCAAAATGCTAACATGAAAACTGATAGAAGCCAACCTCAGAAAAGAGCAGTTTGGGTTCTGGAGAAATGTAGGAACACATTAAGCAATACTATCCCTACGACTTCTCTTAGAAGGTAAGTTAAGGAAAGGCAAAACTATGTTTATAGGATTTGTAGACTTAGAGAAAGCTTTTGCAAGTATTGACTGGGATACACTTTCAGAAATTCTGAAGGTAGCAGGATAAAATACAGGAAGCAAAAGCATATTTACAACTTGTACAGAAACCAGATGGAAGTAATAATAGTCAAGGGGTATGAAAGAGAAGTGGTTGAGAAGGCAGTGCATCAGGGCTGTACGCTGTCTTAGATGTTGTTCAATCTGTACATTGTGCAAGCAATGAAGGAAGCTAAAGAAAAATCCAGGGAGAAGAAATAGAAACTTTGAGGTTTGATGATGATATGGTAATTCTGTCGAAGACAGCAAATGGCTTAGAAGAACAGTTGAACAGAATGGGTAGTGTCTTGAAAGGAGGATTTAAGTTGAATATCAAAAGCAAAACAAGGATAATGGAATGTAGTCTAATTAAATCAGGTGATGCTAAGGGAATTAGATTAGGAAATGTGACACTTAAAGTAACAGAAGAGTTTTGCTATTTGGGCAGCAAAACAATTTATGCCAGCTGAAGTAGAAGAGTACAAAATGTACACTGACAATGGCAAGAAAAGTGTTTCTGAATAATAGAAATTTGTTAACAGTAAATATAGATTTCAGTGTCAGGAAGTCTTTTCTCAATGTATTTTTATGGAGTGTAGCGATGTATGGAAGTGAAACATGGACAATGATACAGCCACCAGAAGAGAATGATTTATTGGGTGCATCATGGAGTTTTGTATGGAGAAGTATTGTAAAATACAGCGGATGGGGGGTGGGGTGGAGGGGAGGGTGAAAGAATGATATCCATCAGTTTAGATAACTTTAGCACTAATGGGGTGAAGCTAACCAAAGAATTGTTGGTAGTGAGTTTAGACCTTTTGGACAAAAATGATTTGGGCACATCACACGTGGGCCATAATCATACACAAGGTGCCACTAGAACCACTTTATGTGAAAAGGCAGAGCATTTGATGGGAACAGAGAGAGTAGAGATGGAACAACTATTACTGGAATTCAAGGAACTATTTAATCCTCAGAGCCCACTGCCAGTGTAGCCCACGTATCGGCAACCATAATGTATGTCTTGGAATCTATAGCCAATAATGGAGGACTTAATTAATTGACAACTGAATGATGGCTTATTAGAGGAGAGCACTAGCCTTTGGGGGGCAGCAGTTGTCATGACACTGAAAACACCAGTGGATGGACAAAATATATATTTAACTGTGATAATTGACATCTGACCAGTGAAATAGTAACAGATGCATACCCAATAACTAACTATGGATACATTTGACAACTTGCAGTAGTGCCAGTGCTTCTCTATGATAAATTTGAGTAGCTAGTATCATCAATTGAGGTTCATCAATTGAGGCAGTTTCAGGGAGTGGACAAAAGCTTTGTTTTAGTCGACTTGGGCCATTACCAGTATCGACAAATACCATTTGGGTTGAAAAATACATTGGCCGTGTTTCAGTGGTTGATGGACAGGTTACTGAGGGGTTTGGAACCACAGCAATATATGATGTACATTGATAATATAATTGTGTTTTCAAGGGATATGAATGAACAGATATGGCAGTTGAGGGAAGTGTGTAAGAGATTATATGCTGCATGCCATACATAAGTATGGAAAAGTGTCATTTTACTCAGGAAGAAGTGAGATATTTAGGACGTGTGATTAGTCACAAAGGGATAATGACTGACCTGAAATTAGTACATGTGGTGCGGGATTTTCCATCTCACTGCACAACTAACAAATTACAGACATTCTTAGGCATAGTCAATTACTATAGAAAATTCGTGAAGGGCTTTGCAGACATTACACATTATGGGAATGGGATCAGTAATTGGTATATAGAAACCTTAATCCCCTTATATGTTGTAGATTGTATGTATTTACACTTGACGCTGCGTCCATACAGAATGCAGTATAACAAAGAACTTTCTAAAGTAAAGTTAAGATGGAGGCTCAACAGAGTGCTTAGAGTTCACAGATATTAAGTTTCGTGATCAATACGAACTATCAACACCACACATTCCTCCCCCCCCCCCCCCCCCCCCCACCTCCCCACCTCCCCACCTCCCCGTAGCACAGAGTATTACAGGTGTCCAAGGTTGAGAGTGCACGGGTGTCAACGTCGGTGGAAATCGTGTGCATACGCAGGCACATCACAGGTACTTCCATCTCGAATGAGGTGGGTTGTGCAGGTGGAGCGGCAAGAGGCAGATCCATTTCATAGTCAGTCAGCAACCGTGGCCGGATGGGGCGAGGCCAGGAAACTGGCGTACAGTCTTTGGCAGAAGAGGTGTGCGGTGAGGTTGATGGGACCACATCTTCTTTCTTGATCAAGGATGGATCATCGGCAGAGTCCTACTGCGGCAGTGTGAGACCATCAGGGTTGATGAAAGCTGGTTTCAGGCGATGCAGAGAAACTGTCTGTGAGCGGTCTTTAATCATGATATCAAAAGTCGTGTCCCCCCACCTCAGGACCTTGTAAGGGCTAAGATAAGGAGGTTGAAGAGGCTGCCTAACCACATCATCATGCAGCATGACATGGGAGCAGTCGGAGAATGCAGTGGGAACATAAGTCTCGGGTGGTGAGTGACTGATGGGCGAGTGCAAATGCGTTTGTTGAAAATGAAAATGCATGCGCATCCGGCTAATGAAATCTGGCAAGGGGGGAAGATCCTTGCTAACCTGGGGAAGAATAAGATCCCCTGGTAGGACCAGATTCTCGCCAAAAACAAATTCGGATATAGTCCCCTGTAGGTCAGGTTTATATGTTGAGGCGTAGACCAAGTAGCACCCACGTGAGAGCTTCCGACCAGAGACAATCAAGGCATTGAAGAGCCATCTTGAGGGTGCGGTGCCATCTCTCCACCAACCCATTGTTTTGTGGGTGATAGGTGGTAGTGTGTATTTTTTTAATATCACAAATGTTGCTGAGGATGGTGAAAAGGGAGGATTCGAACTGTCTACCCTGATCGGTAGTGATTGTGGTCAGGCACCCGAAATGAGCGATCCACAAGCCAATGAAAGCCTTGGCTACTGTCTTGGCAGTAATGTTAGGGAGAGGGACAGGCTCGACCCAGTGAGACAAATGGTCGATAGTTGATAAGATATATCTACGGCCCTCCGAAGGAGGAAGAGGCCCGATCAGATCAATATGTACTTGATGGAATTGTCCTGCGGGAATGTCGAACTTGCCCAGAGGTGGGGAAGTGTTGTGGCTGATCATGAGCTGGCAAGCGACAGCTGCGTGCCCATGTTTGACAGTCCTGTTTGATATTCTTCCAAAAAAAAAATTCTGACATGAGACATGTGGTGGCTCCAACACCTGGGTGGGCTAGGTTATGCTGAGCATTGAAAACCTGTTGGCACAGCCCGGGTGGGAGCAAAGGGCATAGGGTGCCAATCGAAGAATCACACCACACCTCATCGGAAATGCCGGGAAATTTAGCCTTTGTGAAAACAAGTAATGTTTGTGGGTCTCGTAGGAGAGCCTAGGAATCTTTGTCAGAAGCTTGGAGGGAGACCAGATCAGAAAGGTCAACAATGTGGGAAACAGCACTGATCCGCGAGAACTGATCCACAAGAAGAAATCCACAGCAACGTTATCTGCACCCTTGATGTAACAGACATCTGCTGTGAATTGAGAAACCAGGTCAAAGTGGCGGTATAGTAGAGGGGGTGGGTCCTTAGGTGGGCAACAAAATTCTTCTGCCAGTGGTTTGAGATCGGTGAGGACAAAAAACGATCATCCCTCAATGTCAGGGTGGAAATGTTAGATTGCCTTGTAAACAGCAAGGAGCTCTCTATCAAATGCAGACTATTTTCTCTGCACCATAGACAGTTTCTTGGGGAAGAAATGAAGGGTAGAAACCGTGTTGCCCTTGCGTTTTTGCAACACTTCACCCACCGCGATGTTGCTGGCGTCAGTAGCGATGAATAACTCGGCAGAGGGGTCAGGGTGGGCGAGTGTCACAGCGTGAGCTAAAGAAGTCTTCAGAACCTTGAAGGCCTCTAGCATCGGAGCAGTCCAAGAGATGGGTTTGATACCGGAAGTTTGTCTGCCTGATAGCGCATCCGTCAGGGGTGCCCGAACAGCGGTGGCGGAAGGCAGATAGCGACGATAGTAATTGATGGTGCTGAGGAAATGGCATAGCTCTTTGTAAGTAGCCGGGGGCAGCAGAGATGTGATAGCCTGCACACGAGATTTGGGAGGCTGTATTCCGTCAGCGGAGACGGCATAACCTAGGAAGGAGACTGATGCCTGGCGCAACTGAAACTTGTCTTTGTTGACCTCGACACCGTTGGAGTTCAAGGTCTGGAGGACCGTAGACAGATGATTTTCATGTTCCTCCGCTGAGTTGCTGTAAACAAGAATGTTGTCCAGATAAGCAAAGCAAAACTCGAACTGTCGCAAGATAGATTCAATGAAATGTTGCCCCATTTGCACCACGTTCTTAGGCCGAACGTCATAAAGTGGTATTGGAATAAACCGAGCGACGTGATAATAGCCATCTTAGGAATGTCTTCCAGTGCCACGGGAATCTGGTAGTAGGTGCATTTACAGTCAATAACACTGAAAATTGTGGCGCCCAATAACATATGAGTGAAGTCATTGATGTTCGGCATTGGGTAATTGTCCATGACGGCCGGCCGCAGTGGCCGAGCCGTTCTAGGTGATTCAGTCCAGAACCACGCAACTGCTATGGTCGCAGGTTCGAATCCACCCTCAGGCGTGGATGTGTGTGATGTCCTTAGGTTAGTTAGATTTAAGTAGTTCTAAGTTCTAGGGGACTGATGACCTCAGATGTTAAGTCCCATAGTGCTCAGAGCCATTTGAACCATTTGTCCATGACGGTATGAGCATTTAAGCATCTGTAATCACCGCACATTCGAAAAGATCCATCGCATTTGGGGACGAGGTGGATTGGCGAAGACCAGTTGCTGTCTGAAGGTTGCAGAACACCTGCCGCCAAAAGACCAGTTGCTGTCTGAAGGTTGCAGAACACCTGCCGCCAAAAGTTCATTAATCTACTGCCGGGCCGCAATGCTACTTGATAGGGTTGAGGTGTCAGACCTTATGCCTAATAGGTGGGCTGGCAGTGATAACTATCTTGTGTGTCATTCCATCAGTGATGGAAGAAACAGAGAACTGCACATAAGATTAGTTAACGTCCTGGCACCGAGTCTTCGGACGAGTAGGGCGCGATGAGGTGTACCTGTTAGTGCGAGTGGGGAAAGGTAGCACGAAAGTCACATGTCTCTTATGGGAGCACAGCGTGTGCTTGTATGGAGGGGGTGGGTGGACATGCAATGCCGAGCGAAGGGGAATGGATGGCGACTGTCCGCTGTTAACCTTCCACTGGACAACCAGCACTGGCGAGAACAGCACTGGCGTCACACGTGGAGCCACCACGGCCATTGGGTCATGCGGCCGGTGAGTGAGAGAGGAGGAATGTTTATCAACATGCACGGTAGCAGTCCGAGAGGTGGGCATGGTTGCAACGCACTAGCTACTGCCATTAGCAGCACTGTGCGAAACACACGACACTGGATGAGGCGAGCACGATGGGGGGGTTGGAACATCACACGCAAGTAAAGTTTGTGGACTAACCTGGTGAGAGTTCGAGCTAGGCTCAGCTGAGCAATCTTGTTTAGGTGGCGGTGTTTTGGACTGCAGTTGCAGAAGCGCGGTGCGAGAACAGATGGATCTATAGATGGCAGGTAGTTTCGCAGACCACACAGCCCATAGCGTGGCGTTGGGTATGATATGCTCGTTCATGAGCAATCAGAGGTGGCGCCAAAGTTGTGAAGGGGTGCGTTCCCTCAGGTGCTCCTCGTAGAGAATCTTGATTATTAACTCTTGTGGTGAGCAGGCAAGTCGTTCCATTATAGTCTTCTTTGCAAACTTGTATTTTGGTGCAGGTGGCGGCGAAAGGAGCAGGTCACAAATCAAATACGAGTGGTCGTGGAGGTGTGTGATGAGGCAGAGAAACTTTGAATTGTCATCAGACACATGATGTAACTCGAACAGACACTCGATGAGCACGAACCACGATGCCAGGTTGTCCTCGTATAAGGGCAGTATCTTTGGCAGGCGGCCAGGAGGGGGTGACGATGGTGGCTTTGGTGTCTCCTGGGGTAACGGCTGAACTGAGGTTAAGTCAGTGTCCGGCGCAGTAGGCCCAGATTTAAACCAGGTGAGTGAATCTGTAGTAGCGGCAGCTGGCATAGTTTACTGTGTGTCACAAAAACATGGCGCGGCAGGCACGGTCGGTACCGTGGAAAAGGGCAGATGGACAGCACACGAGGGGGGCCCAGAAACTCGACCGTGAGTGATGAGTGCTGGACGGAAACGACCCGGTTCTGGAACAGGGCGAGAGACCGGCGTGGCAGACATAGGTAGTGCTGTGGGAGCAGAGAACCCCACAAGCGAGGGGGGCGGGGGGTTGAGAACGGCACCCGCATGGAAACTATCTGATGCATAACATAGCTGTAGTGCATGCGGTGGGCCACTGAGGCGAGGTAAGGAGTCCATGTTACGCGAAACACTGAATTGTGCATGTAAATTGGACACAACTGGAACACCACATGCGTGGAACGGATCCGGCACAGTTTGTAGTAATGGTGGCATTGCATGCGGCCCGACAGTAACTGATGTAGCATGCTGATGGGTGGCTAAACATGTGTTTGAATGGAGATCACTTTGTTCTTGAAACACTCGATTTAAAGAGACACAATTCAAAATATTGTTCAGTTCACATTTCACTGTCATATGGGCATAATTCGGTGATGCGAAGTCTGAGTCCATTGTTCACTCTAACGGCATAGTTGTCGACCATTTAAAACTAATGAGTTTAGCAGACGGCATTGGTTGAGAATGCAAATCACTGTGCGTAAATGATGAATACGCCATTGGCGAAGAAACGATGAAACTCGGTGAGCGGAATTGTGCTTCCACATCTTTGAACAAGGCATTGTTTGGCGTGGTCATTGCATAGTGCATATAATCTGTTGCATAAACACTGGCATGGAAGACGTGAAACGCGAACGAACTGTGGGGTCACCACTATGAGAACGGGATTGGTAATTGGGATATAGAAAACTTAATTCCCATATATGTTGTAGCTCATATATATTTACACTTGACACTGTGTCCATACAGAATGAAGTATAACAAAGAACTGTCTAAAGTAAAGTTAAGATGGAGGCTCGACAGAGCGCTTAGAGTTCACAGATATTAAGTTTCATGGTCGATACGAACTATCGATGCCACAACATCTACTTATCCAATTACTGTAAAATTGGGTAAAATTTCAATGGACAGCATAGTGTTGAACCTTGTTTGATAGGCTGAGGATGTGACATTGATCCAGTATTGATCTTTCCAGATTATGAGAAGAAGTTTGTACTGTCATGTGGCGCTTCCAACCAGGCATTGGGATATATTTTGAATCAGGTAAAACATGGCGAAGAACATACTGTAGCTCATGCCTCATGACAACTGAATAATGCTGAGAGGAATTTCTGCACAGTAGAGAATACAATATTGAACCTGATGTATGGGGTTACATATCTTAGATGTTATCTGTATGGTAAACAATTCAAGGTGGTAACTGGTCACTGGCATTAAAGTGATTGTTAGGGCTGAAGGCTCCATCAAGCAGACTCACGAAGTGGGTGTTGAGACTAAGCGAGTTTGAGTTTGAAGTATTCCATAAACTAGGCAGGAAGCATGGAAATATAGATGGATTGAGCAGGAATGCTACAGTAGGATGGTCACTAGGTCACAGTTTAGTAGAGTGACAGGCAGCACAGGCTGCTGATGCAGACTGCAAGACGTTTATAACACAGACACACTTCATTGTGCATGATGGGTTGTTACGTAGGCCAGTGAGACTGGAACCGTGCACCATGCTACCTGCTAAGCTAAAGGAAGAGTATTGCAGAAAGCCTGGGGGACATATGATGATGGGTCAAGAGTGGCAGAACGTTTCAGATGGAGGACAAGGTAAAGGGATGTAGACCAGTATGTGTAGAACTGAGTACCATATTCAAAGTGAGCGTATCAGAGCCATTAAGCCCCTATTACATGATGCATCTAAACTGTGCACCTATGCACCAGCACCCCAGTCGTGCGAATCTGTAACTGGTTTCCGTCGACCTATTACACCGTCCACGTGGAATATACCTGACACATATGCACCGTAGACAGTAGTAATGTGCAAAACACAAATAGAACAGTCTGATCTCTTGTAAAGTCATTCGTTCTACCACACGAAACACTACGGGAACATGTGATATATTGTAACGTCTTTTGTTCAAATTATTTATGTAAGCTCAAGGTTCCCATTTAATAAGAAGTTGTTTTTATTATTATTTATTAAGTAACTGTTATTCTCTTATGTAGGTTACTACTGTTCTGAATTACAGACTCGACAGTTAGTTTTATACTACGACACTTGGTTACAGGGGTATGTGTATATCTAAATTATATGTATACAGCGTTTTGCACATGGAGGACCCACTTGTTTTTGGAGCTATTGACCCGGTAGCGACAGTAAATCTTTGGATTAGGGCAGAACAATGACAAAAATGAAAAGCCAGATGTTGTTGGGTTCTAACCTGGCTGAAAAGAAAGGATGAGGGCTGGGGCATATATTCATCAATGGTGAAAGAACTAAGGCCCAAAGATCAGCAAGGATTTCAGAATTTTGAGAGGATGTACAGGGCCTGTTTCAAGAAGCTGCTGTCTATGATAAAAGATATAATTAGCAAGTGTGACATAGTCATGAGTGAGGCTTTCTTGCCTTCTCGAAAGTAAGAATTAAATCATATGTTTATATGTGTTGTGATCATACCAGCCTAGATCACTGATAAAATACTGGTAAACACCCTGTTATCCTGGTGACTGGGGAATCTTTTACGAGACTGGCTTTTAGCCACAGAATAGCACAGCCCACCATTTCAAAAGCTTTTGTGGATGTATGCATTGCAATTTTCAACACTTTAAACGACCAGTACTCATTACAGGTGCTATTTTTCCGAGTTTGGAATATACAGGGGATAGGCAAAGTAATGTGAACAGTGGTATTAAGGGGATGGTTGTGTTTGATGGTCAACAACACAGGTAAGGCACGTGTTGCACTGGACTGTGCGTGTTCAGTAGAGACTAGGCATCATTACAGATTGTTTATGAGTAGAGTACACTTCGTATTTGCATTCAGAGGCCAAGGTTGGCATGCAATGAAAGACCTAAACGAGTTACAAAGAGAGCAGATTGTGGGGGCCTGATAAGCTGGAGAATCAGTAACCAAGACAGTCAATTTACTGAATATTACAAAAGCAACTGTTTTGACAGTTGTGACAGCCTACACAAAGCATGGAAAGACATCATTATGTAAATGTAATAGTGGGTGCATATCAAAACTAAATGACAGACATTGTTGTACACTAACACGAATTGTGTCAAAACAACACAAAACTATGGCAGCTAAAGTGACTTCAGAGCTCAATAGCTATCTTCAAGACCCCATATCTATCGACACTGTCCACTGAGAACTCCATAAAGCAAATATTCTTGGACAAGCTGCTATAATGAAACCATTAGTGATGACAACCAATGCAAAGCAGTGTAAAACATGGTGTCAGGAGCATAAATCCTTGATGACTGATCAGTGGAAACACATCATAGGTCCGACGAGTCAACGTTTTTGTTATTTCCAACATTGGGCTGGGCTTATGTCTGGAGAACGCCAAAAGAAGCCTACAATCCTGACTGCCTTATTCCAACTGTGAAGCATGGAGATGAAAGTGTGATGGTGTGGGCAGCCATATCATGGTATTCTGCTGGTCCTATCATTACTCTCTATGGCCATGTTGCAGGCAATGATTATGTGAACTTTTTAGGGATCAGGTGCACTCTATGATTCAAATGTTGTTCCCCAACAATGATGCCACATTTCAGTACGATTATGCACACAGCCATGACAGTATAATCATGGTGTGAAGAGCATGCAACTGAACTGCAGAATCTTCCCTGGCGAGCACAGTCCCCGGACTTCAACATTATTGAACCCATGTGGGCGGTTTTGGCGTACAGACAAAAACAACGTTTATGCATCATTCTATGAAGCAGAGCATCAATAGCTATTCTCTCATACCTGAGTGAATGCGCTAGACAGAACAGTGTGCTATGAATAGCATCAGTCCTGGCGCACGCTGCACATGTGGACTACTCGGCTCCGCGTAATCACATAAAAAAAAAAAAAACAAGCAACAAACTGGTTTGATTTTACTTGATTTTCGCATCAAAAAGCGAAAATTACCATAAGATTAACATTGGAGAAACTTGATTTTCCAGCAACACGGGTCAAGTAAATATACTGGACGATCAAAATTTAAAGTCCAACAATAGCAACAATTTTTATAAGCTTGAATGGTAATTGAGAGCATCCCAGAGTCACCCAGAGAGCAACCCAGAGTGCCCCTGAGAGCTACAACACTAAGAAGAATCGCTTCTCGGCTTTTGGCAAGATCAATGTGTAGTTGTTATTTAATAATAATAAACAATATTCTATTGAGGCTATACTCCTATAACCTAAATCAGTAACTTTAAGTCAAATTAAAAAAAAAACTCTCACGGAGCGGTCTGGCGTGACCACTAACCACCTCTACCAATAACCACCTAACACAATGCATTAATAGATAGAGAACAAGAACATTAAGCCAGCGCCTACTCTAAAGTTATAAAACTTGACTCTAAGCAGCACAGAAGACCACAGCTGCACCTAATTAAATACAGGAAGTGCGCCGAGCGGAAGTGCTATCAACCGCTATCAGACCTGTTTGAATAGGTATGAGGGAATAGCTATTGATGCTCTGCTTCATAGAATGATGCGTAAACGTTGTTTTCGTCGTCGCCGGCGAATGCTGGTTTACACCTTACTTGTGAATGTGGACGGCACCCTTGGTACTTCTCTTTTGGCGCGCTATTCAAACTGGTCTGGAGGCAACACGCTTCAAGGTCACCCGCCTAGCGAGCAACCAAGAGAGGCACAGCCTTCTACTTTCAAATGAATAGTGTTTTTGGTCTTTTTTAAAAAAAAAATCTCACGGAGATAGGTAAGGATGGTTCTCGGGTAGGTGGATCAATCTTTATTGTCTATAATACAACATACAATCACCATTTATTTTTATTTTACAATTTCCATTGCCAACTTTAGCCCATATAAACAGGTACTCGTCAGCATTCGATTTCTTCTTTCTTCTGGTAGTCAATACAAATGGCATACTCGGAACAAGCGTGCCATATGGAACCTTAGCTAAAAGTCCTGTTGTCTCTGCTATACTCCATGTTTTCCAGGCTAAAATATTAGCATCTGGAAATGCTTCAAGGCCACCGTAGTCACAGTGATTGCCCCACACTACAGCAAGTGTGAGCCACGTACTACCTCCAAAAAGAGCCTGTACATCACACGTGTATTGCAATCGGAGGCCTCGAAACACATTCGGACCTCCTATAAGCTGTTGTTTATTGAACTGTCCAGACAAATCAATGTCTATAGCCTTCAGTGCACGATACACTGGAACGCTGTGCCGCAAGCGACGTCGCCAAGCACGTCGCCGAGGCATTGCTGTGGCACGTTAATACAAGTGAGAAGCAGTGCCTCAGTGGCTATTCACTCAAACCGAGTGAATGCGCTAGACAGAACAGTGTGCTATTTATAGCATCAGTCCTGGCGCACGCAGCGGATGTGGGCTCTTATCAGCTCCCGCTATTACACAATCTTGATTTTCGAGCAACACACTCCTAGTAATACTAGAGAGCGTGTTGCTCAAATCATGGCGGACCAGCGCGCAATTCAAATGCGCGCGGGAATTCAAATGCTGGCAACACGGGCCTTGATTTTTCTTGATTGTTGCGACAACAAGAGAAAACTACCATAAGAATAACATTACACAAACTTGATTTTCGAGCAACACGGATCAAGTAAATATACTGGACGATCAAAACTTATTGTGGCCCTGAAAAGGGCCGTTTGTTGAGAACACTACTTTCAATGATTATATAACGTACACACACACACCTACCTTTCCCGCTGTATGCCTGAATTAGATGCTTGACACCTCTTTGTTCCATCCATTTTTTTATAGAATATGAAGCAATCAGTAGAAAAAATGCTTTCACAAACAGTTTCTATAACAGAAAGTCTACTGGCAAAAAAATATTGCTTTTCTCACTACTTTTATGAAAATCTACTTACTGAAGAAATTCGGAAAATCCCCAACCCAAAAATCTGAAATTAGCCATTAGTCACCTAACAATAAGCAAATAACAAGAAGAAAGCACTGTGGTACCCTCTTCTGTGCATGTGCAGATTATTGCTGCCTAGTGCAGATTGACAGCAGTTTAGAACTGCTGTCTATTCTGGTGCATGGATAATGTGTGTGCTAATTTTCATAGTTTCACACGTTCAAGCGCTAGATGGCTGTTGCGCTAGACCAATATTGTCCTCGTGGATTATTGTGTAATACCCCCTTTAGGAAGCACTGCTACAGAGGTTACCAGAGGCAGCCAAGCCTTTTGAGACAATAGGGATGGATATTTTATGATCTTTTTTGCCAGACACTAGTGGGAAATTGTAACACTCTAACTGCTATTGATCATTTCTTATGATACACTGCTATGACTGACATTTCAAATCAACAAGCAACAACAGTGGCAGAGCCATGGTGAATAATTAGTTGTTGAAGTATGGTGTCCCTGAAATGGTAATCACAGACCGAGGTATTAAATTCATGCCACACTTGATGAAGCGATTATGTCATTTCCTATGAGTTCAGAAACTAAGTAATGGCTCATTGCAATCACAAGCTAATGGTAGAATGGAATATGTGCACTGTACTATTCATAGGGTATTGGGTTACTATGTCAGCAACAACCTTAATGACTGGGATGTTTACTCACCACTTGTTGTTGCAACATATAATTCCAAAACGCACACTAGCACTGGGCTTTCTCCATTTGAGGCAGTGTATGGGGGAAGATGCCTTCACAATTCAGTATAACCAAACCAAAGATCAGACTGTTTGGAATTTCATAAAGATATTAAGGGACGTATGGAAACGTGTAGAGAGCAAAAGTCAGAGCCCTGGAATCTTAGGAAGAAGTGGGGAAACATACAGGAAAGTTAGCAAGTATAGAGTATGACAATGGGTGATGCTATCAAGTCCATATACCCCAAAGGGTAATATCAAGAAGTTTATTTCGTGGTACCAGGGGCCATACCAAGTGGCTGAGGTTATGCACTAGTAAATATCTAGTTACATTTGCCAACTTGAATGTTTCAAGGCCTCCAGAATCATTGCCACAGGAGACAGTGCCAATAGCTAAGAAAGAGCAAGAAAACATAGGGAGAATGAAAACCAAAAGATCTTGCACCATCTACTAGTGTGATACTGTAAGGATTGATATCTCAGAAGTAAGAAAGAGAGATGTGGAGTGCCATGAAATTTAGTTTAACGTAAGTAGTGAGTAAGATTATTTTGGGCTGAAACATTAATTAAGGTGCACTTATGGAAGAGTTGGGAAGGACAGCAAGTAATGGTTGCACAGCATGGTTCCTTTGTTAGAAAGACTATGGAGGAAATCAGTAAAAATTGTTGATTTGCATCAGGGGTTCCGGCCTTGCCCCCCCCCCCCCCCCCTCCATGCAAGAAGTGGTGTGGAGGATGTCAGGTCTTCTCAAGGGGGGGGGGGGGGGGGGGGATAAGAATGGCTTATTTTTCCCAGGTTGCTGCATGCTAGAGGTTGGATCTCATGGGCATCCTAATCCCAACAGTGCTACACCTTTTCACGGAGGGTGGAGTAGGAGCACTGCAAAACCAGCATTAGAAAGTGGAGCGCTGTTCACCAGGCAAAAGTATATCCTCTTATTATACTCACCAGTCACTGATGGGCTCTTAGGGTGACATACGGGAAATGAGGAATGAGGTGTAGAAGTTGGAGGAAATATTTTTTAAATTATAATGGGAAGCAAAGATAAAGGAATATTTGGAGAAATATAGGGGGAATATAGCAGGGTGTGCATGTCCTATGAGTGGTTACAGGGGCAATTGCAGCAAGTAATACATGTAGTACCACAAAACTTGCAACGGTGCAAAACGAGATGTTTGGAAGGTGTTGAGAAAATATTAAAAACAGTAATTGGGTGTGCAAACAACAATGATGTCAGAGTACTGAATGGCACCATGAAAGAATAAGAGAAGTGGCATATAGTATCAAAGCGCTACTAGAATACATAACTGATTGGTCAATTCATACTGTATAACAGTGTGTACCTACAGCTTTAAACTATTAAAGTTTGTCAGTACCCCGATGGCAGCCATTTCACGTGCTGTAATAACACACTGAACACCTCGTAGCTTTAGTTGCCTTATGCTATGTTTATGATTATGTTGGTGACCAATATACATAAGCTGTCAGCTTCCAGACTCAATATTTTCGTGGGTAACATTTATGAGGGGCATTGTCTGTTGCTTGACACAGTCTTGCAGGAACATATTTTAATCAGTAAACTGATGGCAGTTCATGACTGTAACACAGACTGGACATTCATCATTGATGATGGTTTTTATCAATTGAAGAATGCTGAGAACTTTGCCTAGCCACATCAAGTGTTACTCGTGGTGTTCTGTAACAACACCCTCTACAAATGACATGGCATTTATCCATGCCAGAACATGTAACTTAAAAGTTATGAAGCTGGTTGTGTGGATCTTTTTTTTGCCTTAAATAAATATAGCTACAGTGGACTATTGCATTTTTCATTCAGTTTTATATTTCAATAGTTTTAACACTTATGTGTAAATACCTGTTATACTGTATGAACTGGTCAGTCAATTATGTATAACTACTTTAACTGTGGGTGCCATAGTTTTAAAATTATCAGTAATACTAGAAGGGCACATTATGCAACTGTTGAACTTGAAGCAGGTTGTGGTAAACAACATACACACTTTGTGAAAGCTGACCATAGAGCTAACGGAATATGTAAGACAACTGTAGATATGGTGAACAAGGATACTGGGGTTATACAGACATGATTTTATTTATATGGGGGTAATGGCTGCAAGGTTTTCCAGTTACTAACTGACAACATAAGGGCTGCTCATATGAAATTGATGAAATTATTGGAAGCCATACACCATGTCAAGCACAGACAGTTGACTCTGGTGCTACTGGCACTGGAACAGTACCTGGCTGGCTTAAGAAAGGTTCAGAGGGCATTACTTCCAGAAATGGAGCTCTTCATCAAGACAAGCAAACAGTATCTACTGTATACTACCATGTGGCAACAGTGGAAATCAGGACAAACCGAACACAGCTCTATGTGCTGGTTCAGTTCCTGGCAGCAGATGTCCACACATGGTATAAGTATTTTACCATCGACCCTTACTCAGTGAAGTGGAGAGCTCTAGTGAAGTATGTGCAATTAAAGACCAGGGAGGTAATGCTAATCTCAGAGGGTAGGGGAAGGCATGTTGTAATGTCAAAGGAAGAATTCTGAACAGACAGAAGGAACAAGTGGTCCCTTTGTTCCAGACTGGCAACAAAACATGCGAAAGTCAGTTATTCTTAGGCAAGACAGTCAAATAGGGATGCAAATGGGATGTTCTGGAACTGCAATTCTATTTTCAGTGAGCAGGCTTGCACTGGATCTACTCCACGAACATGCCATAGTAGCAGTAGCATGAATTGTTATGAGCAAGGAAGACTTAGAGGGGTGATGCAATTGGATCTGCATGGCAGCAGGTCACTGAGCGATGAAACAGGACAGCTTGTGCCATAGTGGAGCTGATGTACCCACTCCTGGCCACTTTTACAAGAACCACCAGGATGAACAAAAATCTGCCACTGTTGTACTGGCTGGATAAACTGTTACGGGTATTCCCAGCACAAAACCTGACCTGTCACTATAGTACTCTAGAACCTAAAATCATGCTCACACTGAACCAACTCATAGCAACCCAGGAGTGGCATATTTGTGCAGAACAGATGCCACAACACTTATAGCAATACTGTGTAACCAATATCATGTGGTTGTGTCCTTGAGCGTCATGATATCCGGTACATTAATAGCTTTGGCTCTGTGCTGTGCAGCCTTTATTTACTTTAGGCAAAGAGCCACACCCATGTACACCAGATACCAGTAGGTTGGACTAACTGACAAGTGCAGGATGCAATTAAGTGAGAAACACAAGAGATTGTTCAGAGGGAAAAACTTATTCCAGTGTTCTACTCATTTGTTCTATATTTATTGCTGCACAATCATTTCATTTCATTTTTGTGATGAATGATAGGAATATTTGATCCATGATTAACAATATTTTACAGATGATGTTGGAGATTTTTTGACTGTTTTGTGTGATTGGATCTTGAGCTATAATGCACTAAGGAGACTGATGACATGATGCTTTAAGAATTTTTTATATTATGGGTAGTAAGAGATGTAAGCAGTTAATGACATGTTGAAGAATTACCAGTGCTATGTGTATTAGAGCGAATTAGT